>NC_134830.1:5458814-5793792 GCF_004210375.1 Tachypleus tridentatus | reverse complement strand
TAACATCTGTTGGTTAAAATAAGGGATCCAAGCTATGTCTACCATATGCCCACAAATCCTTTAAGGTACATAACATCTGTTGGTTAAAATAAGGGATCCAAGCCATGTCTACTATATGGTCACAAATCATTTAAGGTACATAACATCTGTTGGTTAAAATAAGGGATCCAAGCTATGTCTACCATATGCTCACAAATCATTAAAGGTACATAACATCTGTTGTTTAAAATAAGGGATCCAAGCCATGTCTACCATATGCTCACAAATCATATAAGGTACATAACATCTGTTGGTTAAAATAAGGGATCCAAGCTATGTCTGCCATATGCCCACAAATCATTTAAGATACATAACATCTGTTAGTTAAAATAAGGGATCCAACCCATGTCTACTATATGCCCACAAATCATTTAAGGTACATAACATCTGTTGTTTAAAATAAGGGATCCAAGCTATGTCTACCATATGCCCACAAATCATTTAAGGTACATAACATCTGTTGGTTAAAATAAGGGATCCAAGCTATGTCTACCATATGCTCACAAATCATTAAAGGTACATAACATCTGTTGTTTAAAATAAGGCATCCAAGCCATGTCTACCATATGCTCACAAATCATTTAAGGTACATAACATCTGTTGGTTAAAATAAGGGATCCAAGCTATGTCTACCATATGCCCACAAATCATTTAAGGTACATAACATCTGTTGGTTAAAATAAGGGATCCAAGCTATGTCTGCCATATGCCCACAAATCTTTTAAAGGTACATAACATCTGTTGGTTAAAATAAGGGATCCAAGCTATGTCTGCCATATGCCCACAAATCTTTAAAGGTACATAACTTCTGTTGGTTAAAATAAGGCATCCAAGCCATGTCTACCATATGCCCACAAATCATTTAAGGTACATAACATCTGTTGGTTAAAATAAAGGGCCAAGCTATGTCTACCATATGCTCACAAATCATTTAAGATACATAACATCTGTTGGTTAAAATAAGGGATCCAAGCTATTTCTACCATATGCCCACAAAGCATTTGAGGTACATAACATCTGTTGGTTAAAATAAAGGCCAAGCGATGTCTACCATATGCCCACAAATCATTTGAGGTACATAACATCTGTTGGTTAAAATAAGGGATCCAAGCTATGTCTACCATATGCCCACAAATCCTTTAAGGTAATGTAACATCTGTTGGTTAAAATAAGGGATCCAAGCCATGTCTACTATATGCTCACAAATCATTTAAGGTACATAACATCTGTTGGTTAAAATAAGGGATCCAAGCTATGTCTACCATATGCTCACAAATCATTAAAGGTACATAACATCTGTTGTTTAAAATAAGGGATCCAAGCCATGTCTACCATATGCTCACAAATCATATAAGGTACATAACATCTGTTGGTTAAAATAAGGGATCCAAGCTATGTCTGCCATATGCCCACAAATCATTTAAGGTACATAACATCTGTTGGTTAAAATAAGGGATCCAACCCATGTCTACTATATGCCCACAAATCATTTAAGGTACATAACATCTGTTGTTTAAAATAAGGGATCCAAGCTATGTCTACCATATGCCCACAAATCATTTAAGGTACATAACATCTGTTGGTTAAAATAAGGGATCCAAGCTATGTCTACCATATGCTCACAAATCATTAAAGGTACATAACATCTGTTGTTTAAAATAAGGCATCCAAGCCATGTCTACCATATGCTCACAAATCATTTAAGGTACATAACATCTGTTGGTTAAAATAAGGGATCCAAGCTATGTCTACCATATGCCCACAAATCATTTAAGGTACATAACATCTGTTGGTTAAAATAAGGGATCCAAGCTATGTCTGCCATATGCCCACAAATCTTTTAAAGGTACATAACATCTGTTGGTTAAAATAAGGGATCCAAGCTATGTCTGCCATATGCCCACAAATCTTTTAAAGGTACATAACATCTGTTGGTTAAAATAAGGCATCCAAGCCATGTCTACCATATGCCCACAAATCATTTAAGGTACATAACATCTGTTGGTTAAAATAAAGGGCCAAGCTATGTCTACCATATGCTCACAAATCATTTAAGATACATAACATCTGTTGGTTAAAATAAGGGATCCAAGCTATTTCTACCATATGCTCACAAAGCATTTGAGGTACATAACATCTGTTGGTTAAAATAAGGGATCCAAGCTATGTCTACCATATGCCCACAAATCATTTGAGGTACATAACATCTGTTGGTTAAAATAAAAGGCCAAGCGATGTCTACCATATGCCCACAAATCATTTGAGGTACATAACATCTGTTGGTTAAAATAAGGGATCCAAGCCATGTCTACTATATGCTCACAAATCATTTAAGATACATAACATCTGTTGGTTAAAATATGGGATCCAAGCTATGTCTACCATATGCCCACAAATCCTTTAAGGTACATAACATCTGTTGGTTAAAATAAGGGATCCAAGCCATGTCTACTATATGCCCACAAATCTTTTAAAGGTACATAACATCTGTTGGTTAAAATAAGGGATCCAAGCTATGTCTGCCATATGCCCACAAATCTTTTAAAGGTACATAACATCTGTTGGTTAAAATAAGGCATCCAAGCCATGTCTACCATATGCCCACAAATCATTTAAGGTACATAACATCTGTTGGTTAAAATAAAGGGCCAAGCTATGTCTACCATATGCTCACAAATCATTTAAGATACATAACATCTGTTGGTTAAAATAAGGGATCCAAGCTATGTCTACCATATGCCCACAAATCATTTAAGGTACATAACATCTGTTAGTTAAAATAAGGGATCCAACCCATGTCTACTATATGCCCACAAATCATTTAAGGTACATAACATCTGTTGGTTAAAATAAGGCATCCATGCCATGTCTACCATATGCTCACAAATCATTTAAGGTACATAACACCTGTTGGTTAAAATAAGGGATCCAAGCTGTGCCTACCATATGCACAAATCATTAAAGGTACATAACATCTGTTGTTTAAAATATGGGATCCAAGCTATGTCTACCATATGCCCACAAATCCTTTAAGGTACATAACATCTGTTGGTTAAAATAAGGGATCCAAGCCATGTCTACTATATGCTCACAAATCATTTAAGATACATAACATCTGTTGGTTAAAATAAGGGATCCAAGCTATGTCTACCATATGCACACAAATAATTTGAGGTACATAACATCTGTTGGTTAAAATAAAGGGCCAAGCTATGTCTACCATATGCCCACAAATAATTTAAGGTACATAACATCTGTTGGTTAAAATAAGGGGTCCAAGCTATGTCTACCATATGCCCACAAATCCTTTAGAGGTACATAACATCTGTTGCTTAAAATAAGGGATCCAAGCCATGTCTACCATATGCCCACAAATCATTTGAGGTACATAACATCTGTTGGTTTAAATAAGGGGTCCAAGCTATGTCTACCACACGCCCACAAATACTTTAAAGGTACATAACATCTGTTGGTTAAAATAAGGGGCCCAAAGACAGCTGAGACAATACCATAGAATAATTAAAACCTTTCGGGGTGGGCGGATATAAAGAAACACCTACAACAATATGTTCACATAGTCTTCCCAGACCATACTAAAAAATTAGGTGCATCTGAGAGCGCTGGGTGTCGAGAACCCTCTGAATTCTTAGGAAAAGTTATCCAAGGTCATACGTGTAGTATTTGTACAAAATAAAGCTATTAAAGTTTCCTACGAAAGTTGCATCATCTCTTTCCCACGAGCTCCAGATTTCTACTTTAACCACTGATGAAACCTTCGCTAGGTTATAACAATCAAGGACCAATGACTCTGAAGATAGAACTCTCACCATTTGTTTATATCATTTGTAACAATCCTTCACAATGAATAAAAGTTTCGTGGTGATGACAATAGACCATGAAGCAAGTCTGTTCGTCCACTGAGCATTTATTACAGTGATTTATTACTTACTGCATCTAAAACATACACACATACTAAGAAATCGAAATGCGATTTCAATATTCAACAGTACAGATTCTTTGTTCCAAACATAAAACAACAGGGAATTATTAAGATATTCAATCAACACAAACCCACAATCAGAAAACGAAGAGTTTATTTATTGGCTTGTATACAATATTCATGGACAACTTGATGGACCACTGATACACAAGCCCAATCAAACTCCGACGTTTACTACACAATAGTTTAAACAGGCAGAAATCTGCATCGTGGAAAACTTACGGACAAAGTTATTACACTGCAAGATGGACCATTGAGGTACAACAACATTCAGGGTTCAACGTCAGAGTAGTGGATCACTGATGTAAAATGGTATCTATAGATTAATGACTGGACCATACATGTACAATGTTATATATATATATATATAGATTAACGACAGGAACATACATGTACAATGTTATATATATAGATTAACGACTGGACCATACATGTACAATGTTATATATATATATATATATAGATTAACGACAGGAACATACATGTACAATGTTATATATATAGATTAACGACAGGAACATACATGTACAATGTTATATATATAGATTAACGACTGGACCATACATGTACAATGTTATATATATATAGATTAACGACTGGACCATACATGTACAATGTTATATATATATATATATAGATTAACGACAGGAACATACATGTACAATGTTATATATATAAATTAACGACAGGAACATACATGTACAATGTTATATATATAGATTAACGACTGGACCATACATGTACAATGTTATACGTATAGATTAACGACTGGACCATACATGTACAATGTTATACGTATAGATTAACGACTGGACCATACATGTACAATGTTATACGTATAGATTAACGACTGGACCATACATGTACAATGTTATATGTATAGATTAACGACTGGACCATACATGTACAATGTTATATATATAGATTAACGACTGGACCATACATGTACAATGTTATATATATAGATTAACGACTGGACCATACATGTACAATGTTATATGTATAGATTAACGACTGGACCATACATGTATAATGTTATATATATAGATTAACGACTGGACCATACATGTACAATGTTATATATATAGATTAACGACAGGAACATACAAGTACAATGTTATATATAGATTAACGACAGGAACATACATGTACAATGTTATATATAGATTAACGACAGGAACATACATGTACAATGTTATATATATAGATTAACGACAGGAACATATATGTACAATGTTATATATATAGATTAACGACTGGACCATACAAGTACAATGTTATATATAGATTAACGACAGGAACATACAAGTACAATGTTATATATATATATAGATTAACGAGAGGAACATACATGTACAATGTTATATATATAGATTAACGACTGGAACATACATGTACAATGTTATATATATAGATTAACGACAGGAACATACAAGTACAATGTTATATACATAGATTAACGACTGGACCACAATGTACAATGTTATATATATAGATTAACGACAGGAACATACATGTACAATGTTATATATATAGATTAACGACTGGACAACAATGTACAATGTTATATATATAGATTAACGACTGGACCACAATGTACAATATCATATATATAGATTAACGACAGGAACATACAAGTACAATGATATATATATAGATTAACGACTGGACCATGCATGTTCTGCATTTATAATAATTATACATAAAAGTAATATTATGTTTCTGTATTTATAATAATTATATATTTTTCAATATACAGGTTTTTAAACAAGTGATAGGAGTTTCAAAGAATGCTAACTATTCTACTTGTATAGTAAATTTATATTCATACTATTATGAAAATATATTTTTTGAAAACTATGCAAATCGAGATATTTTCACTTTACCTTACAGATATATTGTTGATTTATTTACCCTAAATAATTCTGAAATATATAATGTTATTGACACCATTTATCTAACAGAAATAGAAACTGAAAATACTTCAATTTCTAATACAGATACACATTATTTAGATTTAAAAATGAAAGCAATTGATAAAAAGGACATGGATATAAGTATTTTTGACAAAAGAAAAGATTTTGACATTCTAATTTATGGTTTACCCTTCTTAAATAGTCATGTACCATACCCATATATTATAAACATTATCACTACACAGTTATTCAGATACTGTTTACCATCCTTACATAGTAATGTACCATATCCATATATTATAAACATTATCACTACACAGTTATTCAGATACTGTTTACCATCCTTACACACTAATGTACCATATCCATATATTATAAACATTATAACTACACAGTTATTCAGATACTGTTTACCATCCTTACATAGTAATGTACCATATCCATATATTATAAACATTATCACTACACAGTTATTCAGATACTGTTTACCATCCTTACATAGTAATGTACCATATCCATATATTATAAACATTATCACTACACAGTTATTCAGATACTGTTTACCATCCTTACATAGTAATGTACCATATCCATATATTAGAAACATTATCACTACACAGTTATTCAGATACTGTTTACCATCCTTACATAGTAATGTACCATATCCATATATTATAAACATTATCAGTACACAGTTATTCAGATACTGTTTACCATCCTTACATAGTAATGTACCATATCCATATATTATAAACATTATCACTACACAGTTATTCAGATACTGTTTACCATCCTTACATAGTAATGTACCATATCCATATATTATAAACATTATCACTACACAGTTATTCAGATACTGTTTACCATCCTTACATAATAATGTACCATATCCATCTATTATAAACATTATCACTACACACTTATTCAGATACTGTTTACCATCCTTACATAGTAATGTATCATATTCATATATTATAAACATTATCACTACACAGTTATTCAGATACTGTTTACAATCCTTACATAGTAATGTACCATATCCATATATTATAAACATTATAACTACACAGTTATTCAGGTACTGTTTACCATCCTTACATGGTAATGTACCATATCCATATATTATAAACATTATCACTACACAGTTATTCACATACTGTTTACCATCCTTACATGGTAATGTACCATATCCATATATTATAAACATTATCACTACACAGTTATTCAGATACTGTTTACCATCCTTTCATAGTAATGTACCATATCCATATATTATAAACATTATCACTACACAGTTATTCAGATACTGTTTACCATCCTTACACAGTAATGTACCATATCCATATATTATAAACATTATCACTACACAGTTATTCAGATACTGTTTACCATCCTTACATAGTAATGCACCATATCCATATATTATAAACATTATCACTACACAGTTATTCAGATACTGTTTACCATCCTTAGATAGTAATGCACCATATCTATATATTATAAACATTATCACTACACAGTTATTCAGATACTGTTTACCATCCCTACATAGTAATGCACCATATCCATATATTATAAACATTATCACTACACAGTTATTCAAATACTGTTTACCATCCTTACATAGTAATGTACCATATCCATCTATTATAAACATTATCACTACACAGTTATTCAAATACTGTTTACCATCCTTACATAGTAATGTACCATATCCATCTATTATAAACATTATCACTACACAGTTATTCAGATACTGTTTACCATCCTTACATAGTAATGTACCATATCCATCTATTATAAACATTATAACTACACAGTTATTCAGATACTGTTTACCATCCTTACATAGTAATGTACCATATCCATCTATTATAAACATTATCACTACACAGTTATTCAGATACTGTTTACCATCCTTACATAGTAATGTACCAAATCCATCTATTATAAACATTATAACTACACAGTTATTCTGATACTGTTTACCATCATTACATAGTAATGTACCATATCCATCTATTATAAACATTATCACTACACAGTTATTCAGATATTGTTTACCATCCTTACATATTAATGTACCATATCCATCTATTATAAACATTTTAACTACACAGTTATTCAGATACTGTTTACCATCATTACATAGTAATGTACCATATCTATATATTATAAACATTATCACTACACAGTTATTCAGATACTGTTTACCATCATTACATAGTAATGTACCATATCCATATATTATAAACATTATCACTACACAGTTATTCAGATACTGTTTACCATCCTTACATAGTAATGTACCATATCCATATATTATAAACATTATCACTACACAGTTATTCAGATACTGTTTACCATCCTTTCATAGTAATGTACCATATCCATATATTATAAACATTATCACTACACAGTTATTCAGATACTGTTTACCATCCTTACATAGTAATGTACCTTATCCATATATTATAAACATTATCACTACACAGTTATTCAGATACTGTTTACCATACTTACATAGTAATGTACCATATCCATATATTATAAACATTATCACTACACAGTTATTCAGATACTGTTTACCATCCTTACACAGTAATGTACCATATCCATATATTATAAACATTATCACTACACAGTTATTCAGATACTGTTTACCATCCTTACATAGTAATGCACCATATCCATATATTATAAACATTATCACTACACAGTTATTCAGATACTGTTTACCATCCCTACATAGTAATGCACCATATCCATATATTATAAACATTATCACTACACAGTTATTCAGATACTGTTTACCATCCTTACATAGTAATGTACCATATCCATATATTATAAACATTATCACTACACAGTTATTCAAATACTGTTTACCATCCTTACATAGTAATGTACCATATCCATCTATTATAAACATTATCACTACACAGTTATTCAAATACTGTTTACCATCCTTACATAGTAATGTACCATATCCATCTATTATAAACATTATCACTACACAGTTATTCAGATACTGTTTACCATCCTTACATAGTAATGTACCATATCCATCTATTATAAACATTATCACTACACAGTTATTCAGATACTGTTTACCATCCTTACATAGTAATGTACCATATCCATCTATTATAAACATTATAACTACACAGTTATTCAGATACTGTTTACCATCCTTACATAGTAATGTACCATATCCATCTAATATAAACATTATCACTACACAGTTATTCAGATACTGTTTACCATCCTTACATAGTAATGCACCATATCCATATATTATAAACATTATCACTACACAGTTATTCAGATACTGTTTACCATCCTTACATAGTAATGTACCATATCCACATATTATAAACATTATCACTACACAGTTATTCAAATACTGTTTACCATCCTTACATAGTAATGTACCATATCCATCTATTATAAACATTATCACTACACAGTTATTCAGATACTGTTTACCATCCTTACATAGTAATGTACCATATCCATCTATTATAAACATTATAACTACACAGTTATTCAGATACTGTTTACCATCCTTACATAGTAATGTACCATATCCATCTATTATAAACACTGTCACTACACAGTTATTCAGATACTGTTTACCATCCTTACATAGTAATGTACCAAATCCATCTATTATAAACATTATAACTACACAGTTATTCAGATACTGTTTACCATCATTACATAGTAATGTACCATATCCATCTATTATAAACATTATCACTACACAGTTATTCAGATACTGTTTACCATCATTACATAGTAATGTACCATATCCATCTATTATAAACATTATCACTACACAGTTATTGAGATACTGTTTACCATCCTTACATAGTAATGTACCATATCCATATATTATAAACATTATCACTACACAGTTATTGAGATACTGTTTACCATCCTTACATAGTAATGTACCATATCCATATATTATAAACATTATCACTACACAGTTATTCAAATACTGTTTACCATTCTTACATAGTAATGTACCATATCCATCTATTATAAACATTATCACTACACAGTTATTCAAATACTGTTTACCATCCTTACATAGTAATGTACCATATCCATCTATTATAAACATTATCACTACACAGTTATTCAGATACTGTTTACCATCCTTACATAGTAATGTACCAAATCCATCTATTATAAACATTATAACTGCACAGTTATTCAGATACTGTTTACCATCATTACATAGTAATGTACCATATCCATCTATTATAAACATTATCACTACACAGTTATTCAGATATTGTTTACCATCCTTACATAGTAATGTACCATATCCATCTATTATAAACATTATAACTACACAGTTATTCAGATACTGTTTACCATCATTACATAGTAATGTACCATATCCATCTATTATAAACATTATCACTACACAGTTATTCAGATACTGTTTACCATCATTACATAGTAATGTACCATATCCATCTATTATAAACATTATCACTACACAGTTATTGAGATACTGTTTACCATCCTTACATAGTAATGTACCATATCCATATATTATAAACATTATCACTACACAGTTATTGAGATACTGTTTACCATCCTTACATAGTAATGTACCATATCCATATATTATAAACATTATCACTACACAGTTATTCAAATACTGTTTACCATTCTTACATAGTAATGTACCATATCCATCTATTATAAACATTATCACTACACAGTTATTCAAATACTGTTTACCATCCTTACATAGTAATGTACCATATCCATCTATTATAAACATTATCACTACACAGTTATTCAGATACTGTTTACCATCCTTACATAGTAATGTACCAAATCCATCTATTATAAACATTATAACTGCACAGTTATTCAGATACTGTTTACCATCATTACATAGTAATGTACCATATCCATCTATTATAAACATTATCACTACACAGTTATTCAGATATTGTTTACCATCCTTACATAGTAATGTACCATATCCATCTATTATAAATATTATAACTACACAGTTATTCAGATACTGTTTACCATCCTTACATAGTAATGCACCATATCCATCTATTATAAACATTATAATTACACAGTTATTCAGATTCTGTTTACCATCATTACATAGTAATGCACCATATCCATCTATTATAAACATTATAATTACACAGTTATTCAGATACTGTTTACCATCATTACATAGTAATGCACCATATCCATCTATTATAAACATTATCACTACACAGTTATTCAGATACTGTTTACCATCCTTACATAGTAATGCACCATATCCATATATTATAAACATTATCACTACACAGTTATTCAGATACTGTTTACCATCCTTACATAGTAATGCACCATATCCATATATTATAAACATTATCACTACACAGTTATTCAGATACTGTTTACCATCCTTACATAGTAATGCACCATATCCATATATTATAAACATTATCACTACATAGTTATTCAGATACTGTTTACCATCCTTACATAGTAATGCACCATATCCATCTATTATAAACATTACAACTTGACAGTTATTCAGATATTATAAAATATCTTTATTATTATTATAATTATTATAAAATATATATTTTGTAAATAATGTTTATACACTGATACGAAAATTAAAAGTTAATGGACTTAATAAAGTAAATTTAACTAAAATTATCACATTATTCTGTAATAAATACAAAGAAAGTAAAATCGGAGATATTCTACTAAAATTATTTTTATTTAAAAATAAAGTTATATATGTAAATGTACACTTTGTATCTGGGAAGGTCGAAAATATGTGTGTGTGTGTGTGTGTGTGTGCGCATTTTGTTAGAAAAGAATAAAAGTATTCTAATTATCCTCTATTCCAGAAGTTTGTTAAGAACCAGTTACAAAACTCATTAAGAAAATATGTGGAGAGGAATGTGACATGTTTACTTATGACATCAATGTATAAAGTTTAAACAATTTTAACAATTTCGTTTTTATTATTCCGACATTGTTATAGAAGTTAGTAAATATACAGGTCTTTTATGTAAGTTGTAGAAGAGAAAAATGAGGAAAATATCTGAAGTTTTGTAGTTAATTATGTCAATTAAAAATAACACGTGCAACCACAAACATATGTAATTGTCTATTCATACCAATAGATGACGCTACTGTTACTCATTGACTCTCACAATACAGTTTTTGAATTTTGTGCAATGCGAGGACTCCCTGAACTCGTCATCCCTAATTTAGCAGTGTAGCACCAGATGGAAGAGAACTAGTCATTACCACCCACCACCAACTCTTTGAATAGTGGGATTGACCGACACACAATAACGCCTCATGACTAAAAGGGAACATGTTTGGAGTGACTCATATTACGAGTCGAACACCCTAACCACCTGGCCATGCCAGGCCTAGAGATCACTCACTCATCCAATAAAATTGTTTGTTTTTCAAGATCTTTTTACCACTGATATTAGGGTATTAGGGTCTACATCATGTGGTCATTTGGTCAGTACTCGCTTCCATACAAAGTTTAAAAACAATTTTGTTTTCGGCATCAAGTCTGAATAGAAGTATTTCACGCTCCAAATAAATGGATATTATTTAATATATTTATAAATAATTATGTTTAATGTATTTTGCATCATTTAAATCTCAATATGTCTGTGTGTGTGTGACTGAAGCGACAGGTATATCAACTTGTTTATCTTCCACAGTTTCTTCAAAAGCGACTTGCAAGTCGGTTCAGAACGAAACGTATTTGTAGTTATTCCAGAAGAAAAAAGTGAGAAAGGTGTCGCGTATGTAAGAACGCGAATACTAAACGAGAATGTTTAGTATGCTAAAAATAATGTGGAAGAAAATACGTTAAATTACCCATACAATAAAGTATTTTTCAATTACGTAAATAACTCGCAAAGATCTAAAGCTAATGTTTCACCTTTAGTTTTTAAACTGACGAAACATTCGGACATGCTTAGCTCATTCTAGGCTTACATATCTTTACCAACGATCAACCGAAAGTAATTACAAATTACTGATATTTTCAACTGTTACGTCATCTCCAGAAAATCTCAAGTTTTTAACTATTTAACTAGTTTCTTAATTATATCTCCATCAAGTATTTCGCCACGTTTCTAGAATGTTTATCTGAAAGTTTTGACTACGTAACTAGAATATAACAATTGATTTTACCTTGTTTTCCTCGACCGCAGTAACACACGTGACGTCACTGGGAGCATTTGGAGAGTTGGTTATCGAGGAGTTGGGCTGTGGTCGCAATAACGGGGCCGAAGAACTTTTAAAACTAATTTCACGAAGGAAGATTTTAGCACGTGCAGAAGGTTGTGTTGAACGATCTCCTGTGTTCGCTCTTCGCTCTGAATGGTAACCGTTGCTATCGGTTTTCTCGGGGAGAGTTTGGACACAATCGGAAGGCCGAATTTCTTGTACAGTGTTTCGACTATCTATGTACTTTGTCGCTTCATGGGAGCTTGTTTGGTAACATTCCTCTTTCAGGTTGGTAGCATTATTGCCAATACCTTTGACCTTTTCGAGCTGAAATTCTGATCCACAATAGTTTTTATCAGGATATACGGATGTATGATTGAACTTAGAGTGAGGCACACGTAGTTCGCCTTTCTCAGCGGGAGATACACTAACTGATGGTCCAGTAGTGGACTGGTTAAAGGTGAGGTTTTGACACAACCTACAGCCGTGTTCCGATTGTGACGAATATTTCGAGAGAGTTAAACCACTGGTACTCTTGACCTGCTCCTCAAACTTACAATAATTTGTCTTAAATCCGGGGACTTCATCGGAGTCACCATCACTGCTTCTGATGGGTGAAGAGGTTGACACGCTCGATAAAAACTCGGAAATACTCGAAGAAGACAGCGAGAATGGACTTCCTTTTGAGAGGTTTGAACCTGCTTGAGTTTGGGACAAATTTCCAAGACCTCTGATGTCGCAAACAGTCATCTGTGTATAACTAGAACTGAAAGAAAAAGTCAAAATAGACGACATTTAAGCAATATATTAATAACTCCAAAAATATAAACTGTAGCATATACCGAAGAAAGATCAATTGTTATGTTACAGCACGCCGTATTACTCTGCCATATGAGGTTTGCAAAACAAACCAGAGGGTTTATAATTCATAGTTACCACGTACTAACGCTTCATAAACTGTAATTTTAACAACTGCACGAGATATTTACTCTTATCAATGTCATCTAAGTTTCTAATTAAATCTAAAGCAAAAGTTGAATCAACAACATATCCAATACAAAATGTATAATATTGGAGATTCCATTATGGTAACTTAAGTTTTATGATTTCAAATAAGTCTAGTTGATCTGGGTACAAACGTAGCTCCTGACCTTCTGGATGCACGTGGAGTTGTCTGAGTGACAGCATCCTGTAACTCCAGTTGGCGTCCTGTTGGAGGCCATGTTCCGTTTGCACTCGTGTTATCGATGTGGTTCTCTAACTGGTCGTTAGGTGGAGGCTGGTAGGCACAGTTTTCTACTTTTCTCATGAAATCTTCCAAGTCGTACCGGCTCTAGTTAGAAGAAGTAAAACACAAGTTAAAGAAATTATAACGACATCTCACCAATACTACCTTCAAATTAAAAACATAAACTAATCTTTGTTCACGTGCAATCGGAGCTTCGGTGCATCTCAAACGTATATTTGTTCACGTCCAATCGGAGCTTCGGTGCATCTCAAACGTATATTTGTTCACGTCCAATCGGAGCTTCGGTAAATCTCAAACTTCTCTTTGTTCACGTCCAATCGGAGCTTCGGTAAATCTCAAACTTCTCTTTGTTCACGTCCAATCGGAGCTTCGGTAAATCTCAAACTTCTCTTTGTTCACGTCCAATCGGAGCTTCGGTAAATCTCAAACGTATTTTTGTTCACGTCCAATCGGAGCTTCGGTAAATCTCAAACGTATCTTTGTTCACGTCCAATCGGAGCTTCGGTAAATCTCAAACGTATCTTTGTTCACGTCCAATCGGAGCTTCGGTAAATCTCAAACGTATCTTTGTTCACGTCCAATCGGAGCTTCGGTAAATCTCAAACATATATTTGTTCACGTCCAATGAGAGCTTCGGTACAACTAAACATACACAAACTAACCTTTGGAACACATACAATTATCACCTCCTTATTCATAATGAACAAAAGCTGTAACTACCTTTGTAAATGATAGACTAATAAAACTATTACTCAATCTTTGAAGAACAAATTACATTATTTCATCACGAATAATTAAATAACTGATGATTCACACTTGAGTTGTGTGTAAGATTTTGATCTTATACAATCAACCTCATGAGCTCTTTCGTAATGAAACAATGATTGAAAGAAATTAGCTCTTCAACAACCTGGTGGTTAGGATGCTCCATTAGTAATCTGTAGGTCACAGGTTCGAGTTCCGTTATCGAACGTGCTTCTGACGGTAAATTCGCCCATACATTTTTAAAACAGTAATGATATTAACTAGCTGCCTTCTCTCTTGTTTGTCACTACGATGTTTGACGATTAGCCTAGAGAGGACATGAACACCACCAGATGACTCTACCTGAAACTCACAGGTAATACATGAACGTATTTAAAGTACCCCAACGATAGAATTTGACCTCGAACTCAGAACAATTGAATATATTTCTCATAAATCTCTAGAAGCATGGTGAGAAATCCGTTACAAAACAAACTAGAAAAATTCAACAACAACACGGTAACTTATAGAAGCTGAACAAACCACATTGGTTGTCCTAAAATAATCCAACAGCGTCAAATATCAGAACAAAAAAGAAACTAATACACCATATTAGTCAATACTACCAAACCAGATATATTATCAAAGTGGCTAATTCTCTCCAATTAATATTGTGTAAGAGATAATTATATTTCGATTTTTAGGAATAAAGGAAAAATTCTAAAAACTCCGTCGTGCCGAATTTTGAAATATTATGTTCCAGAAGATTCTGATTGGTAGAAAAAAAATACTTAACTGAAAAATTCAGAATCTTATTTTCAGATTTGAAATACATGAAGTGTGAAAAGAGATCCAGCTGTATATAACAGAAAGGGTTTTAAAAAAATGATACAGCTGTATATAACAGTAAGGGTTTAAAAAAGATACAGCTGTATAGAACAGTAAGGGTTTCAAAAAAAAAGATAAGCTGTATCTAACAGTAAGGGTTTTGAAAAAAGATACAGCTATATATAACAGTAAGGGTTTTGAAAAAAAGATAAGCTGTATATAACAGTAAGGGTTTTGAAAAAAAGATACAGCTGTATATAACAGTAAGGGTTTTAAAAAACGATACAGCTGTATGTAACAGTAAGGGTTTAAAAAATATACAGCTGTATGTAAGAGTAAGAATTTTGAAAAAAGATACAGCTATATATAACAGTAAGGGTTTTGAAAAAAGATACAGCTATATATAACAGTAAGGGTTTTGAAAAAAATACAGCTGTATATAACAGTAAGGGTTTTGAAAAAACGATACAGCTGTATATAGCAGTAATGGTTTTAAAAAAAAGATAAGCTGAATATAACAGTAAGGGTTTTGAAAAAAAGATACAGCTATATATATAACAGTAAGGGTTTGAAAAAAAGATACAGCTGTATATAACAGTAAGGGTTTTGAAAAAACGATACAGCTGTATATAACAGTAAGGGTTTTAAAAAAGATACAGCTGAATATAACAGTAAGGGTTTTGAAAATAAAGATACAGCTGTATATAACAGTAAGGGTTTTGAAAAAAAAGATACAGCTGTATATAACAGTAAGGGTTTTGAAAAAAAAGATACAGCTGTATATAACAGTAAGGGTTTTAAAAAAAAGATACAGCTGTATATAACAGTAAGGGTTTTAAAAACGATACAGCTGTATGTAACAGTAAGGGTTTAAAAAATATACAGCTGTATCTAAGAGTAAGGGTTTTGAAAATAAAGATACAGCTGTATATAACAGTAAGGGTTTTGAAAAAAGATACAGCTGTATATAACAGTAAGGGTTTTGAAAAAAAGATACAGCTATATATAACAGTAAAGGATTTAAAAAAAGATACAGCTGTATATAACAGTAAGGGTTTTCAAAAAAAGATAAGCTGTATATAACAGTAAGGGTTTTGAAAAAAGATACAGCTGTATATAACAGTAAGGGTTTTAAAAAAAAGATACAGCTGTATATAACAGTAAGGGTTTTAAAAAACGATACAGCTGTATGTAACAGTAAGGGTTTAAAAAATATACAGCTGTATGTAAGAGTAAGAATTTTGAAAAAAGATACAGCTATATATAACAGTAAGGGTTTTGAAAAAAGATACAGCTATATATAACAGTAAGGGTTTTGAAAAAAAATACAGCTGTATATAACAGTAAGGGTTTTGAAAAAACGATACAGCTGTATATAGCAGTAATGGTTTTAAAAAAAAAAAGATAAGCTGAATATAACAGTAAGGGTTTTGAAAAAAAGATACAGCTATATATAACAGTAAGGGTTTGAAAAAAAGATACAGCTGTATATAACAGTAAGGGTTTTGAAAAAACGATACAGCTGTATATAACAGTAAGGGTTTTGAAAAAAAGATACAGCTGAATATAACAGTAAGGGTTTTGAAAATAAAGATACAGCTGTATATAACAGTAAGGGTTTTGAAAAAAAGATACAGCTGTATATAACAGTAAAGGTTTTAAAAAAAGATACAGCTGTATGTAACAGTAAGGGTTTAAAAATATACAGCTGTATGTAACAGTAAGGGTTTTGAAAAATGATAAGCTGTATATAACAGTGAGGGATTAAAAAAAAGATACAGCTGTATATAACAGTAAGGGTTTAAAAGATACAGCTGTATATAACAGTAAGGGTTTAAAAAAAAGATACAGATGTATATAACAAGAAGAGTTTTAAAAAAGATACAGCTGTATATAACAAGAAGAGTTTTAAAAAAAGATACAGCTGTATATAGCAGAAAGAGTTTTAAAAAAGATACAGCTGTATATAACAGTAAGGGTTTAAAAAGATACAGCTGTATAGAACAGTAAGGGTTTCAAAAAAAAAGATAAGCTGTATCTAACAGTAAGGGTTTTGAAAAAAAGATAAGCTGTATATAACAGTAAGGGTTTTGAAAAAAGATACAGCTGTATATAACAGTAAGGGTTTTGAAAAAAAGATAAGCTGTATATAACAGTAAGGGTTTTGAAAAAAAGATAAGCTGTATATAACAGTAAGGGTTTTGAAAAAAAGATAAGCTGTATATAACAGTAAGGGTTTTGAAAAAAAAGATAAGCTGTATATAACAGTAAGGGTTTTAAAAAAAAGATAAGCTGTATATAACAGTAAGGGTTTTGAAAAAAAGATACAGCTGTATATAACAGTAAGGGTTTTAAAAAATATACAGCTGTATGTAAGAGTAAGGGTTTAAAAAAGATACAGCTATATAGAACAGTAAGGGTTTCAAAAAAAATACAGCTGTATATAACAGTAAGGGTTTCAAAAAAAATACAGCTGTATATAACAATGAGGGTTTTAAAAAAAGATACAGCTATATATAACACTAAGGGTTTTAAAAAAAACACAGCTCTATATCACAGTAAGGGTTTTAAAAAGATACAGCTGTATATAACAGTAAGTGTTTTGAAGAAAAGATACAGCTGTATATAACAGTAATAGTTTTCAAAAAAGATACAGCTGTATGTAACAGAAAGGGTTTAAAAAATATACAGCTGTATGTAAGAGTAAGAATTTTGAAAAAAGATACAGCTATATATAACAGTAAGGGTTTTGAAAAAAAGATACAGCTATATATAACAGTAAGGGTTTTGAAAAAAATACAGCTGTATATAACAGTAAGGGTTTTGAAAAAACGATACAGCTGTATATAGCAGTAATGGTTTTAAAAAAAAGATAAGCTGAATATAACAGTAAGGGTTTTGAAAAAAAGATACAGCTATATATAACAGTAAGGGTTTTGAAAAAAAAGATACAGCTGTATATAACAGTAAGGGTTTTGAAAAAACGATACAGCTGTATATAGCAGTAATGGTTTTGAAAAAAAAGATACAGCTGTATATAACAGTAAGGGTTTTGAAAAAAAGATACAGCTGTATGTAACAGTAAAGATTTTAAAAAAGATACAGCTGTATGTAACAGTAAGGGTTTAAAAATATACAGCTGTATGTAACAATAAGGGTTTTGAAAAATGATAAGCTGTATATAACAGTAAGGATTTAAAAAAAAGATACAGCTATATATAACAGTAAGGGTTTTGAAAAAAGATAAGCTGTATATAACAGTAAGGGATTAAAAAAAGATAAGCTGTATATAACAGTAAGGGTTTAAAAAAGATACAGCTGTATATAACAGTAAGGGTTTTGAAAAAAAAGATACAGCTGTATATAACAGTAAGGGTTTTGAAAAAAAGATACAGCTATATATAACAGTAAGGGTTTTGAAAAAAAGATACAGCTGTATATAACAGTAAGGGTTTTGAAAAAAAGATACAGCTGTATATAACAGTAAGGGTTTAAAAAAAAGATACAGATGTATATAACAAGAAGAGTTTTAAAAAAGGATACAGCTGTATATAACAAGAAGAGTTTTAAAAAAAGATACAGCTATATATAACACTAAGGGTTTTAAAAAAAACACAGCTCTATATCACAGTAAGGGTTTTAAAAAGATACAGCTGTATATAACAGTAAGTGTTTTGAAGAAAAGATACAGCTGTATATAACAGTAATAGTTTTCAAAAAAGATACAGCTGTATGTAACAGAAAGGGTTTAAAAAATATACAGCTGTATGTAAGAGTAAGGGTTTAAAAAAGATACAGCTGTATGTAAGAGTAAGGGTTTAAAAAAGATACAGCTATATAGAACAGTTATTTATTTTCAAAAAAAATACAGCTGTATATAACAATGAGGGTTTTAAAAAAAGATACAGCTATATATAACACTAAGGGTTTTAAAAAAGACAGCTCTATATCACAGTAAGGGTTTTAAAAAGATACAGCTGTATATAACAGTAAGTGTTTTGAAGAAAAGATACAGCTGTATATAACAGTATAAGTTTTAAAAAAAGATACAGCTGTATGTAACAGAAAGGGTTTAAAAAAAAAGATAAGCTGTATCTAACAGTAAGGGTTTTGAAAAAAAGATACAGCTGTATATAACAGTAAGGGTTTTGAAGAAAAGATACAGCTGTATATAACAGTAATAGTTTTAAAAAAAAGATACAGCTGTATGTAACAGAAAGGGTTTAAAAAAAAGATAAGCTGTATCTAACAGTAAGGGTTTTCAAAAAAAGATAAGCTGTATCTAACAGTAAGGGTTTTCAAAAAAAGATAAGCTGTATATAACAGTAAGGGTTTTAAAAAACGATACAGCTGTATGTAACAGTAAGGGTTTAAAAAATATACAGCTGTATGTAAGAGTAAGAATTTTGAAAAAGATACAGCTATATATAACAGTAAGGGTTTTGAAAAAAAGATACAGCTATATATAACAGTAAGGGTTTTAAAAAACGATATAGCTGTATGTAACAGTAAGGGTTTTAAAAAACGATACAGCTGTATGTAACAGTAAGGGTTTAAAAAATATACAGCTGTATGTAAGAGTAAGAATTTTGAAAAAAGATACAGCTATATATAACAGTAAGGGTTTTGAAAAAAAGATACAGCTATATATAACAGTAAGGGTTTTGAAAAAAAATACAGCTGTATATAACAGTAGGGTTTTGAAAAAACGATACAGCTGTATATAGCAGTAATGGTTTTAAAAAAAAGACAAGCTGAATATAACAGTAAGGGTTTTGAAAAAAAGATACAGCTATATATAACAGTAAGGGTTTTGAAAAAAAGATACAGCTATATATAACAGTAAGGGTTTTGAAAAAAAGATACAGCTGTATATAACAGTAAGGGTTTTGAAAAAACGATACAGCTGTATATAGCAGTAATGGTTTTGAAAAAAAAGATACAGCTGTATATAACAGTAAGGGTTTTGAAAAAAAGATACAGCTGTATGTAACAGTAAAGATTTTAAAAAAAGATACAGCTGTATGTAACAGTAAGGGTTTAAAAATATACAGCTGTATGTAACAATAAGGGTTTTGAAAAATGATAAGCTGTATATAACAGTAAGGGATTAAAAAAAAGATACAGCTATATGTAACAGTAAGGGTTTTGAAAAAAGATAAGCTGTATATAACAGTAAGGGATTAAAAAAAAGATACAGCTGTATATAACAGTAAGGGTTTAAAAAAAAGATACAGATGTATATAACAAGAAGAGTTTAAAAAAAGATACAGATGTATATAACAAGAAGAGTTTTAAAAAGATACAGCTGTATATAGCAGAAAGAGTTTTAAAAAAAGATACAGCTGTATATAACAGTAAGGGTTTAAAAAAGATACAGCTGTATATAACAGTAAGGGTTTAAAAAAAAGATACAGATGTATATAAGAAGAAGAGTTTTAAATAAAGATACAGCTGTATATAACAGTAAGGGTTTTGAAAAAAAGATAAGCTGTATATAACAGTAAGGGTTTTGAAAAAAGACACAGCTGTATATAACAGTAAGGGTTTTGAAAAAACGATACAGCTGTATATAGCAGTAATGGTTTTAAAAAAAAAAGATAAGCTGAATATAACAGTAAGGGTTTTGAAACAAAGATACAGCTGTATATAACAATAAGGGTTTTGAAAAAACCATACAGCTGTATATAACAGTAATGGTTTTAAAAAAAAAAGATAAGCTGAATATAACAGTAAGGGTTTTGAAAAAAAGATACAGCTGAATATAACAGTAAGGGTTTTGAAAAAAAGATACAGCTGTATATAACAGTAAGGGTTTTGAAAAAAAGATACAGCTGTATATAACAGTAAGGGTTTTAAAAAACGATACAGCTGTATGTAACAGTAAGGGTTTAAAAAATATACAGCTGTATGTAAGAGTAAGGGTTTTGAAAAAAAGATACAGCTATATATAACAGTAAGGGTTTTGAAAAAATGATACAGCTGTATATAACAGTAAGGGTTTTGAAAAAACGATACAGCTGTATATAGCAGTAATGGTTTTAAAAAAAAGATAAGCTGAATATAACAGTAAGGGTTTTGAAAAAAAGATACAGCTGTATATAACAGTAAGGGTTTTAAAAAACGATATAGCTGTATGTAACAGTAAGGGTTTAAAAATATACAGCTGTATGTAAGAGTAAAGGTTTTGAAAAAAAGATACAGCTATATATAACAGTAAAGGATTTTAAAAAAAGATACAGCTATATATAACAGTAAAGGTTTTAAAAAAAGATACAGCTGTATGTAACAGTAAGGGTTTAAAAATATACAGCTGTATGTAACAGTAAGGGTTTTGAAAAAAGATAAGCTGTATATAACAGTAAGGGATTAAAAAAAGATACAGCTGTATATAACAGTAAGGGTTTAAAAAAAAGATACAGATGTATATAAGAAGAAGAGTTTTAAAAAAAGATACAGCTGTATATAACAAGAAGAGTTTTAAAAAAGATACAGCTGTATATAGCAGAAAGAGTTTTAAAAAAAGATACAGCTGTATATAACAGTAAGGGTTTAAAAAAGATACAGCTGTATATAACAAGAAAAGTTTTAAAAAAAGATACAGCTGTATATAACAGTACGGGTTTAAAAAAAAATTACAACTGTATACAGCAGTAAGGGTTCAAAAAAGATACAGTTGTATGTTACAGTAAGGGTTTTGAAAAAAAGATAAGCTGTATATAACAAAAAGGGTTTAACCAAAAAGATACAGCTGTTTAAAACAGTAAGGGTTTAACAAAAAAGATACAGCTGTATATAACAGTAAGTTTTAAAAAAAAGATACAGCTGTATATAACAGTAAGGGATTAAAAAAGATACAGCTGTATATAACAGTAAGGGATTAAAAAAAGATACAGCTGTATATAACAGTAAGGGTTTAAAAAAGATACAGCTGTATATAACAGTAAGGGATTAAAAAAGATACAGCTGTATATAACAGTAAGGGTTTAAAAAAAGATACAGCTGTATATAACAGTAAGGGTTTAAAAAAAAGATACAGCTGTATATAACAGTAAGGGTTTAAAAAAAAGATACAGCTGTATATAACAAGAAGAGTTTTAAAAAAGATACAGCTGTATATAACAAGAAGAGTTTTAAAAATGATACAGCTGTATATAGCAGAAAGAGTTTTAAAAAAGATACAGCTGTATATAACAGTAAGGGTTTAAAAAAGATACAGCTGTATATAATAAGAAGAGTTTTAAAAAAGATACAGCTGTATATAACAAAAAGAGTTTTAAAAAAGATACAGCTGTATATAACAAAAAGAGTTTTAAAAAAAGATACAGCTGTATATAACAGTACGGGTTTCAAAAAGATACAGCTGTATATAGCAGTAAGAGTTTAAAAAAAGATACAGCTGTATATAACAGTAAGAGTTTTAAAAAGATACAGCTGTATATAATAGTAAGGGTTTAAAAAAAAGATAAGCTGTATATAACAGTAATGGTTTCACAAAAAAGATACAGCTGTATATAACAGTAAGGGTTTCACAAAAAAGATACAGCTGTATATAGCAGTAAGGGTTTCACAAAAAAGATACAGCTGTATATAACAGTAGGGGTTTTAAAAAGTGATACAGCTGTATATAACAGTAGGGGTTTTAAAAAGAGATCCAGCTGTATATCACAGTAGGGGTTTTAAAAAGAGATCCAGCTGTATATAACAGAAAGGGTTTAAAAAAGATACAGCTGTATATAACAATAAGAGTTTTAAAAAGATACAGCTGTATATAACAGTAAGTTTTAAAAAAAATACAGCTGTATGTAAGAGTAAAAGTTTAAAAAAAGATACAGCTGTATATAAGAGTAAAAGTTTGAAAAAAGATACAGCTGTATATAACAGTAAGGGTTTTAAAAACAAATACAGCTGTATATAGCAGTGAGGGTTTTAAAAACAAATACAGCTGTATATAGCAGTGAGGGTTTTAAAAACAAATACAGCTGTATATAGCAGTGAGGGTTTTAGAGGTTTCATCGTTTCCATAATCACCAAAATCAATATCATACAACTTGCTTTCTTCTCATCTGATTCTATTTAACCTTTCAGATCCTTCTCATTTCTTCACTTCCAATCAATATGATTTGCTTTATTCGAACATGAAACCAAAGTTAAGCAGGATCTACAAACACCACAGTCTCCTTTCTTGTTATCTTTATGTTACTGGCAAGGAATATTATAGATTTCAGATAAGAGTATATTTTTTTCAATCAGAAGAAAAGTTTGTTTTTTTTTAATTGTATTATTAGATTACGGTTACGTAGTCTGGCTCCTCCAGTCCGTTTTGTTTCGTTTTTTTTAATTTCGCGCAAAGCTACACGACGACTATCTGCACTAGCCGTCCCTAATTTAGCAGTGTAAGTCATCACCACACACCGCCAACTCTTGGGCTACTCATTTTACCAACGAATAGTGTTATTGACCGCACATTATAGCGCTCCCACGAGAGAAAGGGCGAGCATGTTTGGTGTGAAAAGGAATCGAACCTGCGACCCTCATGTTAAGAGTCGAATGCCTTAACCCACCTGGCCATGCCGGAGTCCTTCCAATCTCTTTTTCGATTCCGATTTTTTTAATCTAAATTATAGTCGCTTTTTCACGACCGGTGGTCTTAAATTTTAATATATCGAGTCAGAATTAAAATCTATATTTATCACCAGATCTTTTGTAATGAAACAGTGGAAACAACAGTAAACTAACTGATTTAACTTAGGAAAAAAAACACGCTGGTTTAAAAACCTCTCCGTCATGACAATTGTTTAAAACTTTCGAGCCTAGAACTCTCTGTCTTGAAAAATACTAAGATACAACGACCGCCTGTTACAACTCAACCAGTTCCTCATCTCGTATAATGTTCTGGTCCAATACAACGACTGCCTGTTACAACTCAACCAGTTCCTTATCTCGTATAACGTTTTGGTCCAATACAACGACTGCCTGTTACAACTCAACCAGTTCCTTATCTCGTATAACGTTTTGGTCCAATACAACGACTGCCTGTTACAACTCAACCAGTTCCTTATCTCATATAACGTTTTGGTCCAATACAACGACTGCCTGTTACAACTCAACCAGTTCCTTACCTCGTCTTATGTTTAGTTCCAATACAACAGCTGTCTAAAACCACTCTGTAGTCTCTTATATTCGTATGTACACTATTTCAAACCTATATAATAAATTTTAAAAATCTCTTGTATTTTAGTAGTTTAGTTGATCATTATGATTAATAACAGGTTTAAAATTATAGAAAAATAAAACAGCTTCCATTGAACCAAATTCCTATGTGTAACGTTGAAACTATAGACACAGACACATTTGACTCAATACCAAAAACAACATATCTCAATAAAAGTTAACATCATAATTATTAGATCTTACATCTGGTTTTAGGAAATATCAACAACATTATTATGAGATACGTCCCAAAACTTTATTTTTACATACCAATTGTGCTGGTACCGTTGACAATGACCCCAAGTGGTCAGCCGCGATATGAGAAAAAGAACAAGTGGGTTCAAGCGTGTTTTCGTAAACCTTTCCATTGAGAATTGTCATCTGCTGAGAATCCGATGACTCTGGTCCATCAGTTATACAACGACCACGTAAAAACTCTGAATACGTGTCAGTTTTCTGTATCATGTCCCCCTCGTGCAGACTTTTGCTTCCGTTATTCCGGATCTCCGTGAAACCTACAGATTTCTCTCCTTCATTTGTGCTCGTCCTACAAAAATCCCACTTCAAATTTTGAGATGGATCATCGTCATCAGGTGACGCTTTCGTCACGAGAAATTCTTCTTTATATTCCAGGACATCCAAAAGTTGCGACTCTTGGTCAGTATCATCACAAGAACTAATTGCATCAGCACTAGAGCTAATTGCATCAGCACCTGTTAAATAATCGCGTTCAGTGGGCTCTTGTTCGGCAGACTTCCAACTGTCTGTGGAAGACAATTTATCCAAATTTAATATAACATCATCACTGCTAACGTCCTTTCTTTTCAGCTCAATATTGTAATTAATCTGGTTTTTCAAGTTGATGGAGTCGAATTTGGAGCAAAAAGCAGCTGTTTCGTCATAGGTGAGTCTTGTTTCTGATTTAGGAGCAAGTGGATATATATACTGGTTATGTGGTGATACCCTCTCTCCAGTAACAGCACTGTCACTTTTAGATCTTTCTTTAACTAGTTGAGCCAAGTCTTGGATAGTTTCAATCTCACCACTACTTCTGCTCATCGCTGGTATTTTAATCATTGTGGGTGAAGAAATACTGTTATAACATATCTTAGTTCTATCATCTTCCTTAAACTGTTCTTCAGAGGAAACAATAATAAAATCACTTCCACGTACAGAAGATTGTTCTAGATCAGAGTCAGTCTGTGATTGAATATCCGCCCCTTTAGTATTCCTACCATCTCCAACTTCTGAAACACTTTGGAGAAAAATATGTTTATCGTTAGCCTCAACAAGCTGTGAATACACGAGCGTTTGGGTTTCTTGGTCAAGCTCGTTTGTTGTCACTAAGGTTTTGACTGGAACTTTTGGTGCCAAATCAGAGTGTTCGTTCTGATTCCTAATGAAAGGAAATTTGGTTACTGATGACTTACATGTAGACGTAGCCACGTTTCCCAGACATGCTGGAACACCAAACTCGGTTCGAAGCTTCTGTGAAAAATTATCACTTGGAATGGTTACTCCTCCTGTTCTCTGGATCAAATAACTGTCATCACTGGTTTGGACACCAATCTCTGTTCGAAGCTTCTGTGAAAAATTATCACTTGGAATGGTTACTCCTCCTGTTCTCTGAGTCACGTAACCGTCATCATTGGTTTGAATAGCAGTTTCACAAGTAAGTTTCGAGTCCGATTGACCATAAGATTTTCTAGAAGGACACGATGACAGTCGAGTCTTTGAATTGGAATGCAATGTATCAACTTCTTCCATCTTAACAGGGTAAGAGTTCTGTCTTGTCTCTCTTGATTTCCCTAAGCATCGGTTTCGAAAACTGTACTTCGCGCGATATTTACAGATGTCGCTACTGTCAGGAGTACAACACCAAGGTTCTCGTGTGACGTTTGAGTAAACACTATCTTTGTGTGTTGTTTTCTCTCTGAAATAATGATTGCAGGAGTTTCTTACGGGACTGAAATGAAGGTCTTGGGTTCCCTCGTGATCTCTAAAAGAAAGAGTTTCGTCAATTTCCTTTACTAGATTGTCTGCCCAATCAGACAAAAGTTTTACATTTTCTCCGCTAGGGGGACTGGGAATAAATACTTCTGGTTTTTTAACAGGAATTGTTAATAATCCTGTCTTTAGGTAAGAACAGAGTAGCTGCTTTAATACCTGGTTTAATGTAATACACTGAGACTGATAAAGATTGTGAGGAAAATATTCTGTTTTACTTATATCACCTAACTCTACGCTCTCACATTTCTTGTCTAAATAACCGTTTCTGAAGTCCGAGTAAAATACACAGTCGTCCGACAGTGTTACTGTCGGACGAGAGTGACCCCTTTGACCCCGTGAACGGTATAATTCTGGACTACGAGTAGGATATTCAGGACTTGAGGGGCACGATAGCTTTCTTTCCCATTTTCGATACTTTCCAGTTTCATTTGTGTATATAAAAGATACACTTGGATCTAGTCCTTCAAGGAATAGGTTCTCCAGTTTTTCTTCACGATAATTCCTTTCATGTAGTGTAAGATCGTCGAAGGCTCTCCCAATTTCTTCCTGAAATTATCAAAAAATATAGTTTTAAAAGCTTATTACCCACTTCCAAGTATTTCAGTGAAACTCTTAAGTCGCAAAAAAGAAAAATACATTATATATCAATCACACTAAATCTGTCGCACCCAGTGCCGGCGAAACTTTTCATTCAATACCACGACTCGCTGGATATGCTAGGATACCACATATAACCTCACGTTTAGAAGATTGTTTTGAATTTCATGCAAAGCTACACAAGGGCTATCTGCGCTAACTGTTACTAATTTAGTAGTGTAGGATTAGAGGGAAGGCAGCTAGTCATCACCACCCACCGCCAACTCTTGGGGTACTCTTTTACCAACGAATAGTGGGATTGGCCGTCACATTATAACGTCCCCACGGCTGAAAGGGTGAGAATGTTTGGTGTGACGGGGATTCGAACCAGTTTAGAAGAAGGCCTAACAAAACATTTAGTCTTAATGTTGATGAAATCAACCTTTATTTAAATTAACTTAAATTTTATCATTTAAAAGAACTTATGAATGATGAAGTTACTATTCAAGAGTAACTACAACAGACGAAGTTACTATTCAAGAGTAACTACACCAGACGAAGCTAGTATTCAAGAGTAACTACACCAGACGAAGCTAGTATTCAAGAGTAACTACACCAGACGAAGCTAGTATTCAAGAGTAACTACACCAGACGAAGTTAGTATTCTCGTAGCTACAACAGACGAAATTAGTGTTCAAGAGTAACTACAACAGACGAAGCTAGTATTCAAGAGTAACTACAACAGACGAAGCTAGTATTCTCGTAACTACACAGACGAAGCTAGTATTCAAGAGTAACTACAACAGACGAAGTTGGTATTCTCGTAACTACAACAGACGAAGTTGGTATTCAAGAGTAACTACAACAGACGAAGTTGGTATTCTCGTAACTACAACAGACGAAGTTAGTATTCAAGAGTAACTACAACAGACGAAGTTAGTATTCAAGAGTAACTACACCAGACGAAGTTAGTATTCAAGAGTAACTACATCAGACGAAGCTAGTATTCAAGAGTAACTACATCAGACGAAGCTAGTATTCAAGAGTAGCTACAACAGACGAAGTTAATATTCTTGTAAGTACAACAGATCAAGTTAGTATTCTTGTTACAAAACCGTGGAGTGGAACTTTTTTGTTTCGTGTTATGTTACTTTTATCCAGTCAGTTAACGACTGTTAACTTTTATCCAGTAAGTGAATGAAGGTTTGTATTAAACTAGCAAATAAAAATAACTCGTAACCTAGCAGACATTTTTACTATTTTTGCACGACCTAACACTTAAAGATTGTTGAAATTTTGAGCTAAGAATGTGTGTATGTTTTCTTACAGCAAAGCCACATCAGGCTACCTTCAATGTTCACTCATGGGAATCGAACCCCTAATTCTATCGTTGTAAATTTAAAGACGTGCCACATTCCACCGAAGGACTCGAACAAAGAATCCAAAGAACTTTATGCGCTGAACGATTCAAATTGATGGAAAGTACATAACTTTTGATATGCTGGAATCTTCCCAACAATTAAATAACAGTTCATTTTTAAACCCTCTGGATTAGAACGTAGCTTTAAAAGACTTGCTACCAATAAGATGACATTTGTGTCCTGATTCTTGGTACCAAACCACGTTATTTCAGGTTCCTACCTGACAAGAGAGAATTATGAAATAAACTTCACGCGCAAACTGGAAACCTACACATCTAGTACGTCATAGTTTTATCAACAGACGAGTAAAAGGCCAATATATTTGAGCGTCTCATATCGCTGTGTTATACATGTAACGTTTCCACGACATATTCCATTTCTGTAAACAGAGACCGACTCAGTCAGATTTCTGCAATCCAAACTGATAAACAGTTTTAATCTGCATCCGTTTTACCATAACACAAAACAAACACGATTGCCGCTCTTGACCACCACTGAAAGTTACTAGTTACAAATTTCACCGCTACGATGCGTGTTTGTATGTGTGTATATGGGGGGCGGCACAGTTTTTTAGTTCACCGCCCCCTCTACAAGTCTTTCAAGGTTGTTATCTACAGATGAACAGTCGGAAGAAAAATCTCACGAACTAGACGATGATAAACACAAAGAGGCCATTTGGATAAGAAACAGAAGGTTAACCATGGATAGATAAAAAGGGTGATCAAGGAAATAGGCTTAAGGCGGGTTCTTACCTAAGCCTAAATCTAGAATGAAAATAAGTGACGTCATCATGCACTAGGTTTACGATCTAAATTTGCTGTGAGACAAGAAAAGCAAAGGTTGACAAAACAACTGTGAGTTTCCTGTTTGTTATTAGTACCAGACCGTAACTGTGGTTCCTTATTATGTTACAACTATATGTACTGGGAGCATATGGAAAGTGGTTTTTTTAAACAAGCTGAACTTAAAAAAATAAAAAACAAACATTATTAACTTCACAATCGCTGTGTTGTGTATTCTTACCATACGTGGCTAGTGAAAGGAAACTACTGGATACGTGGGTATCAGTATCAAATCATTACTGACAACTTTCACTAACGTGATAAAAATTACTGCAGGTCGTAGAATTAATGAAACACTGTAGGATAAAGTATACTTCAGTTCTGCATCATTCTGTTTCACACTCTCGGATAAAGTATACTTCAGTTCTACATCATTCTGTTTCACACTCTCGGATAAAGTATACTTCAGTTCTGCATCATTCTGTTTCACACTCTCGGATAAAGTATACTTCAGTTCTACATCATTCTGTTTCACACTCTCGGATAAAGTATACTTCAGTTCTACATCATTCTGTTTCACACTCTCGGATAAAGTATACTTCAGTTCTGCATCATTCTGTTTCACACTCTCGGATAAAGTATACTTCAGTTCTACATCATTCTGTTTCACACTCTCGGATAAAGTATACTTCAGTTCTACATCATTCTGTTTCACACTCTCGGATAAAGTGTACTTGAACTCTAAAATAGTTTTCACTAGCGAGTAATAGGATTGGTCACCATAGTATGACTATTCAAACGTTGAAAGGTCGAGCATGTTCGTTACTGGTTTGGATCCTGCACGTCTTTGAAAACCAGGGGTTTATGAGGAAAATAAATAACGAAACATCTCTGTTTAAAATATTATATTTATCTCACAACTGCTAGCCTGAGGTAAAAGCTAGCTTTGCCTGTACTTGAAACTAGAATTGACTAAGCTATAAAATTGTGGCAAAATAAATACATTTGAGAAGACTTTTAACATACATATATCACTGAAATGAAGTGTTACAACTTGACGATTATTAGAGAAGAAACATTTATTATTCTGAGAAGTAAGACAGGCGCAAAGCGAGGATTTGAAAACATGTATTGTTTTGAGAAGTAAGACAGGCCCAAAGCGAGGATTGAAAACATGTATTGTTCTGAGAAGTAAGACAGGCGCAAAGCGAGGATTTGAAAACATGTATTGTTCTGAGAAGCAAGACAAGCGCAAAGCGAGGATTTGAAAACATGTATTGTTCTGAGAAGTAGGGCAGGCGCAAAGCGAGGATTTGAAAACATGTATTGTTCTGAGAAGTAAGACAGGCCCAAAGCGAAGATTGAAAACATGTATTGTTCTGAGAAGTAAGACAGGCGCAAAGCGAGAATTTGAAAACATGTATTGTTCTGAGAAGTAAGACAGGCGCAAAGCGAGAATTTGAAAACATGTATTCTTCTGAGAAGTAAGACAGGCGCAAAGCGAGAATTTGAAAACATGTATTCTTCTGAGAAGTAAGACAGGCGCAAAGCAAGGATTTGAAAACATGTATTGTTCTGAGAAGTAAGGCAGGCGCAAAGCGAGGATTTGAAAACATGTATTGTTCTGAGAAGCAAGACAGACCCAAAGCGAGGATTGAAAACATGTATTGTTCTGAGAAGTAAGACAGGCACAAAGCAAGGATTTGAAAACATGTATTGTTCTGAGAAGTAGGGCAGGCGCAAAGCGAGGATTTGAAAACATGTATTGTTCTGAGAAGTAAGACAGGCCCAAAGCGAGGATTTGAAAACATGTATTGTTCTGAGAAGTAAAATAGGCGCAAAGCGAGGATTTTAAAACATGTATTGTTCTGAGAAGTAAGGCAGGCGCAAAGCGAGGATTTGAAAACATGTATTGTTCTGAGAAGTAAGGCAGGCGCAAAGCGAGAATTTGAAAACATGTGTTGTTCTGAGAAGTAAGACAGGCGCAAAGCGAGAATTTGAAAAGGTGTTGTTCTGAGAAGTAAGACAGGCGCAAAGCGAGGATTTGAAAACATGTATTGTTCTAAGAAGTAAGACAGGCGCAAAACGAGGATTTGAAAACATGTATTGTTCTGAGAAGTAAGGCAGGCGCAAAGCGAGGATTTGAAAAATGTATTGTTCTGAGAAGTAAGACAGGCGCAAAGCGAGGATTTGAAAACATGTATTGTTCTGAGAAGTAAGACAGACGCAAAGCGAGGATTTAAAAACATGTATTGTTCTGAAAAGTAAGACAGACGCAAAGCGAGGATTTGAAAACATGTATTGTTCTGAGAAGTAAGACAGACGCAAAGCGAGGATTTGAAAACATGTATTGTTCTGAGAAGTAAGACAGGCGCAAAGCGAGGATTTGAAAACATGTATTGTTCTGAGAAGTAAGACAGGCGCAAAGCGAGGATTTGAAAACATGTATTGTTCTGAGAAGTAAGACAGGCGCAAAGCGAGGATTTGAAAACATGTATTGTTCTGAGAAGTAAGACAGGCGCAAAACGAGGATTTGAAAACATGTATTGTTCTAAGAAGTAAGACAGGCGCAAAACGAGGATTTGAAAACATGTATTGTTCTGAGAAGTAAGGCAGGCGCAAAGCGAGGATTTGAAAACATGTATTGTTCTGAGAAGTAAGACAGGCGCAAAGCGAGGATTTGAAAACATGTATTGTTCTGAGAAGTAAGACAGACGCAAAGCGAGGATTTGAAAACATGTATTGTTCTGAGAAGTAAGACAGATGCAAAGCGAGGATTTGAAAACATGTATTGTTCTGAGAAGTAAGACAGGCGCGAAGCGAGGATTTGAAAACATGTATTGTTCTGAGAAGTAAGACAGACGCAAAGCGAGGATTTGAAAACATGTATTGTTCTGAGAAGTAAGACAGGCGCAAAGCGAGGATTTGAAAACATGTATTGTTCTGAGAAGTAAGACAGGCGCAAAGCGAGGATTTGAAAACATGTATTGTTCTGAGAAGTAAGACAGGCGCAAAGCGAGGATTTGAAAACATGTATTGTTCTGAGAAGTAAGACAGGCGCAAAGCGAGGATTTGAAAACATGTATTGTTCTAAGAAGTAAGACAGGCGCAAAACGAGGATTTGAAAACATGTATTGTTCTGAGAAGTAAGGCAGGCGCAAAGCGAGGATTTGAAAACATGTATTGTTCTGAGAAGTAAGACAGGCGCAAAGCGAGGATTTGAAAACATGTATTGTTCTGAGAAGTAAGACAGACGCAAAGCGAGGATTTGAAAACATGTATTGTTCTGAGAAGTAAGACAGACGCAAAGCGAGGATTTGAAAACATGTATTGTTCTGAAAAGTAAGACAGACGCAAAGCGAGGATTTGAAAACATGTATTGTTCTGAGAAGTAAGACAGATGCAAAGCGAGGATTTGAAAACATGTATTGTTCTGAGAAGTAAGACAGGCGCGAAGCGAGGATTTGAAAACATGTATTGTTCTGAGAAGTAAGACAGGCGCAAAGCGAGGATTTGACACAAATTGAAACATCGTGTCCAAACCCCTCCAGGCGAATAAAGTTCGAGCACATGGTAATAAATGTGTGAAAACTGTTCGTACTTATCATAGGTAATACTATGTCCTGCTATGTCTCTCAAGTTTCCTTTTAAAGTTAGAGGAGGAAATGTAGCCTAGTCAATGAGAACTAAATTGTTTTTTTTTAATATCTACTCACGTATTCTGACATCGCGTGTATATAATTTCTGGCAATTAATAAGGATACGTTATGAGGGGTGGTTAGGATAGGTGATAAAGATATATTATAAGGTTTTGTGAATCTATCCGAGGAAAACAAAAGAAAAAGAACATCCCTGCTACGTTTTATCTGTTACTTACGTTGATGAAAGAGCGACATTTAACAAGCTCATAAAATAAGATAAACAGAAGTAAAAACAATTAGATCATAATAAACTTCCAAACACTCAAGTAGCGGATTACAAACACCACTGAAAGACCGGTAAATACAGTTAGACCTAATACACACTGCTGGCTAAAATCTTAAGGCCAATGAACATAAAAAAAAATATGCATTTTGCGTTGTTAGACTCAACCACTTATTTGAGTAGAGCTTCGAAAGATGAAAATAAGAAAAGGGAAAATAAAAATAAAAAAACATTTTAACATTTAATAGGGAAAATGTAAACACTATAAAATTCGCCTAAATACTAGCTGGTCAAAAGTTTAATACCATACCAAAAAGAAGTCCTAAACAGGGTAGGAAATGCCCAACAAGGTGTCTCAGTAGTGAGTTGCACGGCCGTCATTGCGAATAACTTCAAACATTCGCTTTGGCATGGTCGATATAAGTGTTTGCAGAAGGCTGGCTGGAATATTATTCCGAGTGGTGAAGATGGCTTCACGAAGATCATGCACTGTTTGGAACTGACGTCCATTTCCATAGACTTCACTTGGCATTCACCCCCAAAACATTTTCAATGGGGTTCATTTCGGGGGAACACGCTGAATGGCCCAAAAGAATCACGTTAATCGCCATGAAAAAGTCCTTTGTCCTGCGGGCATTGTAGATTGCAGCATTGTCCTGTTGAAAAATCCAGTCATTTCCACACAAATGAGGGCCTTCAGTCAATAAGGATGCTCTCTCCAACATGCCAATGTAGCCAGCTGTTGTTTGACACCCCTGTATAACCTGAAGCTCCATTGTTCCATGGAAGGAGAAAGCACCCCAGATCATGATGGAACCTCCTCCACTGTGTCGTGTAAAAAATGTCTCCGGTGGGATATCCTTATCATGCCAGTAACGTTGGAAGCCATCTGGACTATCCAGATTAATTGAATTCTCATCAGAGAACAAAACCTTCATCCACTTTTCAACGTCCCATGTTTGGTGCTTCTCAGCAAAGTTTAACTGAGCTGTTTCCTAGTGTGGAAGGAGGAGTGGCCTTTGAAGACGTTTACAGTTTTTTAAAACCTTTTTCTTGTAGATGCCGTCTTATTGCTCTTGAACTGCATTCTGCGTTCGTAAGGGCCTTAATCTGGTTCGACGATCGACTGGTATCTTGCCGGACAACCCGTAGAATCCTTCTGCTCAACGCCGGCGAAATTTTTTTGTGGGCCGACCACTTGAAATTCTGTTCCGTATCCTTCAGGATCTTTTAAGAAATTTGCAACAGTAGTTTTACTACGCCCAATCTCACCAGCGATGACACGTTGAGAGAAACCTTGGTTTTGCAGCTCGACAATTCTGCCACGATCACTCTGTCAACTTTTTTAGCCTTTGCCATGTTTTTACCCAATGTAACTCAGGAGGTGTCAGTGGGAGATGTTGACAACGCTAATGATCGAACACAAATGACTAAATTTCGTTACGTGATTACCGATTAACGCTTCATTTCAGTGATGGTCTTAAACTTATGACCAGCTAGTATTTAGGCTAATTTCATTGTGTTCACATTTTACCTATTAAATGCTAAAAAAGTTTTTTATTTTTATTTTCCCTTTTCTTATTTTCATCTTTCGAAGCTGTACTCAAATAAGTGGTTGAGTCTAACAACGCAAAATGTATATTTTTTCTTTATGTTCATTGGCTTTGATATTTTAGCCAGCAGTGTATAGGTAAAACGGCTGGTTTGGGTTGAGAAAAAATTTTATGTAGAGAAGCGAACAATGTTTCGACCTTCTTCGGTCATCGTCAAGTTCACAAAGAAAGAAAGAGGTAATTGACCGATAGCTGACCACATGTTTGAAGGGGTTGTGTAATTGAGTATAGGAATGTAGATGGCGTGCTTAGATGTTTGATTATATTTATTAATATAGGTATAAAGGTGTTCCTTTATATTGGTTTATTTTGGGCTTGAGTTGTTGTACAAGTCAGACTACTTTAACTGGCAACCCTCATAAAATTCACCACGATGAAGACAAACTTCATGTTCAACAACCACAACTATATAAAAACAAATGGCCTAAACATGGGCAACCCAGTATCACCAGTTCTGGCCAATAATTTTATGACACAAGTTGAAACACAAGCAATTGACACAGCATTACATCCACCACTATACTGGTACAGATATGCAAACGACACGATTGCGGGATTCACATCTACAGAACACACACTTAATTTTTTCAATCACATTAACTCTGTACATCCCAACATTAACTTCACATCTGAACAGGAAGAAAGCAATCAAATATCATTTCTTAACCTCAAAATTACAAGAACCGATACACAATTTAAAACAGAAATCCACCGAAAAATCACCCATACTGGACTATACATTCCTTGGGACTCAGCACATGAAACAAAACAAAAACTCAACATACTAAGAAACCAAATAAACACAGCCATAAAACTATGCTCATCAGATAAAATTAACGATGAATTAGACAAAATAAAACAATACTTCATCAACATCAATAAGTTTTCTCCACAAACCGTAGAAAACATTATACGCACACACCTAGACAGAAAGCAAAATCAGCCAACTAAAGTAAATATATCTCACGAATCAAAAACTCACGAAACAATATACTGCTGCATACCATATATTCCCGACATCAGCAGACAAATAACCAACATTTGGCAAAAACTAGTAACAAAATATGAATTCCAGTTATTATCAAATTTACTCAAAAACCAGGCACAAAACTAAGGTCTATACTATGTAAAAACTACACTGACAAACACCACACCAACATTATTTATAAAATACAATGTGATAACTGCCACGACTTCTATATTGGAGAAACAAGTAGAAAAATGGAAACCAGATTCAAAGAACATAAAAAGTCACCTTCACACGTTTTCGAACACTGCTAATCAAATAAACACAACATAACCATAAAAAAACACCCAAATACTAAATAAAGAAACAAACATAAACAAACGCAAAATTAAAGAAGCCTTACTTATACAACAACTCAAGCTCAAAATAAACCAATACAAAAGAACGCCTTTATACCTATATTAATAAATATAATCAAACATCTAAGCACGCAATCTACATTCCTACACTCAATTACACAACCCCATTCAAACATGTGGTCAGCTATTGGTCAGTTACCTCCTTCTTTCTTTGCGAACCTGACGATGACGGAAGAAGGTCGAAACGTTGTTCGCTCCTCTACATAAAAGTTTTCTCAACCCAAACGAGCCGTTTTTACATACATATTTTTCTTTTCTACTTCCCTGCAAACATGTTTGTTACTTAATTAGCTGCTGATCAAGCAAGATATTCTGAAACACCAGCTCATATTTGAAATACTATTTTACAAAAGTTTCTTGGAATGTTTCTTTTCTAACCTGGATTGTATTGACAAAACCTCATCACACATTAAGTGTAAATCCGCAACGAAAACTACAGAACTACAGTCGTTCCATTAAACAACGCAATATTTAAAAGACGAGTTGTTTTTATTTACCTGAGCCTGTTCAAGGTATCTCTCTAACTCCCTGTAGGAGTCGCTTACGGGTTGGTCAGATGCCATGACAGATCCGAAATGTCCATCCGTGGTCAACTGTTGTACACGATAACGATATTGCTGGTCCAACGAGGAACTTTGTTGCTCTCGTGGGGTCTGTAACAAGAAGAAATGTTTTGTGAGTGCAGCTAGAGAGAAAGTCGAGCAACAAGTTACATGTTGGTGACTGACATGTGAGACCCTAACGACGTAACTAGGAGTTAAGTATACTTAACTCGTGGGGGTAACATTGCCCGGAGCGCCTTTTCAGTCAGCTTTATTTTAGTCTTGAAATGATGATTTAACGGATTTTTAAAACAATATTTACTCTGAAAATAGAGAACTTTAACAAATCTTGAAATCACACTGTTTTCTTTGTTTTGCGTTTGTTGCCCACAGTCTTCTCAAGTCCTTTGTCTTCAATAAAGTAACATTAGGCTAAACTTAATTAAGAAGTAACCACAGCTAAGTTTTAAACACCCTACATATTACTAACGATGTCAACAGACCCTCTGATCCTCATCGAGTTGGTCTACACAAACAACCGACTAAAGAACACATGTCTGTTCTTAGTTTTACTTTCACACGTTGGGCTCTGAACGCCAGATGTTGAGGTCAGATTAGTTTATATTTAAATCTCTGATGTAACGACAACTCTCAAAGTGGGAATAACTAGTTAACTACGTAATGTAACTGTATATACGTACTCTAAAGTAAGTTAATATAAATTATTTAAATGTGGTACTAGTATTATAGTTTGTTTGTTTTTAATTTCGCGCAAAGTTACAGGAGGGCTATCTGCGCTAGCCGTCCCTAATTAAGCAGTGCAAGATTAGAGGGAAGGCAGCTAGTCATCACAACCCACCGCCAACTCTTGGACTACTCTTTCACCAACGAATAATGGGATTAGCCGTTACATTATAACGCCCCCACGGCTGAAAGGGCGAACATGTTTGGCACGACGGGGATGCGAACCCGCGACCCTCAGATTACGAGTCGCACGCCTTAAAACGATTGGCCATACCGGGCCTACACTAAATAGTGTTCATCTAATGAAAACGGTATAGTGTCACGTGATATTCCTACTTTATGCACCGTTCCCTACATTGAATTTGAGTGTCTTATTATAGACACTGTTTTTACCACATATATTTATCAGACCTGACCTTAACCCGTCTTATTATAGACACTGTTTTCACCACATATATTTATCAGACCTGACCTTAACCCGTCTTATTATAGACACCGTTTTCACCACATATATTTATCAGACCTGACCTTAACCCGTCTTATTATAGACACCGTTTTCACCACATATATTTATCAGACCTGACCTTAACCCGTCTTATTATAGACACCGTTTTCACCACATATATTTATCAGACCTGACCTTAACCCGTCTTATTATAGACACTGTTTTCACCACATGTATTTATCAGAACTGACCTTAACCCGTCTTATTATGGACACTGTTTTCACCACATGTATTATTCAGAACTGACCTTAACCCGTCTTATTATGGACACTGTTTTCACCACATGTATTTATCAGAACTGACCTTAACCCGTCTTATTATGGACACTGTTTTCACCACATGTATTTATCAGAACTGACCTTAACCCGTCTTATTATGGACACTGTTTTCACCACATGTATTTATCAGAACTGACCTTAACCCGTCTTATTATAGACACCGTTTTCACCACATATATTTGTAAGACCTGACCTTAACCCGTCTTATTATAGACACCGTTTTCACCACATATATTTGTAAGACCTGACCTTAACCCGTCTAATTATAGACACTGTTTTCACCACATATATGTATCAGAACTGACCTTAACCCGTCTTATTATAGACACCGTTTTCACCACATATATTTGTCAGACCTAACCTTAACCCGTCTTTTCATAGACACTGTTTCCACCACATATATTTATCATTCCTGACCTTAAACCATGGCCAGCTATGGCCAGGTGGTTAAGGCACTCGATTTGTAATATGAGGGTCGCGGGCTCGAATCCCCGTCACATTAAACATACTTGCTCTTTCAGCCGTGGAAGCGTTATTATGTGAAGTTCAATCCCATTGTTCGTTGGTAAAAGAGTAACCCAAGAGCTAGTGGTGAGTGGTGATGACTAGCTGCCTTCTCTGTAGTCTTACACTGCTAAATTAAGGACGGCTAGCGCAGATAGCCCTCGTGTAACTTTGCGCGAAGTTCAAAATAAACCTTTATCCACGTGTAGTTTGCACGTGATGTCTTTAGTTAAGACTGTATAACACAATATTGTTCTTATTTCAAGCTTATACAACCCAATGGTGTCGGGCGTAGTATGGTTGGTAATGTGCCTAGATTTTAAATCCGAGAGCTATAGGTGTGATGGTCAAATTCCATTGTTTGATCAGAAAAGAGTAGCCACGAGTTGGATGGTGTCGACTAGCTTTATAAACGAGTCCACAAGAGAATGTAGTCCAGAAGAATATACAAACGTATTATGTAGACTGTGTCTTTAACGGGAATTTTGTGATATTGTTGTAGATTAATATATTATGTTGTTTTGAATTTCGCGTAAAGCTACACGAGGGGTATCTGCGCTAGCCGTCCTTAATTTAGCAGTGTAAGACTAGGGGGAAGGCAACTAATCATCACCACTCATCGCCAACTCTTGGGCTACTCTTTTACCAACGAATAGTGGGATTGATCGTTACTTTATAACGCCCCTACGGCTGAAAGGGCGAGCATGTTTGGTGCGAAGGGGATTCAAACCTGCAACCCTCGGATTAGGAGATTAGTACATAATCGTTCATTCGTGTAACAGATTAAAACAGTTAATTCTAACGCTTCCTTGATCCAGGAATTTGAAAAAAATCAAATCGTCGTAGACTGAAGAGGAACCACAGTTTAAAACAGAAATGTAACCTTTAACCTTTAGTGTCTGAGGCTAAAGTAGGCTTAAAAACTAACTTCAGATATACAAGTAAGAAGTCGCTACGTATAGAGAAGTGTGTGTGAGCAAAGTCACGTCGGGCTATCTGCTTAACGTGTAAAGTACCTGTGTTTATCGGCTGATAATGTGATAATCCTACACAATACTACAAACAATTCATTACGTGTAGAACAGCTTCAAGTATTCATCGTGGACAAATTTGATAACACTGTTTCTTTCATATGGACGGTGGTTACGTTGAAGACACAACCATTTTCTGAGGGCTTATCCACTTGAGTAGAACTTAATATAAAAGAAACAATAAACACTATCGTGTATTCAAATGGCACGTGCATATAAGGAAACCTACACACAGAGAAACATTAAACATTACTCAACAGTAAACCAACGCTGTGGTGTACATTTACAAACCGTAATAGAGTAAACTCTCCAAACTGTAAAACAAGTTGACCTATTACTTTAACTTAAACACGTGTCTACTACTAGTGTTACTAAAGAAAACAGGTGTGTTGAATTTCTAATACATCAAGTGTTAGATATGAATTCTACCTTTGAATAAAGTATAGTTTTGTGTTCGAGGTTCAGCTTGGTAAGTGGACTGTCTATACTGTAAACATCATTCTCATTAACTTTTAATAAGACATTCGACAAAACCGAGTCGTAAAGATAATAATGTAAAAACAGAAATAAATGTAATATTAAACTACGAGTCATAAGGAATGTGTTTTGAGAAACTGATCAACATAGCACCTAACCAAAACCACGAGAACACAATCAAATATGGCGTCCACCCGAAATAAATTAAACGTGTTACCAACGAAAACTATAATAAACATACTGAGAAACAAGCCAGAACTGATTCCAAACAAATGAAAAGAGATGAATGAAAGAATAAATTATATGCTCAGTACAATTATTTGTAGAATAGAATATTTTAAGAATTGCCTTACTTTATAATCCTGATACTGCAAAAAAATTTAAATTGATTGTATTACGTAGTATTTATGTTTTCTGTTTCAATGAATCAAACATATTTTAGTTTAATACTAACACAATGATTAAATCACCCGTAACGATTCCTCACTTCCAGCTCCTGCAGCTCGCACCCCCACCTAGCGTCTTTCTTACAAAACATCCTTCTGGTTCTTCCGTAACTTCATCTGTACTACACGGTGTATTTTAAATATAACAAACATGTCTCATAGATATGTTTGAATTCTGTGTAAGGACAAATTTGTTTACAAAGTACTTTCCAGCCTTGTTCTGTCCGCGTAACTTCATAATGTACCTTTTTACAATTTCCCTCCCTCCCTCATTTCCCTACCTCCCTCATTTTCCTCGTGTGACTATATAAGGTACCATTTTACCATTTCCTTCCCTCCCTCATTTTCCTCGTGTGACTTTATAAGGTACTTTTTTACCATTTCCTTCCCTCCCTCATTTTCCTCGTGTGACTATATAAGGTACCATTTTACCATTTCCTTCCCTCCCTCATTTTCCTCGTGTGACTTTATAAGGTACAATTTTACCATTTCCTTCCCTCCCTCATTTTCCTCGTGTGACTTTATAAGGTACCATTTTACCATTTCCTTCCCTCCCTCATTTTCCTCGTGTGACTTTATAAGGTACTTTTTTACCATTTCCTTCCCTCCCTCATTTTCCTCGTGTGACTATATAAGGTACCATTTTACCATTTCTCTCTCTCCCTCATTTTCCTCGTGTGACATTATAAGATACCTTTTTACAATTTCCCTACCTCCCTCATTTTCCTCGTGTGACTATATAAGGTACCTTTTCCCCATTTCCCTCTCTTCCTCATTTTCCTCGTGTGACTATATAAGGTACCTTTTCACCATTTCCCTCTCTCCCTCATTTTCCTCGTTTGACTTTATAAGGTACCTTTTTACAATTTCCCTTCCTCTCTCATTTTCCTCGTGTGACTTTATAAGGTACCTTTTCACCATTTCCCTCTCTCCCTCATTTTCCTCGTGTGACTTTATAAGATACCTTTTTACAATTTCCCTACCTCCCTCATTTTCCTCGTGTGACTATATAAGGTACCTTTTCACCATTTCCCTCTCTCCCTCATTTTCCTCGTGTGACTATATAAGGTACCTTTTTACAATTTCCCTCTCTCCCTCATTTTCCTCGTGTGACTTTATAAGGTACCTTTTTACAATTTCCCTCTCTCCCTCATTTTCCTCGTGTGACTTTATAAGATACCTTTTTACAATTTTCCTCTCTCCCTCATTTTCCTCGTGTGGCTTTATAAGGTACCTTTTCACCATTTCCCTCTCTCCCTCATTTCCCTCGTGTGACTTTATAAGATACTTTTTTACAATTTCCCTACCTCCCTCATTTTCCTCGTGTGACTATATAAGGTACCATTTCACCATTTCCCTCTCTCCCTCTTTTCCCCAGTTGACCGTCTCCTTTATAACACACCCAAGACCCCATAGTGCGAAGTGCGTTTTTGCAGCAATGAACCACGAACCAAGAATCCTTCGATTGTTAGTTTGGAAATACTAACCATAATACCACGCCCACTAAAAGATATAATTATATTCACCGTATGTATGCTAATATTTTAGACACAAAAATACATAATGAATATTTCTTCCACGCACGTAGAAGGAATCGAATGACTAATTTTCCCTCCTTATGACCTCCATGTTAGCATCAACACACTGGGGGTTAACACATGTTTATTGAAGCTAGTATTATACCATGGCCAAAATTAAATGTTCTCCAAAGTCCCCAGTAGCATTTTTGATTTTTCCAGTTACTTATAATAAAACTTTTCTGGGTATATACATTATCAACTTAACCAAATTAGATCAAATATTGTAACAAAACATCCATTCGAATGGCAACTACCTAAGAAATTTAAAATATCTCGTGTCACTATTTACAAAACAACTTAGACATTTAGAAACAGAAATAACTTTACTAAAATATTACTTTGAGCTTTATGATTTCAATAAACTAAACTTTGAAACAAACAGAACTAATGGTTCTACAACATACCGCCAAACAGGGCACAAAACAAACCCATGAACTTATCCAAAGAGGTTATCCATTAACAGATATACGAGTTCTTTATAAACCTGTATCCATTAACAGATATACGAGTTATTTATAAACCTGTATCCATTAACAGATATACGAGTTCTTTATAAACCTGTATCCATTAACAGATATACGAGTTCTTTATAAACCTGTATCCATTAACAGATATACGAGTTCTTTATAAACCTGTATCCATTAACAGATATACGAGTTATTTATAAACCTGTATCCATTAACAGATATACGAGTTATTTATAAACTTGTATCTATTAACAGATATATGAGTTATTTATAAACCTGTATCCATTAATAGATATACCAGTTATTTATAAACCTGTATCCATTAACAGATATACCAGTTATTTATAAACCTGTATCCATTAACAGATATACCAGTTATTTATAAACATGTGTCCATTAACAGATATACCAGTTATTTATAAACATGTGTCCATTAACAGATATACGAGTTATTTATAAACCTGTGTCCATTAACAGATATACGAGTTATTTATAAATCTGTATCCATTAACAGATATACGAGTTATTTATAAATCTGAAACCATTAACAGATATACCAGTTATTTATAAACCTGTATCCATTAACAGATATACGAGTTATTTATAAACCTGTATCCATTAACAGATATATCAGTTATTTATAAACCTGTATCCATTAACAGATATATCAGTTATTTATAAACCTGTATCCATTAACAGATATATCAGTTATTTATAAACCTGTATCCATTAACAGATATACGAGTTATTTATAAACCTGTATCCATTAACAGATATACGAGTTATTTATAAACCTGTATCCATTAACAGATATACCAGTTATTTATAAACATGTGTCCATTAACAGATATACGAGTTATTTATAAACCTGTATTCATTAACAGATATACGAGTTATTTATAAACCTGTATCCAGTAACAGATGTACGAGTTATTTATAAACCTGTATCCATTAACAGATGTACGAGTTATTTATAAACCTGTATCCATTAACAGATATACGAGTTATTTATAAACCTGTATCCATTAACAGATATACGAGTTATTTATAAACCTGTATCCATTAACAGATATACGAGTTATTTATAAACCTGTATCCATTAACAGATATACCAGTTATTTATAAACCTGTATCCATTAACAGATATACCAGTTATTTATAAACCTGTATCCATTAACAGATATACCAGTTATTTATAAACATGTGTCCATTAACAGATATACGAGTTATTTATAAACTTGTATCCATTAACAGATATACGAGTTCTTTATAAACCTGTATCTATTAACAGATATAAGAGTTATTTATAAACCTGTATCCATTAACAGATATACGAGTTATTTATAAACCTGTATCCATTAACAGATATACGAGTTATTTATAAACCTGTATCCATTAACAGATATACCAGTTATTTATAAACCTGTATCCATTAACAGATATACCAGTTATTTATAAACCTGTATCCATTAACAGATATACCAGTTATTTATAAACCTGTATCCATTAACAGATATACGAGTTATTTATAAACCTGTATCCATTAACAGATATACGAGTTATTTATAAACCTGTATCCAGTAACAGATATACGAGTTATTTATAAACCTGTATCCATTAACAGATATACGAGTTATTTATAAACCTGTATCCATTAACAAATATACGAGTTATTTATAAACCTGTATCCATTAACAGATATACCAGTTATTTATAAACCTGTATCCATTAACAGATATACCAGTTATTTATAAACCTGTATCCATTAACAGATATACGAGTTATTTATAAACCTGTATCCAGTAACAGATATACGAGTTATTTATAAACCTGTATCCAGTAACAGATATACGAGTTATTTATAAACCTGTATCCATTAACAGATATACGAGTTATTTATAAACCTGTATCCATTAACAGATATACGAGTTCTTTAAAAACCTGTATCCATTAACAGATATACGAGTTATTTATAAACCTGTATCCATTAACAGATATACCAGTTATTTATAAATATGTGTCCATTAACAGATATACGAGTTATTTATAAACCTGTATCCATTAACAGATATACGAGTTATTTATAAACCTGTATCCATTAACAGATATACGAGTTCTTTATAAATCTGTATCTATTAACAGATATACGAGTTATTTATAAACCTGTATCCATTAACAGATATACGAGTTATTTATAAACCTGTATCCATTAACAGATATACGAGTTATTTATAAACCTGTATCCATTAACAGATATACGAGTTATTTATAAACCTGTATCCATTAACAGATATACGAGTTATTTATAAACCTGTATCCATTAACAGATATACGAGTTCTTTATAAACCTGTATCCATTAACAGATATACGAGTTCTTTATAAACCTGTATCCATTAACAGATATACGAGTTCTTTATAAACCTGTATCCATTAACAGATATACGAGTTTTTTATAAACTTGTATCCATTAACAGATATACGAGTTTTTTATAAACTTGTATCCATTAACAGATATACGAGTTCTTTATAAACTTGTATCCATTAACAGATATACGAGTTCTTTATAAACTTGTATCCATTAACAGATATACGAGTTCTTTATAAATTTGTATCCATTAACAGATATACGAGTTCTTTATAAATTTGTATCCATTAACAGGTATACGAGTTATTTATAAACTTGTATCCATTAACAGATATACGAGTTCTTTATAAACCTGTATCCATTAACAGATATACGAGTTCTTTATAAACCTGTATCCATTAACAGATATACGAGTTCTTTATAAACCTGTATCCATTAACAGATATACGAGTTATTTATAAACCTGTATCCATTAACAGATATACGAGTTCTTTATAAACCTGTATCCATTAACAGATATACTAGTTATTTATAAACCTGTATCCATTAACAGATATACGAGTTATTTATAAACCTGTATCCATTAACAGATATACGAGTTATTTATAAACCTGTATCCATTAACAGATATACGAGTTATTTATAAACCTGTATCCATTAACAGATATACGAGTTCTTTATAAATCTGTATCTATTAACAGATATAAGAGTTATTTACAAACCTGTATCCATTAACAGATATACGAGTTATTTATAAACCTGTATCCATTAACAGATATACGAGTTATTTATAAACCTGTATCCATTAACAGATATACTAGTTCTTTATAAATCTGTATCTATTAACAGATATAAGAGTTATTTATAAACCTGTATCCATTAACAGATATACGAGTTATTTATAAACCTGTATCTATTAACAGATATAAGAGTTATTTATAAACCTGTATCCATTAACAGATATACGAGTTATTTATAAACCTGTATCCATTAACAGATATACGAGTTATTTATAAACCTGTATCCATTAACAGATATACTAGTTATTTATAAACCTGTATCCATTAACAGATATACGAGTTATTTATAAACCTGTATCCAGTAACAGATATACGAGTTATTTATAAACCTGTATCCATTAACAGATATACAAGTTATTTATAAACCTGTATCCAGTAACAGATATACGAGTTATTTATAAACCTGTATCCATTAACAGATATACGAGTTATTTATAAACCTGTATCCATTAACAGATATACCAGTTATTTATAAACCTGTATCCATTAACAGATATACGAGTTATTTATAAACCTGTATCCATTAACAGATATACGAGTTATTTATAAACCTGTATCCATTAACAGATATACTAGTTATTTATAAACCTGTATCCATTAACAGATATACTAGTTATTTATAAACCTGTATCCATTAACAGATATACTAGTTCTTTATAAACCTGTATCCATTAACAGATATACGAGTTCTTTATAAACCTGTATCCATTAACAGATATACGAGTTCTTTATAAACCTGTATCCATTAACAGATATACGAGTTCTTTATAAATTTGTATCCATTAACAGATATACGAGTTATTTATAAATTTGTATCCATTAACAGATATACGAGTTATTTATAAACCTGTATCCATTAACAGATATACGAGTTATTTATAAACCTGTATCCATTAACAGATATACGAGTTCTTTATAAACCTGTATCCATTAACAGATATACGAGTTCTTTATAAACCTGTATCCATTAACAGATATACGAGTTCTTTATAAACCTGTATCCAATAACAGATATACGAGTTCTTTATAAACCTGTATCCAATAACAGATATACGAGTTATTTATAAACCTGTATCCATTAACAGATATACGAGTTATTTATAAACCTGTATCCATTAACAGATATACGAGTTATTTATAAACCTGTATCCATTAACAGATATACGAGTTATTTATAAACCTGTATCCATTAATAGATATACCAGTTATTTATAAACCTGTATCCATTAACAGATATACCAGTTATTTATAAACATGTGTCCATTAACAGATATACGAGTTATTTATAAACCTGTATCCATTAACAGATATACGAGTTATTTATAAACCTGTATCCATTAACAGATATACGAGTTATTTATAAACCTGTATCCATTAATAGATATACCAGTTATTTATAAACCTGTATCCATTAACAGATATACCAGTTATTTATAAACATGTGTCCATTAACAGATATACGAGTTATTTATAAACCTGTATCCATTAACAGATATACGAGTTATTTATAAACCTGTATCCAGTAACAGATATACGAGTTATTTATAAACCTGTATCCAGTAACAGATATACGAGTTATTTATAAACCTGTATCCAGTAACAGATATACGAGTTATTTATAAACCTGTATCCATTAACAGATATACGAGTTATTTATAAACCTGTATCCATTAACAGATATACGAGTTATTTATAAACCTGTATCCATTAACAGATATACGAGTTATTTATAAACCTGTATCCATTAACAGATATACGAGTTATTTATAAACCTGTATCCATTAACAGATATACTAGTTATTTATAAACCTGTATCCATTAACAGATATACGAGTTATTTATAAACCTGTATCCAGTAACAGATATACAAGTTATTTATAAACCTGTATCCATTAACAGATATACGAGTTATTTATAAACCTGTATCCATTAACAGATATACGAGTTATTTATAAACCTGTATCCATTAACAGATATACCAGTTATTTATAAACCTGTATCCATTAACAGATATACGAGTTATTTATAAACCTGTATCCATTAACAGATATACGAGTTATTTATAAACCTGTATCCATTAACAGATATACTAGTTATTTATAAACCTGTATCCATAACAGATATACTAGTTATTTATAAACCTGTATCCATTAACAGATATACTAGTTCTTTATAAACCTGTATCCATTAACAGATATACGAGTTCTTTATAAACCTGTATCCATTAACAGATATACGAGTTCTTTATAAACCTGTATCCATTAACAGATATACGAGTTCTTTATAAATTTGTATCCATTAACAGATATACGAGTTATTTATAAATTTGTATCCATTAACAGATATACGAGTTATTTATAAACCTGTATCCATTAACAGATATACGAGTTATTTATAAACCTGTATCCATTAACAGATATACGAGTTCTTTATAAACCTGTATCCATTAACAGATATACGAGTTCTTTATAAACCTGTATCCAATAACAGATATACGAGTTCTTTATAAACCTGTATCCAATAACAGATATACGAGTTATTTATAAACCTGTATCCATTAACAGATATACGAGTTATTTATAAACCTGTATCCATTAACAGATATACGAGTTATTTATAAACCTGTATCCATTAACAGATATACGAGTTATTTATAAACCTGTATCCATTAATAGATATACCAGTTATTTATAAACCTGTATCCATTAACAGATATACCAGTTATTTATAAACATGTGTCCATTAACAGATATACGAGTTATTTATAAACCTGTATCCATTAACAGATATACGAGTTATTTATAAACCTGTATCCATTAACAGATATACGAGTTATTTATAAACCTGTATCCATTAATAGATATACCAGTTATTTATAAACCTGTATCCATTAACAGATATACCAGTTATTTATAAACATGTGTCCATTAACAGATATACGAGTTATTTATAAACCTGTATCCATTAACAGATATACGAGTTATTTATAAACCTGTATCCAGTAACAGATATACGAGTTATTTATAAACCTGTATCCAGTAACAGATATACGAGTTATTTATAAACCTGTATCCAGTAACAGATATACGAGTTATTTATAAACCTGTATCCATTAACAGATATACGAGTTATTTATAAACCTGTATCCAGTAACAGATATACGAGTTACTTATAAACCTGTATCCATTAACAGATATACGAGTTATTTATAAACCTGTATCCATTAACAGATATACCAGTTATTTATAAACCTGTATCCATTAACAGATATACCAGTTATTTATAAACCTGTATCCATTAACAGATATACGAGTTATTTATAAACCTGTATCCATTAACAGATATACCAGTTATTTATAAACATGTGTCCATTAACAGATATACGAGTTATTTATAAACTTGTATCCATTAACAGATATACGAGTTATTTATAAACCTGTATCCATTAACAGATATACCAGTTATTTATAAATATGTGTCCATTAACAGATATACGAGTTTTTTTATAAACTTGTATCCATTAAGAGATATACGAGTTCTTTATAAACCTGTATCTATTAACAGATATAAGAGTTATTTATAAACCTGTATCCATTAACAGATATACGAGTTTTTTTATAAACCTGTATCCATTAACAGATATACGAGTTTTTTTATAAACCTGTATCCATTAACAGATATACGAGTTATTTATAAACCTGAGTGAACGTTCAAACGATTTTGCGGGTTTAACTACAGAATTTCTCCGATAATAACAACTAATATTTCCAATATGCAATTTAGGTTTACTGAATTTACCACCAGATGGCTTAAAACGTGTGAGCGAACACGCACGCGTGTCTAGTGTTACAATTGATCATGCTGCTCGTGATTGTGACGTGTTAATACGTCATATAGAGTACTAACTTCTTTCAAAGAGTAATGGTGAAAGACACGCGCGTGAAGGATTATACTGATGAAGAGATAACGGCCGAAACTCAGTAAATCTACATTCACGGTCAGTATTCGGTTCTGGTAAAGTCTGGTCACTACATATGGCTGGTAAGCTTAGCAGTTGCGGTTCAACTTGGTCGGTACTACTGGCTTGGTAAGCCTGACAGTTCCAGTTCAACGTGGTTAACACAACTGCCCTGGTAAACTTGCCAGTTCCGATTTAACCTGGTGACTACAACTGGCCTGGTTAACTTACCCGTTCCGATTTAACCTGGTTGCTACAACTGGCCTGGTAAAACTTTATCGGTACAGTTATAATCGATTGTCACCTGTACATTTGTTTCCCGCTGGTATAGCGGTAAGCCTACAGATTTACAACAATAAAATCAGGGGTTCGATTCCCCTCGGTGGACTCAGCAGATAGCCCGATGTGGCTTTGCTATAAAAACACACACACACACATACATTTACTTTTAACTGAATGTTGACACGGATAACCACAAGGAGAAAGACGTCACCTTAGCATCACTACACATTGCCTCAGATAAATAAATCATTTAACGTCATGAGAGCTAGGGACTTCGACTTCGGTGTTAGCTTAAAATAGATTAATGTAAGTCTTAGCCCTAACGACGGTAACTGTTACCTAAACTAGTTGACTGTAAGCAATAATAAAAAAGTCAACCTTTTCACTGCGCCAGAAAACGTAGATTTCTGTGTGATTTAATCAATGAAATTACTGTATATCCATTACACTGCATATAGACAACTTTTGCATAATACGTGAATGTCCGCCAACAGTCTCACCACTCACGCTACTGACCCTTTCCTTCTCTCCCACGCTTTCCTTTTTCTAAACACCTTTGACTACACTGACAATGTGAAGTTATTTCATGTGCTCTGAGGAACACAAAGTTTCAGTAGCTTAGCCCTTATGTTCAGATTTTGTCAGAAAGAGTAACAAACAAAAGATAACTCTTCAATATTGTGCGAAGTAACAACAATTAACAACTATTCCTAAGCCTATTCGTTTTCATATTCTGCCGTCTTTTTACATCAACCAGCTTTGTTACTGTTTTTGCGATTGATTATTCTAGTTGTACGTTTGAACTTTTCAACACCTGTACTCGAAACCCATCCATTTTCTTCTGGTTATCCAAACAGTACATACCAGATACATAGTGCACTTTTACATTACAAAACCCTTGTTTTCATCCATCAGTTTTGGCTGTTCCGACCTCCTGTGAAGTAGGTTTGATATATATATATATATATATACACACACAACTTCTGGATGGTTGGCCCTGGCTTGTGATAATGTGTGAACGCTGAACAAAGTTCTATAAATATCTAGTGTTCCATCTATAAAGATGCCAATGTAATCAAAACACAACTTGCGCAGTTGGAACTGGTGATCTTATGATTTACTTAGGTACATGCACGTGCTTCCTACGCACCATTGTTCTTATGTGATACAACGCATGGAAACATCACTAGATGTGAAACACATTATTTACCGTTGTTATATACCGTCTAGAACAGTTTGTTTGTTTTTAATCTCGTGCAAAGCTACACGAAGATTTTCTGCAAGAGTTGTTCCTATTTAGCAGTGTAAGACTAGAGGAAAGGCAACTAGTCATCACCACTCATCGCCAACTCTTGGGCTACTCTTTTACCAACGAATAGTGGGATTGACCGCCATATTATAATGCCCCCACTGCTGAAAGGGCTAGCATGTTTGGTGTGACGGAGATTCGAACCTGCGACCTTCAGATTACGAGTCGAGTGCCTTAACCACCTGGCCATGCCGGGCCTATTAAACCGTAGTTTGAATATATATGGAAAATCTCACAAACCGTTTATAGAAAAACAACATGCTTGCACAACGAATAGAAAGCTATACTGAATAAACATTGACAATTAAACTAACTACATGAGTAACTGTATTACACAAACACAACATGTAGCAGAAATAGACGTGTGTGTGTGTGTGTGTGTGTCCTTCTTTGTTTCCATATTTCTTGATCAATCAGCGCCAAACGTCATGCAATGATGGCCCGCATGGCCAAGCGTGTTAAGGCGTGCGACTCGTAATCTGAGGGTCGCGGGTTCGCATCCCCGTCGCGCCAAACATGCTCGCCCTCCCAACCGTGGGGGCGTTATAATGTGACGGTCGATCCCACTATTCGTTGGTAAAAGAGTAGCCCAAGAGTTGGCGGTGGGTGGTGATGACTAGCTGCCTTCTCTCTAGTCTTACACTGCTAAATTAGGGACGGCTAGCATGGATAGCCCTCGAGTAGCTTTGTGCGAAATTCCAAAACAAAAAACAACACGCAGCGATATATATAAAAATCACAAAAACTTCCAGTGTTGCTATTCCTCAACATTAGAATGAACTATGTAACCACTATTGATAGAGTTCTTGAAAACAACGAGTGTTTATTTTTATTACTGGTACCTTTATGTCTTTAGAAGCACCCTATCATATCGTTTGTTACAAACAAGTTTTTATTTCACTGGACTAATTAATACTAATTACTTAATATTTGTCACACCATAACACTCGTTAATTACAAACAGGGATGGTGTAATAAACGTATATTAAGTCTGTCCTGTCCTAGCCTGTCTAATGAATCTTCCCATAAGTCTCACAGATAGTGGATGTGTCTGACTTGTAAGGACGTCTCCTTATTTGCTTTCATAAGTTCTTGGAATCAGTGTACTAAAGTTACCAGTAAGTGGATATTTTGTTATCACTATATCACTTTCGGTAAAAGATTGTCGTATATTGGAAATGGTTTACAGTGATGGCAACCATAATAACCAATGAAATAAATGTGTGTGTGAAAATTATATATCTGTGCTGTTATGTTACAAAGCTTACTAATACCTCACATTTAAACACATAACAAATCGGAAAAACATAGCAACACACGAGTGTTAGTAGACAGTATACGTTAGCAGCCATAAATTAAACTAGTGTTCAATATGCTAGCACAACCTGAAATCAAACTAACGGCCAGTATATGTGATGATAGTATATATGTACAGTATATATATCCCTTCCCCGAGACCCTATATTTGCTTTTTACTCACTTTTAATAGACCGAACATAGTTGAAACTGTGTGTACTTAGTGGTCGAGAACCCCCAGTTCAGATAACACTGTATGTACTTAATGGTCGAGAACCCCCAGTTCAGATAACACTGTATGTACTTAATGGTCGAGAACCCCCAGTTCAGATAACACTGTATGTACGTAATGGTCGAGAACCCCCAGTTCAGATAACATTGTGTTTACTTAAAGGTAGAGAACCCCCAGCTTTTTCGGGCTCCGAGAACTATTGACGTAATTCATAGCAGTGATGAGAACTTCTGATAACTTAGCAACGCCCCCTCTGCGTCTTATGACTTATCACAACAGTAAAATTGTTTTACAAGAGTTATTGCTATCTACAAGTAATAACATTGAGCTGTTCCCTCTATTATGACTTTGGTATATTTCATTTTTTTTATTCAAATTCAGTATTTTGGGCTGTGATTGTTAAAAGCAACAACAAAGGTATTTATTTCGTTAAGGGCTGATAAGGGCTGCACGTGTAGGCCGCAGATTAGTTCAGGTCACCGCCACTGGTATACGCGTACAGAAGTTTACACAGTTTTCTACACTATGTGTGATACCATCGCGTGGTTGAAATCGAACGAGCGTAGCGGTTATCAGGTTTAATTACACACATTGCAAGCGCGTGACAAAAATTACGTTTGATCAAGCCGCCTTGAACCGAGTTAGTAACACAGATAAAAATATGAACCCGAACGATGGGTTTACCTAGGTGCACTAATTAGGCAGATATTCTTTGTCGATACTTAATAATATAAACAATTTTTCCAATACCCACGTCTAAACCGTCACATGGTCAAGGCTCCCTAAGAGAATAAAATCCAGTGTTATATTTCATTACATACCACTCCCACTGGGAAGACGTAACACTACATCCTACATATAAATGGTACATCTCACTAAACTGTTCTGCGGCCACAAATATATATTTTATGGAATAATTATAACAGTTACATATTGATTATAAAATATTTTATTGACCAAAGATGTCAACCGAGTTTCCCGAGAAACAGGTGTATCTTGTTAAAATTGTGTTGACAAGTATATATTTATAATTAAACCCAGAATATCACAAAACTTCTAACTACAACAGCTCCGAATAAATGGGGAGCCACACAAACTTGCAAGAACTCTGAATAAAAGGGGAGCCACACAAACCACAAGAACTCTGAATAAAACGGGAGCCACACAAACTTGCAAAAACTCTGAACAAAAGGGGAGTCACACAAACCACAAAAACCCTGAATAAAAGGGGAGTCACACAAACCACAAGAACCCTGAATAAAAGGGGAGCCACACAAACCACAAGAACCCTGAATAAAAGGGGAGCCACACAAACCACAAGAACTCTGAATAAAGGGAGCCACACAAACCACAAGAACCCTGAATAAAGGGGAGCCACACAAACCACAAGAACTCTGAATAAAAGGGGCGCCACACAAACCACAAGAACTCTGAATAAAAGGGGAGTCACATAAACCTACAAGAACTTTGAATAAAAGTCGAGCCACAATTAATTGTTGATTAAAAAACAGAACCTTACCAGAATAAAGACTAAAAAGTACCCACTTTAAAAAATAAACTGAAACAACCTACAAATAAATCATTATTTATTTTCCCATTGTTTGTTTAACAGTTTTTAAGCCCACATCCAAGATTCAATACAGTGAGTCGTCTCATCAAAAATTCATGAACGTCGACAAAGCCCACGCGCCCGGCATGGCCAGTTGGGTTAAGGCGTTCGACTCGAAATCTGAGGGTCGCGGATTCGAGTCCCTATCCCATCAAAACACGCTCGCCCATTCAGCCATGGAGACGTTACAATGTGACGGTCAATCCCACTATTCGTTGGTAAAAGAGTAACCCAAGAGTTGGCGGTGGGTGGTGATGACTAGCTGCCTGCCCTCTAGTCTTACGCTGCTAACTTAGAGACGACTAGGGCAGTTAGCCCTCGTGCAGCTTTGCGTGAAATTCCAAACAAACTAAACCTAAGCAAAGCCCATGTTTGCCCTCTCCTGCCTCCAGGCGATATTATCATTACATAATCCTTGACCCCAAAATTGTGATCCGCAGGCAAACCACGTACAAGCACGTTTTTAACTGAAGAGGATGGAGGTATAAAACAAAACGTTTTTGTTGCTAACAGATATGACTTAACTGTTTAATTATCATTAGTCAACAGATTAAAACAGAATGTTGTATAGAGTTTCGTCTTTAAGTGGTGAAAATTACAAGTTTTTCCATAATGATAAAAAATGGAGTCATTTTAAAGCCACAAAACCCAGCTAGATTAGGCAAGCAAGTTTAGTTTCATGGTTCATTAAATTTTCTAAAACTACTCGAGAGCTATCTGCACTAGTTGACTTTAATTTTGAAGTCAGACTGGATGGCAGGCAACTAGTCAGCATCACCCACCGCTAACTCTTTGGCTACTTTGGTATAGTGGAATTGACCGTAATATTATAAAACCCTCAAGGCTGAAAAAAACAACATGTTCGGTGACGGGATTCGAACTCGCGGCCCACAGATTAATAGTCGCGTGGTTTTATCAAGGCCTACACCAGGACTTTCCAAAGAAGGGTACCTGATGGTGATAAAGTTTAAAGCATGTTTAAGATAACGCATCCAATTCAATAAGAAAACATGTGAATCTTTAAAACGTAATTTCCATGAGAACAAATTTTGAAAATTATGATGTTCTTGCATACCTGAATTACAAAATACGCTTCTTTCATAGTGTCAGCAGTTTCTACTGAATGGCCTAGTATCTTTGTTTATTTTACGCAATATTACACGATGGTTATCTGCACTAGCCTTCCATAATTTAGCAGTGTAAGATTAGAGGGAAGCAACTAGTCATTACCACCCACCGCTAACTCTTGTGCTACTCTTTTATCAACGAATGATGGGATTAACCGTAACATTATAACGCCTCCACTGCTTAAAGAGCAAGCATGTTGGTGTGACGGAGAATCGAATCCAACACTCTCAGATTACGAGTTGAACGTCCTAACCACCTGGCCATGCCGGGCCTAGATGGCCTAGTAACCAGATATTTGACATTCGGCTTTATTCAGTTGTGTACCAGTGTAACACCTTATTCAGTTGTGTACCAGTGTTACACCTTATTCAGTTGTGTACCAGTGTAACACCTTATTCAGTTGTGTACCAGTGTAACACCTTATTCAGTTATGTCCCAGTGTAACACCTTATTCAGTTGTGTAGCAGTGTAACACCTTATTCAGTTATGTACCAGTGTTACACCTTATTCAGTTATGTACCAGTGTTACACCTTATTCAGTTGTGTAGCAGTGTAACACCTTATTCAGTTGTGTAGCAGTGTAACACCTTATTCAGTTGTGTAGCAGTGTCACACCTTATTCAGTTGTGTACCAGTGTCACACCTTATTCAGTTGTGTACCAGTGTCACACCTTATTCAGTTGTGTACCAGTGTCACACCTTATTCAGTTGTGTACCAGTGTCACACCTTATTCAGTTGTGTACCAGTGTAACACCTTATTCAGTTGTGTAGCAGTGTAACACCTTATTCAGTTGCGTAGCAGTGTAACACCTTATTCAGTTGTGTAGCAGTGTAACACCTTATTCAGTTGCGTAGCAGTGTAACACCTTATTCAGTTGTGTACCAGTGTAACACCTTATTCAGTTATGTACCAGTGTTACACCTTATTCAGTTGTGTAGCAGTGTAACACCTTATTCAGTTGTGTACCAGTGTTACACCTTATTCAGTTATGTACCAGTGTAACACCTTATTCAGTTATGTACCAGTGTAACACCTTATTCAGTTGTGTAGCAGTGTAACACCTTATTCAGTTATGTCCCAGTGTAACACCTTATTCAGTTGTGTACCAGTGTAACACCTTATTCAGTTATGTACCAGTGTTACACCTTATTCAGTTGTGTAGCAGTGTAACACCTTATTCAGTTATGTCCCAGTGTAACACCTTATTCAGTTATGTACCAGTGTTACACCTTATTCAGTTATGTACCAGTGTAACACCTTATTTAGTTATGTACCAGTGTTACACCTCATTCAGTTATGTACCAGTGTTACACCTTATTCAGTTGTGTAGCAGTGTAACACCTTATTCAGTCATGTCCCAGTGTTACACCTTATTCAGTTATGTAGTAGTGTAACACCTTATTCAGTTATGTACCAGTGTCACACCTTATTCAGTTGTGTAGCAGTGTCACACCTTATTCAGTTGTGTAGCAGTGTCACACCTTATTCAGTTGTGTAGCAGTGTCACACCTTATTCAGTTGTGTACCAGTGTCACACCTTATTCAGTTGTGTACCAGTGTCACACCTTATTCAGTTGTGTAGCAGTGTAACACCTTATTCAGTTGTGTAGCAGTGTAACACCTTATTCAGTTGCGTAGCAGTGTAACACCTTATTCAGTTGTGTAGCAGTGTAACACCTTATTCAGTTGCGTAGCAGTGTAACACCTTATTCAGTTGTGTAGCAGTGTAACACCTTATTCAGTTGTGTAGCAGTGTAACACCTTATTCAGTTGTGTAGCAGTGTAACACCTTATTCAGTTGTGTACCAGTGTAACACCTTAGTCTTCATGATTAACTTTCAGTTTTATTAAACACCACTAGGCAACAGCACAACACCCCTCAAAAGTTACAGCTTAGCATCAGTTCGATTGTACATCATACTTACCGTTTTACCAACGAAAAGTGGGATTGATTATAGGTTTATAATATTATCTCGACTGAGAGAACGAATTCAGTGACGAGTGAAGCGCCCCCTCTAAGTTAAATAATGGTAAAGTTCACGTGGACACTGTTTAATTAACCAATGTCGTCACCACCACCTGTTCTCAGACAACGAATGTTAAATACAGAGTCCCTGAAAACCTGATGCGTTTATTTCCAATAATAACTGTTAAGTATTTTACACAGAACAGGTGACATCACAATTATATCTGGTTCAGACCGGTACTCTAAGATTGCTCAGTCCAATATAATATGTGGGCCCCACTGGTAAAGTAAGGTTTCTATACAGCAAAGTAGTGTGATGACGTAGGCACGTATAGGAGGGATTCTAACCTTGGAATGAATCAATAATACCAAAATGATTTTGGTTTTATCAAATATCGACTTTCAACATTATATAGCATTGTGCCAACAAAGATATCAATTGATTCTAGAAGAAATCAAATGACCAGAATAGTTCAAATCATTTGAATCAATTGATTCTAGAAGAAATCAAATGACCAGAATAGTTCAAATCATTTGAATCAATTGATTCTAGAAGAAATCAAATGACCAGAATAGTTCAAATCATTTGAATCAATTGATTCTAAAAGAAATCAAATGACCAGAATAGTTCAAATCATTTGAATCAATTGATTCTAAAAGAAATCAAATGATCAGAATAGTTCAAATCATTTGAATCAATTGATTCCAAAAGAAATCAAATGATCAGAATAGTTCAAATCATTTGAATCAATTGATTCTAAAAGAAATCAAATGATCAGAATAGTTCAAATCATTTGAATCAATTGATTCTAAAAGAAATCAAATGACCAGAATAGTTCAAATCATTTGAATCAATTGATTCTAAAAGAAATCAAATGACCAGAATAGTTCAAATCATTTGAAGTGAACGCTCGTCATCAAACATAATCTAAGGATTTATAAATAACGAAAGTTAAATTGTATAAATATTAGATTTTCATAGATACGAAATTTCCATAGTCGAGTTCTTTACGATATATTACGATTTAACGCGATTTGAATTTCGCGCAAACCACACGTCGATTATGAACGCTAGTCGGTTTTAATTAAGAAGTAAAGTATTACAGAGAAACCACGTGAGAAACACCACCCGCCGACCGTTCTTGGATTACCCTTGGTGGGTTTAATTTGGTCGTCGTTAATTCAGCACTAAGTTATCCAGTGGGTCATCGCTTCTCTGACCACCACGAGTATCAAAACTTGATTTCTAGCGTCATCAGCCCACAGACGTACCCTTGGCATAATGGGTATTGACCGAATAGTGGGTCATCACAGTTGCTTGCAGAACCGACGTACGGAACATGATTGGTTTGTTTTGTTTGACAGTGAATGAAAAGTCTCAATCCCATAATCTGGCACGCTAACCACTGGATCGCTTTCACGAGTCCTCAAAGTAGAACGTGTTGTTACCCAGTGGTCTTAATCCACTGTGATTCAGTTGGTAAAAACTAACCACACAACTTCCATTCGGTGGTACATAATAACGCATCAGTTAATCCACGCAAAACTCTATTAGTTCTACAAAACACGCGAGTGTCGGTTGAAAACTTCCACAATTTAATGAAACAATGCGAGTTATGCATCTAATTAGGAAAAAAAATATTCTGTGTTCTCTCACTGACTCCAGAAACAACAAAGAGACTTGGGATCGAAACGAATGTTTCTTATCATCCAACTTGAACATTGAATCTCAACCTTTGTTTTTGTTATTATATAAACACACTCACACGAATATATATATACATACAGAACCTCTCTTTGATATTTAACACCTCACGGATCCATACCTATTGACTAACAGTTAGCTATAAGCACGGAACCATTCAGCAACAAATATAACACATCATTTTAACACATCAAATTAAACAACATTCTTCAAAGGACTTTGAACTAGCCTCATTTAACAGGGCACCCTTAAAAAGCAAGTCCAGGAGAGGGACTTCAAAGATTCTTTGAGGTGTTGTTTATAAGTGAGGTCCATGGACTTCTGAAAAATTTGCTGTGACGTCAAATTCTGCACTTACATAAATCTAAACATATTATTGTCCAACACAGAAATTTGCAAGACTTGCAAAATTGTGTTCAGTTTGAAGTCACAATTATCCATAATTATTGCTTTTACTCTTTCATTTTGGGCCCGGCATGGCCAGGTGGTTAAGGCATTCGGCTCGTAATCTGAGGGTCGCGGGTTCGAATTTGTCACACCAAACATGCTCGCCCCTTTCACCCGAGGGGGCGTTATAATTTGACGATCAATCCCACTGTTAATTGGTAAAAGAGTAGCCCAAGAGTTGGAGGTGGGTGGTGATGACTTGCTACTTTCTCTCTAGTCTTACACTGCTAAGTTAGAGGGGGGGGGGCTAACGCAGATAGCTCTCGTGTAGCTATGTGCGAAATTAAAAACAAACAAACAGATCGTTTGGAAAGGAAGCTGTGTTCTCAGTGGCACTATTAAATGGTCATTGAATACTACAGTTCAATATACACTTGGTTTTTGATCATTTTTCATATACTGTTTACTGTATATTATCGTATACAGGGCTGGATTGTATATTAGGCACAGTGCCTAGAGCCTTCAAAATTTGAGGACATACGAAATCTGCGGGTCCATGAACATTTTCCTCAAAGGTTAATCTTTGGTTTAACTTATACGACACGCATGGATACTATGTTTAATTTACTCTTGGTATTTGGTATTTTTATACATACTGTTTATTATCTATTACTGCATGAATACTTTGTACAATACTATGCTGGTTTTACCAGCACTTCCGTTACTGTATTATTGGTTGTCTGGATTGTCGTACCTCCTTATATGGACAGGTAGGAACATTTCTGTTCAATCAAAGCCTTCTACCAAATATTACATATGTTCTTCCTTCTACTCTGTTTTGTTATGCACATATGTCATGCCGTAGTTCCGCGCGCCCGCATGGGCTTATGGTTTTCTTTATATTCATCTTGAATGCCCACTCTTACAGCCCTTTATCATTTAAACCACTAACTACATACTGACACTCTCTAAGAAGATCCAAACAATTGAATCAACAATACAACAATGTTTGTGTCGTTCTAAACCTAACAGTTTTCTGTCCACAAATATTGTGTTTTGATCGTTTGACTTCAGACCGTCAACACCTTACGTCCAACTGGTGAGAATGAAATAATCCTGTTTGATTTATTTATTTGCAGTTCAGAGTTTTGTTTGTAGTTAGGAACAAATCTATATAATGAAATCTCTGTGCTCTGCTCACCATGGGTATCGAAACCTGAGTTCTAGCGTTGTACGTCCACGGATATGCTGCTGTCCCACTGGGGCAGATAGTCTGACAGTAAGAATGTTTAATTTAATAGAACCTGTCAAATTTGATGTTCTGAACAAAATATATATACACACATGTAGATAATGTTTGTCAGTTTATAACACTACTCTGACGTGTGGATAATGTTTGTCAGTTTATAACACTACTCTGACGTGTGGATAATGTTTGTCAGTTTATAACACTACTCTGACGTGTGGATAATGTTTGTCAGTTTATAACACTACTCTGACGTGTGGATAATGTTTGTCGTTTATAACACTACTCTGACGTGTGGATAATGTTTGTCGTTTATAACACTACTCTGACGTGTGGATAATGTTTGTCAGTTTATAACACTACTCTGACGTGTGGATAATGTTTGTCAGTTTATAACACTACTCTGACGTGTGGATAATGTTTGTCGTTTATAACACTACTCTGACGTGTGGATATTGTTTGTCAGTTTATAACACTACTCTGACACGTGGATAATGTTTGTCGTTTATAACACTACTCTGACACGTGGATAATGTTTGTCGTTTATAACACTACTCTGACACGTGGATAATGTTTGTCAGTTTATAACACTACTCTGACACGTGGATAATGTTTGTCAGTTTATAACACTACTCTGACATATGGATAATGTTTGTCAGTTTATAACACTACTCTGACATATGGATAATGTTTGTCAGTTTATAACACTACTCTGACATATGGATAATGTTTGTCAGTTTATAACACTACTCTGACATATGGATAATGTTTGTCAGTTTATAACACTATTCTGACATGCATGTTTCAACTAGCTGTAGAATAGAAACTTTTAAACTCTATACAAATTCAAGACCTAACTAGCCGTTCTTGATAAAACAAACTCTAACTATTTTCACACATCCATCTTTAAAACATATATTGGGTTGATCATACGGGTATTTTACGTCCTGGAGGCAACTCTCGACAAAGAGAAAATTTCTTACTCCAACTTTATCCCTAAACTTTGCGAAAGTTCAGAGTTCGAGGATACTCTTGATGAGTTTTTCGTTTGAACCTTGTATGACCTAGATTTTCACTGTAACAATAGTTCTCAACATGTTCGTGACGTCTAGCATCCTCTGTGTACCTTCGTTACTTTGTTTGTTTTTGTTTTTGTTTTTCGCGTAAAACTACATGATTGCTATATGCGCTAGCCGTCCCTAATATGGCAGTGTAAGACTAGAAGGAGATTAGCTAGTCATCACTACCCACCGCCAACTCTTCGGTTACTTTTTTTTTTTACTTTATAAGGTTCCCACGACTGAAAGGGCGAGCAGATTTGGTGTGACGAGGATTCGAACCTGCGACCCTCAGATTACGAGTAAAGCGCCCTCACCACCTGGCCATGCTAGACCTAAGACAGTGAATGCAAAAAGAACGAGCCATCAAAATATTTTTTTAAAAATTCCGTTTCTTGTCTTATTCTGACTTGACTTTAAGACCTTTGAATGACCTATCTTTCTGGCATCAATAGAATGTGATCGTACCGATTAACGTGATAACGTCCGACCTTTCACCTGCAACCGAGACTGTAGTAAATACAACTTTCGGGCGTTCTCCTGATGTGTGTTAGATAGTGTATCCTGTAAACAGATATTCTACAGGTGAACTTTACAAGGAGAAATGCGCTTTTACCAAAATATTTACACAAAGGATTTGTCTGCAAGAAGTGAAATGATGACCGCAAATACTATATTGTTTGTAAAGCTTGCTGGACTAGAAGTGAAGTCTTGGTTCTTTTGGCCATTATGACCAATATGGCCACTAATTTCTGTACTGTCAACTTCTGACTTTCGGTTAAAAGGATGGAGATCGGAGTGGGAGGTGACCTGCTCAGTACATCTCGGTTGTACCAATAAACAAACGACTAAAAGCAACATTTATTTCCCTATTTTTAATTCGCTTCTTTAAAAATGGTTAATTTATCAAACAGTTTTATTCATTCTTTCAAATTCGCGTGTCTTTCAAACAAAAGTAAAACTTTCTTGTTCTGAATATGACAAAGTTGATTAAATATGGTGACAAGGAAAGAGGTCAAGTCTGTCCTTGATCTCGCACAGTAAGGTCAAGGAGTTTGTGAATGGATTAAAAAACGTCATTACCACGTGTTTTTCCTCACACGAGACAGTAGTTACATCATCTCCACAAAGCTGACTCCTTCCTCCACGAAGTCTGGATCGTTACTACAGTTAAAGATTGGTGACAATTACTGTCCCTACATCATCGTTACTGCACGTAAAGACTAGTGACAATTAGTGTCGCTACATCATAATTATTACAGTTAAAGACAAGGAACAATTAGTGTCCCTACATCATCATTACTACGATTAAATACTGGCGACAGTTAGTGTCCCTACTGATGATAAAATTACAGTCAACATAAAGCCCGTTTGCAACAGTAAGAGGGAGTTGTCCAGTGATGGCATTAATCTTAAAACTAAAACGTGTGACACTCAAAACAGCCCTAAGGAACTAAGTTCATGTGGGAAAGAAAGGGTAAGTGTCAAACTAACACGTACTTGGAATCGTCTTCCTAATAAAAAAAAAATTAATAAAAATTGGCAAATGGCCACGTAACCACTATAAATGGAGGTCTCGCAAAAGTCATACCTCCACGTAGTATCGTAAGCTTTCTCAAGGTCAAAGAATACTGACAGAAGACGTTGCGTTGTTGCTTGAGAAATGCTTCTCTGATCGACATTTCAAGTCAAATCAGGTGGTCCGTGGTGGAGCGCTGTCGTCAGAGCCCACACTGGGTGGGCGAGAGGAAGTTATTTGATTCGAGGAACCAAGCAAGACGAGCTTTAACCATCCTCTCTAAGGTGTTACTGAGACAGCTCATCAAAGCAACTGGACGGTAGTTTGAAGGAATCTTGGGATCCTTCTCAGGCTAAGAAAAGGTAGGACAATAGCCTGGCCTCAGGCATCAGAAAAAACATTCTGCTGCCAGATCCAGTTAAAACAATCAGAATAATAGCATGAGAAGCAGGAGAGAGATGGCACAGCATCTCGTAGTATATTATTATCAGGTCCGACCGACATATTGCCAGACCAATAAAGATCCAACTTGAGTTCCACCATTGTAAAGGGGTGATTATAGTCACGGAGACAATCAGCCCGAAAGAAAAGAGAGCGATCGCTCTGCCCGCCTCTTGATGGCTAAGAAGGTGGGATATGAAACAAAAGTGTTAGATGCACATGGAAAGCTTTCATGGAGACTATCAGCGATGTTCCGGGCACCAGCAACTTCCTGGCCATCAGAGCAAGAACGAAAGGGGATGGAAGTGTACTGCCCACTGACCTTTCGAATCTTGTCCAATATGACTTTGGAACTGAGAGCATCAAGGCCTGATTGATCACATGTCTCTCAGGTGACAGATAGAGAGAACAAACAGTGATGTTACGACCCAAGAAAACACGGACCACTACGGCCTTCAAGGATGTGTCAAGTGACAAAGACAGGGTGGGCACATGCTGATAGACCAGCAATGCCATCCTGCCACGCACTCGTCCATCACACAGCCTGTCATTTTATGTACAAAGAAAACCGCCGAAAGATGACTGTATCGTTTCAGAAATGTTTATTGTAAGAACATACTGAATGGTAGGAAGCAGTCAGTGCTTTCAAGTCATCCAGATTAGAACGTAAACCTCTACAGTTCTACTGTATTAAAGTGGCCATTTTTACTTATGTAGAGGTGGATTGGGTGCAGAGCCCTTCTGTTTTCGACCACGCCTTTTTATTAATTTTCTGTATTCGAAGGAGGTCTATTGGGTCGATTGGGCAGGTCTTTGTCATTGGAAGAAGATAACAGTGACTGCGAGCGTGAACGAATGATCGTTCTGCATCTTGGGGTTGGAGAGGGTAATGGACCCGAGGAAATGCCTGAACCTGAAATCAAAGGAAATGGATCCGCAGATCTGCTGAAATGAGTGGTAGGGACAGAGATAGGTATTGACGTTGATTCATCTACTTTCTTAACCATGGAGAACAAAAGTATTTTCACATGGTTTGGGAACAATGCTTTTCACCGAGAGATCCGCCTGCACTCCCACAGGAGCACTGAAATGAAGTGCAGCAGCATACGTCTGAAATGGAGTGATGGACAGTAGCAGCAGCATACGTCTGATATGGAGTGATGGACAGTAGCAGCAGCATACGTCTGATATGGAGTGATGCACAGTAACTTTAGAACCTCGAGATAAAAATTATTGTGAGCCGTTTTCAAACGCTGTACCTCTTTTTCTTCCACCAACCTCAGACATGAACAAAAGTAAGATGGCCACTACAGTTGACGCATTGAAGGTCTAAGATGGGTGAGAGCCACTACAGTTGACGCATTGAAGGTTTATTTCACGCTTGTGGACATCGTGGACCTTACCACTACAACAAGCACACGTCAAGGAACCACGACTCGATGTATTTCAGTGACGAAACCGCTAACGTGGGAAATATCCGAGAGAGCTTGGAACAAACCTTGCAATTTACCTTGATGGTAGCAGGTGGACGTGTTGATATGAACGTCAAAATGAGGACATTGGTCAGCATCATAATTCGATCTTAACGAATGGAGAAACCAGTGAGAATTTCAGACTGTGCGATGCTATTCAAAGCCCTCTCAACAATAATTCCTCGTGACGAATTCAAAGTATCATGGAGAGTAAACTCAATGGGTGTACCCTCAATGCAAGAAGAGTTCAATGTGTTCAGGAGTGGATGTTTCCACCAATATGTCATGGGAGTGAAGCTGTCTGACTGACTAAGGAGAGCCAGCAAGTCCCTCTAGTCCCTTCTGAATGAAAAAAGGAGACATTAGCCCTAAAGCTTTGAATGTAATATAATGAAGTACAACAGGTGTTACAGATGCTAAACACTACTGCTCAGAATCTTCAAGACGTGGTCATTTACCTGTTGACTGTATTTTTATTATTTTATTTCAATTTTTATTTGGAGGATCCATAAGAAAAAAAGAAAATTTCGGTGCCCACTGACCCCACCCACCATGGAGCCCTACGAGGTGGCGCACCACTATGGATCCCTACTAGGGGACGCACTATAATGTCAAACAGGGACACTGCAGCAACGCCAGGATTTCGTGAGCACTATACTCAAACACCATCATCAGACAGAATGTCCACAACATCCATTGAAAACGACCGACACTGGTACTCAGTTACCCCTAGCTCAAGTGGACAAGCCCACTGACCCTGTGGTAGCCACACCAAGATTGCTTATTCACAGGAATACAAGACCAAATTGGTGTGTTAGAGTTGGACCCCTCAACCACTAGGATCCTCTCCTCTTTTTCAGGTTTCGGCACGCATGATAAATACGTGGGTGGATGTTTAGATCCCAGAGCAGGTAAACTAAAGAAAAGAACCTTCTCTGGAAGGTCTTCTCACCACGTACATGAATTCACACCGATGGGAGTTGATCTGATTCACATTACAACAGCCCTTAGTTAATCTAGTCCACAATACAACAGTCCTTAGTTAATCTAGTCCACATTACAACAGTCCTTAGTTAATCTAGTTCACATTACAACAGTCCTTAGTTAATCTAGCTCACAATACAACAGTCCTTAGTTAATCTAGCTCACAATACAACAGTCCTTAGTTAATCTAGCTCACAATACAACAGTCCTTAGTTAATCTACTCCACAATACAACAGTCCTTAGTTAATCTAGCTCACAATACAACAGTCCTTAGTTAATCTAGTTCACAATACAACAGTCCTTAGTTAATCTAGTTCACAATACAACAGTCCTTAGTTAATCTAGTTCACAATACAACAGTCCTTAGTTAATCTAGTTCACAATACAACAGTTATTTATTAATCTAGTTCACAATACAACAGTTATTTACTAATCTAGTTCACAATACAACAGTTATTTACTAATCTAGTTCACAATACAACAGTTATTTACTAATCTAGTTCACAATACAACAGTCCTTAGTTAATCCAGTCCACAATACAACAGTCCTTAGTTAATCTAGCTCACAATACAACAGTCCTTAGTTAATCTAGCTCACAATACAACAGTCCTTAGTTAATCTAGCTCACAATACAACAGTCCTTGGTTAATCTAGCTCACAATACAACAGTCCTTGGTTAATCTAGCTCACAATACAACGGTCCTTGGTTAATCTAGCTCACAATACAACGGTCCTTGGTTAATCTAGCTCACAATACAACGGTCCTTGGTTAATCTGGTCCACATTACAGCGGTCCTTGGTTAATCTAGCTCACAATACAGCGGTCCTTGGTTAATCTAGCTCACAATACAACAGTCCTTGGTTAATCTAGCTCACAATACAACAGTCCTTAGTTAATCTAGCTCACAATACAACAGTCCTTAGTTAATCTAGTCCACAATACAACAGTCCTTAGTTAATCTAGCTCACAATACAACAGTCCTTAGTTAATCTAGCTCACAATACAACGGTCCTTAGTTAATCTGGTCCACAATACAACAGTCCTTAGTTAATCTTGCTCACAACACAACGGTCCTTGGTTAATCTAGCTCACAACACAACGGTCCTTGGTTAATCTAGCTCACAATACAACGGTCCTTGGTTAATCTGGTCCACAATACAACGGTCCTTAGTTAATCTAGCTCACAATACAACGGTCCTTAGATAATCTAGCTCACAATACAGCAGTCCTTGGTTAATCTAGCTCACAATACAACGGTCCTTGGTTAATCTAGCTCACAGTACAACGGTCCTTGGTTAATCTAGCTCACAATACAACGGTCCTTTGTTTATCTAGTCCACAATACAACAGTCCTTAGTTAATCTAGGTCACAATACAACAGTCCTCAGTTAATCTAGTCCACATTACAACAGTCCTCAGTTAATCTAGCTCACAATACAACAGTCCTCAGTTAATCTAGCTCACAATACAACAGTCCTCAGTTAATCTAGCTCACAATACAACAGTCCTTAGTTAATCTAGCTCACAATACAACAGTCCTTAGTTAATCTAGCTCACAATACAACAGTCCTTAGTTAATCTAGCTCACAATACAACAGTCCTTAGTTAATCTAGTTCACAATACAACAGTCCTTAGTTAATCTAGTTCACAATACAACAGTCCTTAGTTAATCTAGTTCACAATACAACAGTTATTTATTAATCTAGTTCACAATACAACAGTTATTTACTAATCTAGTTCACAATACAACAGTTATTTACTAATCTAGTTCACAATACAACAGTTATTTACTAATCTAGTTCACAATACAACAGTTATTTATTAATCTAGTTCACAATACAACAGTCCTTAGTTAATCCAGTCCACAATACAACAGTCCTTAGTTAATCCAGTCCACAATACAACAGTCCTTAGTTAATCTAGCTCACAATACAACAGTCCTTGGTTAATCTAGCTCACAATACAACAGTCCTTGGTTAATCTAGCTCACAATACAACAGTCCTTAGTTAATCTAGTCCACATTACAACAGTCCTTAGTTAATCTAGCTCATAATACAACAGTCCTTAGTTAATCTAGTTCACAATACAACAGTCCTTAGTTAATCTAGTTCACAATACAACAGTCCTTGGTTAATCTAGCTCACAATACAACAGTCCTTGGTTAATCTAGCTCACAATACAGCAGTCCTTGGTTAATCTAGCTCACAATACAACGGTCCTTAGTTAATCTAGTCCACAATACAACGGTCCTTAGTTAATCTAGCTCACAATACAACGGTCCTTGGTTAATCTAGCTCACAATACAACGGTCCTTGGTTAATCTTGCTCACAACACAACGGTCCTTGGTTAATCTAGCTCACAACACAACAGTCCTTGGTTAATCTAGCTCACAATACAACAGTCCTTGGTTAATCTAGCTCACAATACAACGGTCCTTGGTTAATCTACTCCACAATACAGCAGTCCTTGGTTAATCTAGTCCACATAACAACAGTCCTTAGTTAATCTGGTCCACAATACAACGGTCCTTAGTTAATCTAGCTCACAATACAACAGTCCTTGGTTAATCTAGCTCACAATACAACGGTCCTTGGTTAATCTACTCCACAATACAACAGTCCTTGGTTAATCTACTCCACAATACAACAGTCCTTAGTTAATCTAGTCCACATAACAACAGTCCTTAGTTAATCTAGTTCACAATACAACAGTCCTTAGTTAATCTACTCCACAATACAACAGTCTTTAGTTAATCTAGCTCACAATACAACAGTCCTCAGTTAATCTAGCTCAGAATACAACAGTCCTTAGTTAATCTAGTTCACAATACAACAGTCCTTAGTTAATCTAGTTCACAATACAACAGTCCTTAGTTAATCTAGTTCACAATACAACAGTCCTTAGTTAATCTAGTTCACAATACAACAGTTATTTATTAATCTAGTTCACAATACAACAGTTATTTATTAATCTAGTTCACAATACAACAGTCCTTAGTTAATCTAGTTCACAATACAACAGTCCTTAGTTAATCTAGCTCACAATACAACAGTCCTTAGTTAATCCAGTCCACAATACAACAGTCCTTAGTTAATCTAGCTCACAGTGCTACAGTCGTTTTCATTAAACTAATACCATATACAGCGTCTGCGCCAATGCAGTGTACGTCGGATACTATGCGGCCTGATGAACACTGGTAATAGTTTAAATGCTTCGTCGGTACTCGATGGAGCGGATATATTGTAAGGGTCATACCGGAAAATATTCTTTCTTTTCACTGACAAATACACAAGGGGTTTTCTTTATAAACAAACCCCTGCGTGTTGGAGTGTATAGTTGATGTAGGATTTCATCACATTTTACAACAAAGTACGAAATTTTCTATCAGAGACTTTTTCAGTTAGTTACGAGTTATGTCTCTAACTATTGTTTTATATCCAATAACAATTACTTTTTCTATGGATTCAACCACGTTGCCAGATGCATGGCCAAATAAATAGATTTATCTTGTTAGATCCACCGCTAAGTAAAATATTATGTTTTGTGAATTTGTTGTTATTCAAGCGAATAGTTTAGTATGTTACATAATTAACGCACAACTGAGCAAACTTTACATAATTTCAGCCAACGCACACAAACCAGCAGTTGAAAACAGACGAAAACTCGTGTCTCTTGACTTCATTATGACGTAAGTCAAAGATATTACAAATAACTTGATTTTGACAAAAGTATTCGTTAAAAGCACCGAAAGCATCTTTGACAAGAGAATAAACTGAAAATACGGACAATAACTGACCACTTGGTCTTTCAAAAAATAAAATTTAAACCCATCCTATATTTTGCAGGAAATCGACGTCCACCCTCCCCTAAACCATCTGTGAAGCAACTACACTGTCACGTGCGCCGTGTACTTGTCTTCAAACACCTGACAACCAAATATTAGTCCTAGCGTGTTTACGCTCTGCCTGCGTAAACATGATCTATCAATTTCTTCATGCAGTATTCATTTATTTATTTCCGTTTTAAAAGTCCAAAGCATTTCTTCACTTCCAGTTTCGTAGGCGATAGCTTATCAGTGATTTTTTTTCTCCAGTTAATAGCAAAACCTTGCTTAATGCTACTTGTATTCACCCACGCCCCCACCAGAGGAAACTCTCTCGAGACATACAGAAACTTTATCACCGAGGTCAGGCAGAGAAAAACAACAAATGTCCCATCTTCGTGTGTCTTCTCCCATTAGCCAAGTTGAAAAGAAAAAGACAATACGATGATGCTCCAGTATTTTTCACACCACACCTGGGCTAGAAGGGCAAAGGGGTGCGATGTTTGTACACACCACATCTGGGAACGAAGGGTGCAGTCCATCTTTGTAACAAGCTATCATGTTTTGTTTACATGTTCCAGTGCCTCACCAAATGGTTGTTTTAATAAACCCACCGCAGCTGCACATTTTGTTAGGACTAAAATACTTTATAACAAATACAAATATCTTCAGGCAATCTGCAGTTTTTGCTAAACTTCATGAGACATGTAGGCTTACGTACACCTGGGGAAGGTACACCACCCGGAAACTAGGTGTTTATAGTTTGTTAGTTTCATTACGAAGTTTAACCCTTAAATATTGCAAGTGTAGAACTAGTTTCGGTCTTGATGTTGCGTCACCATCACGTCAAAGACCAGAGACAGTTTTACGTCCCAGATAACGTGTCTGACAACAACCCGTTCACATTTCTTTGAGAAGATTATAGTTTACAGTTAAGACGTAAACGGTTCGATACTCACCTCAGACTAAAGATGTGGCACGTTCTCTTGCTGATGTTATACGCCTACACAACCGGTACCTGGACTATTTACTCCAGTGAAACAGACATGATCCACATAGTTCAATTACATTGAAATAAACGTTCTAAAACTTTCTAAATGTTCGTCACAAATAAAATGAACTGTAAAAAACAACAACAGAGTTTCAAAGCATATAATACTCACCGTAACTAACGTTACAAGAACAGCACGTCAAACCACTTTCGTTCACAGTTTAAGAGCTTACAAATACGCCCATTGAAATACGGGCAACTTAACTCGCGTGTTACTTACTACGTACTCTACGTGTAGACTTTATTAAACATTTTCCAGACGATAGACCCTCGCGTTGAGTCGAAAGTTCTGTGTCAACCAATAAAGAGATGAAATTACCCTCTAGGACGAGTCTATATTCATTAATAAGGGAAAGTCGTTTTGTTATTTCATAACAATACACCGGTATTATGGTTAAGCCTAACCCCAAGTGTTTTTAAGCTAATTTTAACCATCATTGACTTATCACGATTTAATTTCTTTTTAGGGTAAACCCTCCGACGTATCTAAACACAACAATGTTAAAGGATAAAACTTTGGTTTATCTGAAGCCTTTTCAATATATTATTAAAATTTAGTGTGTGAAAAGGTCCATGTTAAATGTTTTCTATAATACATACATAAAAAAACAGTTGATACATAATACGATCACTTCCTTTATTTTTAGTTATTATCTGTTAAAACATGTATTCTTCTGATTACATTTAACTCGTTACACGAATATTGGGCAAAAGATAGGAAAAAAAATTCAGGTATTTCTAACGTTTTCAACACGTATTAATAGATAGTACGTAACAGGTTGTAATATTAAACACGTGGTAATAGATAGTACGTAACAGGTTGTGATATTAAACACGTGGTAATAGATAGTACGTAACAGGTTGTGATATTAAACACGTGGTAATAGATAGTACGTAACAGGTTGTAACATTAAAAACGTGGTAATAGATAGTACGTAACAGGTTGTAATATTAAACACGTGGTAATAGATAGTACGTAACAGGTTGTAATATTAAACACGTGGTAATAGATAGTACGTAACAGGTTGTAATATTAAAAAACGTGGTAATAGATAGTACGTAACAGGTTGTAATATTAAACACGTGGTAATAGATAGTACGTAACAGGTTGTAATATTAAACACGTGGTAATAGATAGTACGTAACAGGTTGTAATATTAAAAACGTGGTAATAGATAGTACGTAACAGGTTGTAATATTAAATACGTGGTAATAGATAGTACGTAACAGGTTGTAATATTAAACACGTGGTAATAGATAGTACGTAACAGGTTGTAACATTAAACACGTAGTATTAGATAGTACGTAACAGGTTGTAATATTAAACACGTGGTAATAGATAGTACGTAACAGGTTGTGATATTAAACACGTGGTAATAGATAGTAGTAACAGGTTGTAATATTAAAAACGTGGTAATAGATAGTACGTAACAGGTTGTAATATTAAACACGTGGTAATAGATAGTACGTAACAGGTTGTAATATTAAACACGTGGTAATAGATAGTACGTAACAGGTTGTAATATTAAACACGTGGTAATAGATAGTACGTAACAGGTTGTAACATTAAACACGTAGTATTAGATAGTACGTAACAGGTTGTGACATTAAACACGTAGTAATAGATAGTACGTAACAGGTTGTGATATTAAACACGTGGTAATAGATAGTACGTAACAGGTTGTGATATTAAACACGTGGTAATAGATAGTACGTAACAGGTTGTAATATTAAACACGTGGTAATAGATAGTACGTAACAGGTTGTAACATTAAACACGTGGTAATAGATAGTAGTAACAGGTTGTAACATTAAAAACGTGGTAATAGATAGTACGTAACAGGTTGTAATATTAAACACGTGGTAATAGATAGTACGTAACAGGTTGTGATATTAAACACGTGGTAATAGATAGTACGTAACAGGTTGTGATATTAAACACGTGGTAATAGATAGTACGTAACAGGTTGTAATATTAAACACGTGGTAATAGATAGTACGTAACAGGTTGTAATATTAAACACGTGGTAATAGATAGTACGTAACAGATTGTAACATTAAACACGTGGTAATAGATAGTAGTAACAGGTTGTAATATTAAACACGTGGTAATAGATAGTACGTAACAGGTTGTAATATTAAACACGTGGTAATAGATAGTACGTAACAGGTTGTAATATTAAACACGTAATAATAGATAGTACGTAACAGGTTGTAACATTAAACACGTAGTAATAGATAGTACGTAACAGGTTGTAACATTAAACACGTGGTAATAGATAGTTCGTAACAGGTTGTGATATTAAACACGTGGTTCTTCCCCTCCACGGTCCGGCATGGCCAGATGGTTAAGGAACTCGACTTGTAATCCGAGGGTCGCAGGTTCCAATCCCCGTCGCACCAAACATGCTCACCCTTGAGGGCGTTATAATGTGACGGTCAATCTCCCTATTCGTTGGTAGAAGAGTAGCCCAAGAGTTGGCGGTGGGTGGTGATGACTAATTGCCTTTCCTCTAGTCTTACGCTACTAAATTAGGGACGGCGAGCCCAGCTAGCCATCGTGTAGCTTTGAGCGAAATTCATAAACAAACCATAACTTTCACATCACAGATATCACTATTAACATGAATCTGGAAGAAACGTTTATTGTAAACTTCGAAAATATCTTTGAGAAAGTTATAAACTTAAGGGTTACTTTGTTATTCGAGGATGTCACTTTCACATCCACCCTTGAGGAAATTAAACTTTTAAACCATTCTTTATTTTCAGTAAATCACTCACTTCTTGAACCTCTGTAAAATGACTGGACTTCCTGTACTTTAACACATATTAGTTCTGTTTCCCAGTTATAAATAACTGTCGTTTTAGTCCTAGCATTTCTGTCTTACAGTTATAAATATATGTCATTTTAGTCCTAGCATTTCTCTGTCTCCCAGTTATAAATAACTGTCGTTTCAGATTTCATTTTAATTGAGTATTTATAGAAAACGTCTCGATTTCCTTACGATGGTGTCGAAGTGATATCCGAAGAATGTTTCGACACAGAACCCGAAGCATTCTTTCACTTGAGTAGGAACAGTTAGGGACCGTCAATTAATACCAACATTCCACTAAGTCTGAACTACTTAAATACCTATGACAGGCCCGGACTAACCAATGTGCTCTTGAAGCACTTTCAGAGAGTCCACAGCTTAGATGCAACCTCGAACTTTAATAAATGGGTGTATATAACAATAGAAACATACAGTAATATTATATTTCTTAATGTAGCTGTAACTTCAACAGGACGTGTGCAGGGACTGTTTCTAGTTAATTATATTTTATACTAGATTACTGGAGTGCAGCGCTACTGCTAAGAGAAAGTAAAGAACTCAACCTGCGAAATTTGTGCACCTTCCCTTCTATCCCCTCCCGTAACATTTTCACTCAAAACTTTCATTAAAAACTACGCATCCAAGAAAAAAAATGACTAGGTGACCCTACAGAAGGTAACCACACCCAACGTATCATTATCCAGTCACTGGTTAGTCCAACTTTCTTTGCAGTCAATCACAATAGGAGTTAAGAAAATTTGCAAAACTGCCCAGTCAGGCTGACTTTTCAGCATCCAAGACCCGAAACAAAATTAATTCAGAACAGTAAACCACAACAATGTCGATACAGTTAGTCTTTTATAACTCATTATAACTTATTATTTTTACCCATTTTGTTCATAACTAATATGATCTGGTATAAATTATTTCACGGGGATATATTTAACTTTTAAAATATTTACTGAGTTTAAGAATTTCATATTAATTTCATTAATTAAGTAAGTAATTTGCATGGAAAAAGAAAATGCTTCGAACAGATTATGAAGTGTGTTGACAACATGAATAAAAGCATCTCTTAACAGAAATAGTTACTTCTTGGATTATCTTCTCGAGGATTCATTTCACTTATATTTTAAATAAGTGGCCCAGCACGGCCAGGTGGTTAAGATACTCGACTCGTAATATGAAGGTCGCAGGTTCGAATCCCTGTCACACCAAACATGCTTGTCCTTTCAGCTGTTGGATAATTATAAGGTGACGATCAATCCAACTATTTTTTCGTAAAAGAGTAGCCAAAGAGTTGGCGGTGGATGGTGACGACTAGCTGCTTTCCCTCTAGTCTTACACTGCTAAGATAGGGACGGCTAGCGCAGATAGCCCTCGTGTAGCTTTGCGCGAACTTCAAGAAACAAAAAAAAAACTTAAATAAATAAAAATCTTCCCCTCTCAAGCTCCGTTGTCTCTCACACGTACGCTCTATTTCAACACCGTCAGTACTGCTTGTATGTTTTCTACTGAGAAAGACTGAACTATGTGCATTAATAATGTGTCTCATATCGCTTACTCTGTCTTAGTTAAGAAAGATAATGAAAAAAATTTTCATAGTCCACAGGACCTCAAATTATTTATTTCTGCAGTGACCTTTAACACTATCTGTATAGTTAACGAGCGCGGCCCCTTTGTAAATCTAGGTAATGTCTCGTTTATCGCTGCAAATAGCCAAAGGTTGAAATCTCTCAGAAGCTGGTCGGTGCCGTGATGTTACGAGAACTTGTTGTTACAGCGTTAACATTTGTTAATTACTTGTAAACCTAGCAATGTTGTACTCCTTTGTTTGTCTGTAGCTGAGCACAAAGCTACACAATGGGCTATTTAAACTGTTCCAATCATGGGTATGGATTCTCTGCTGTGACAGTATGAGGAGGGACACCCTTATGTTCATCTTTTTCTGTAACTCTGTTCATTACCTGTGTTTGATACCCGTGTAGAGTACACTATGGATAATCCATGTGTAGCTTTGTCCTTAACAATAAACATATGAGCCCGTGACTACTTCTCTCACAAATGGTTCCATAATAGGACGGCGCTAAGTCTACTGACGTACAATGCTAAGACCCAGGGTTGAATTCCCAGCGGTTGACGAGTAGATAGCGACTTTGTACATTCTATTGAACTAAGAAACTGACGCACACAAAACAAGTCCACTGGCTCACATAAAACGATTCTTTAGTACACATATGAGATGAATGTACATAAATTGTGTTGAGTTCTCTCCATTCTAGGCGAGTGTTTTCTTATCCCTTATGGACGCATGTTTCGTGATATTTCTTTTACCTCGTATTAAGAGGGTCGTGGGTTCGAGCCCTCCTCACACCAAGTATCAATTTTGCCTATTTCTTTTGGTCCCTGTCAACCGATGGCACGATAACAAAACAAACCTTAATGGACTCTTCCAAATTCGTATTAATTACAATTTTACTCCACGTTTCTCTAGGCCTAGAACCCCAGTGGCACAGTGGTATGTCTGCGGAGTCATACCCGTGTTGGGCAGAGCACAGCGATATTCTATGGACTTGTGCTTGATTCTAAACAACCAAACTCTGTACGACAACTATTTAGAACGAAAAAACTTGTTGTTTTGTGTAAGATAAAAGAAAGATATTTTTAATATTTCACGCTTAAATTTAGATTTATTCCTTTCCTACAAAGAGCCCTCTGTCGACCGAATTACTTATTTCACCTTTTCAACAAATTAGAAATAAAATTACTGATAGAGTTGTTTATTTATTTCTAGCTATTCTACTACGAAAACATTAAAAAAAGAAATGAATATTGTGGGTTTTCAAGTGCACGTGCCCTTCACATTTCTTTCCTCCCACTAGCTAGAACAACCAGCTTTTATCGACCCACGTGTTGTTAAGACTATATGTTCCACAACAAAGTAAGAGACAACACAAAACTAAAAAGTTAACCCAACAGCTTTCACGAACATGTGCATGAGAACACTACAGATGACGTAAATTTGTCTTATTCATTCGTCGGAAACGTAACGTTAACCTGGTTTAATTAATTAGAATAGATACATTAATGAACATTGTCTCAATACAACAGGCAGGAACAAACAAACAAATCTAAGATATTTTGATGGAAAGTCGTTTATATTAAACTTCTTTTCTTACGTGTATAAATCACTGCGTAAAGTAATTAATTGCTGGTTCCTAATACATTCCCTTAAAGAATTAATGCGTAACAAATAATAATGCAGAATAAGGGTTCTCATAGCAATGAATAAAAGAACAGTAGGACATTTGTGAAATATAAACTGAAAAAAAAAAGTTGTCCTACCAAACTGGAAGTCTGTTTGTTACGTTTCACGTGAAGCTTCTCAGTGTTGGCCGTCCCTACCTATAAATAATAGACTAGACTACAGGGGTGGGCAAAATATGGCTCTCGGGCAGCATCCGGCCCGTCTAACATTTCTGTCCTGTTTCTTAGCAACTGTGGGAAGAACATCAGAGGATCTTCACAACAGCTAATGTAATTATACTAGAGTGATGCGCTTCTCGAAGACTAAGCAACATTCGTGGAGTGAAAACTGCTGTCCACCATTGGAATAGAGGGAAGACAGTTGGTCATCACAACCAGCCGATACCTGTTGAACAACTTTATCACAAATAGTGAGATTTATTGTCACTTTATAACACTTTATAACATTCTATAACACTTTATAACACTCTCACAGTCTTCAAAAACAAATGTATTTGGTCATGGGATTTAAACTCGCAGCTACCGCGTAGACTGGAGCGTCTTAACAATAACACTATGTAACACAAATAACACTATGTAACACAAATAATACTATGTAACACAAATAACACTATGTAACACAAATAATACTTTGCAACACAAATAACACTATGTAACACAAATTTTGTTCCACCATTTAGAACAAAGTATGTGTTATTTCTTAATTACTTATGTTGTAAAAGTACAGAAAATGGTCATTATTCCCTTCAAACTTTGCTTCTGTGAACTGGATAATGAAATTTAGATATTAACCTATTTTATATCTAAAAACGGGCAAATGTGCACATTTTTATTTACATAAAGTCTGAATAAAACAACATATGAATCAAGATTTACATGTATTTATACTAAAGTTATACAAAAATGAACAAAAATGTTTCGAAGTGAGTAGTTTTTCGAGATTTGCGACTGTAAATCACTTTCACGTATCAGACCCCAAATATAGTCTCCTATCACGTTTTCGTTATGCGCTCCCAAGTCACAAAAGCAAAGTTTGAAGAGAAAAATAGGTCTTTTCCATTTACTTTAGACATAAGTAATTGGGAAATAACACTTTCTGTCCAGGAACAAGAAGTGGTAAACATTTTATTACATAGTGTAATTATTATCCTTTATAAAACTGAATTAGATAGACTTACAAACGTCAGCTATTTTGTATCAGTTCTAGTTTCGTTACCTTATTATAAGTTTCACAAACAAAGTTATTTAAACCACTTTTATTCAGATGATGCTTTTATTATTCATGAGGGTTTCGAGTGCCTAACGAGTCAACACAGATATATCACATTAACAACTGACTGTCAGAGTCACAGTCAACACAGATATATCACATTAACAACTGACTGTCAGACTCACAAACTACTTCTGTTGTTTTATTTAACAGTTGTTCGTGATTACAGTTTCTCCCAAACCTAGACGTTCTTGTGTTCATATTACCAAAACTCGATTATAACAAAAGTTAACTGAATTATATCTGTGTGGTTTCTGTCAAATCTCGAGTACAGCTACATGTGTGCCCCTGCTAGTACAGTCTATGGATTTACAACGTTAAAATCATGGGTTCGATTTCCTTGGTCGTCTCAGCAGATATCCCGATGTGGCTTTGATATAAGAAAACCCACAACTACACGTGTTGTTCTCCACTAGCCATCCTAAATTTTGAAATGACAGATTCGAGGGAAAGTGTCTGTAGCTATTTAACCACCGCCGTCTCTTGTTACTCCTGTATACCGAATACTGAGATTTGGCAATCACTCCTATAATGCACGAATAGTCTCAAAGTGCAGAGCACATATTTTTTTTACTGTAACGGGACGCGAATCCGGAACCATCAGTTCCACCATCTGACACACTTAACATTGGATAACGATGGCCTCCAGTACTTAACCCTTCATTGTAATATTTGAAAAGTATCACGGATTTTTGTCTTAAGGTCATCATTCTAGTCTTAAGACTTCTGTAATTACATGTAAGTACACGAGCTCCGTATAAACAAGAATTTCTTTGTGAATGTTCTTGGTTAAATATTCTAAATTTCATCACTATGTTTGGTTTAGAGACTTCTGAGGTCTCTCCAAGTCCATGCATGTTGGCAGTTAAACGTAAAGCAACACGATGGACTGTGTGGGGTCTTCTCACCAAACCCGGATTCCAACATTGTAAGATAGCAGACGTACGGTTGTGCCACGGGGGGTCATCCGTGCTGTGAGAGTCCCCCACTATTATGGCAGTAACTCTACGGATTTACAACGCTAAAATCAGGGGTTCGATTCCCCTCGGTGGACATAGCAGATAACCCGATGTGGTTTTGTTATATGAAAACACACCATGCTGTGAACAGTATGAAATAAAGACAGTTATTTATTAAAATATTATAACATGTTAAAAAATGTATTTATTGTTTAATAATATAATTATTTATATTCTAATGTCTACTAATCTTGTGGATCATCCAGTTTTTATAATATATAAATCTTATATGCTGATTGGTTGTTATGGTTATGATCATATTTGCCCTTAAATGAAATTTTGTAAAGGAAAAATGAAAAAAAAAATGAATTGGGCGGTTTTGTATCTTTACGTCTATATCAATCTGCAAACAGCTGTCTTACCGCGATAGAATTTTTTACGTTCTATCACAGCAAAATGGAAATACTATAACGTATTTACTTGGTCCCGAGAGTGCTTTTACATACATTCAAGGGAAATTATGATTTATCTCTAACAAAAAATGTTTATCCTTATAAGAGGTTTGTAGTATATATGATTTCAACAATAATAACAACAGACAGGCTCCTTTTAAAAACTCGAGAGCAGCGTGACTGTCTTGTACCATGACTAAAGTAACAAGGCTGTAAAAGCACCCTAAACAGAGCTTCCAGCAATAGTCCTAACACAACTAGTTTTTAACAACAATACTGCACAGAGCTTCTAACAGTAGTCCTAACAGAACTAGTTTTTAACAACAATACTACACAGAGCTTCTAACAACAGTGGTGACAGAACTAGCTTTTAACAACAATACCACACAGAGCTTCTAACAATAGTCCTAACAGAACTAGTTTTTAACAACAATAGTCCTAACAGAACTAGCTTTTAACAACAATACTACACAGAGCTTCTAACAACAGTGGTGACAGAACTAGCTTTTAACAACAATACTACACAGAGCTTCTAACAGTAGTCCTAACAGAACTAGTTTTTAACAACAATACTGCACAGAGCTTCTAACAACAGTGGTGACAGAACTAGCTTTTAACAACAATACTACACAGAGCTTCTAACAGTAGTCCTAACATAACTAGTTTTTAACAACAATACTGCACAGAGCTTATAACAACAGTGGTGACAGAACTAGCTTTTAACAACAATACTACACAGAGCTTCTAACAGTAGTCCTAACAGAATTAGCTTTTAACAACAATACTACACAGTGCTTCTAACAATAGTCCTAACAGAACTAGTTTTTAACAACAATACTACACAGAGCTTCTAACAATAATGCTGGCAGAACAACAGTAATACACAGAGCTTCCAACAATAATTCTAACAGAACTAGTTTTAACAACAATACTACACAGAGCTTCCAACAATAATCCTAACAGAACTAGTTTTAACAACAATACTACACAGAGCTTCTAACAATAGTCCTAACAGAACTAGTTTTTAACAACAATACTACACAGAGCTTCTAACAACAATGGTGACAGAACTAGCTTTTAACAACAATACTACACAGAGCTTCTAACAACAGTGGTGACAGAACTAGCTTTTAACAACAATACTACACAGAGCTTCTAACAGTAGTCCTAACAGAACTAGTTTTTAACAACAATACTACACAGAGCTTCTAACAACAGTGGTGACAGAACTAGTTTTTAACAACAATACTACACAGAGCTTCTAACAACAGTGGTGACAGAAATAGTTTTTAACAACAATACTACATAGAGCTTCTAACAGTAGTCCTAACAGAACTAGTTTTTAACAACAATACTGCACAGAGCTTCTAACAACAGTGGTGACAGAACTAGCTTTTAACAACAATACTACACAGAGCTTCTAACAGTAGTCCTAACAGAACTAGTTTTTAACAACAATACTAAACAGAGCTTCTAACAATAGTCCTAACAGAACTAGTTTTTAACAACAATACTACACAGAGCTTCTAACAATAATCCTAACAGAACTAGCTTTTAACAACAATACTACACAGAGCTTCTAACAGTAGTCCTAACAGAACTAGTTTTTAACAACAATACTACACAGAGCTTCTAACAATAATCCTAACAGAACTAGCTTTTAACAACAATAGTCCTAACAGAACTAGTTTTTAACAAGAATACTACACAGAGCTTCTAACAACAGTGGTGACAGAACTTGCTTTTAACAACAATACTACACAGAGCTTCTAACAGTAGTCCTAACAGAACTAGTTTTTAACAACAATACTGCACAGAGCTTCTAACAACAGTGGTGACAGAACTAGCTTTTAACAACAATACTACACAGAGCTTCTAACAGTAGTCCTAACAGAACTAGTTTTTAACAACAATACTACACAGAGCTTCTAACAATAATGCTGGCAGAACAACAGTAATACACAGAGCTTCCAACAATAATCCTAACAGAAATAGCTTTTAACAACAATACTTCACAGAGCTTCTAACAATAGTCCTAACAGAACTAGTTTTTAACAACAATACTGCACAGAGCTTCTAACAACAGTGGTGACAGAACTAGCTTTTAACAACAATACTACACAGAGCTTCTAACAGTAGTCCTAACAGAACTAGTTTTTAACAACAATACTACACAGAGCTTCTAACAATAATGCCGGCAGAACAACAGTAATACACAGAGCTTCCAACAATAATCCTAACAGAACTAGCTTTTAACAACAATGCTACAAAGAGCTTCTAACAACAGTGCTGGCAGAACTAGTGTCTTACAACAGTAATACATAGAGCTTTCAGCAATAATTCTAACAGAACTAGCTATTAACAACAATGCTACACAGAACTTGTGACACAATAGTGCTGACAAAACTAGCTTCCTGAAACAATAATACACGGATCTTCTAAGAATAGCGCTGACAGACCTAGCTTCTCACAACAATATTAAGCGAAGCTTCTAACAAATAGTGCTGACAGAGCTAATTCAAGGTGACGAGTCTTTATAGGATTAGACAAGTATTGCAGAAAGTGCGCAGGCGTAGTGAATCATTTATGAAGTCATCTTATGAAATAGATTGACTGTTAGTAGGTAGCGCTGTTGAGAATAACGAACGTTTATGGATTGTTTGTTTTTATCTCTAGAACAAAGAATTAGAAACACTTCTAGTTTACTTTGTCTCTCTGGAGAAAGCGATTACTGGTCTACTCACACACCATAGACACTATTTAGTTATATTATAGCTAAAACGTTGTAAAATATTTATCAACACGTCATTAAAACTGACATACATTAACTTACTAGTAAAAATAACCATATATTTGGTAATAAAAGTAGCAGTAGAAAATGACCTCTCAACCTTGTCTTCATCCTTGGACCTATTTGGTTTAACAGTAACTTTTAAACCAGATGTGTTTACATATATTGTTTAATAAAAGTAGCAGTAGAAAATGACCTCTCAACCTTGTCTTCATCCTTGGACCTATTTGGTTTAACAGTAACTTTTAAACCAGATGTGTTTACATATGTTGTTTAATAAAAGTAGCAGTAGAAAATGACCTCTTAACCTTGTCTTCATCCTTGGACCTATTTGGTTTAACAGTAACTTTTAAACCAGATGTGTTTACATATGTTGTTTAATAAAAGTAGCAGTAGAAAATGACCTCTCAACCTTGTCTTCATCCTTGGACCTATTTGGTTTAACAGTAACTTTTAAACCAGATGTGTTTACATATATTGTTTAATAAAAGTAGCAGTAGAAAATGACCTCTCAACCTTGTCTTCATCCTTGGACCTATTTGGTTTAACAGTAACTTTTAAACCAGATGTGTTTACATATATTGTTTAATAAAAGTAGCAGTAGAAAATGACCTCTCAACCTTGTCTTCATCCTTGGACCTATTTGGTTTAACAGTAACTTTTAAACCAGATGTGTTTACATATATTGTTTTTTCTTCTATTATTTATCCGACTAAACCTCTGTTCACAAACTCAACCTCTACTACAACCGACACTAAAACTTATACCATTGATTCAGACATAAATTACATTCCTGAGATTGGTTCAATTACCGGTGTTACAAATCACGTGAATTCCACAAGCCCTTTTGTTACTTTCTCACGTCAGTACAGATGTTGAAACGAAAACAGTCCCGGATGTACAGGAAGAAAATGAAAATTAGAAACAAATACCTCAAAAATCACCGAGCTAAGTGTAGCCTTAAAACAACTAACTCAGGGCGCAGCGGTATATCTAGAGATTTAAACTATTAGAAACTTGGTTTTGATACCAATGGTGGGCAAAGCACAGGCAGCCCATCGTGCACCTTTGTACTTAACTCTACAAACAACAAAATTACTTTAAAAAATCAAAACAGTGACAGCATTATCATAACAGAAGTGATTTATTTAAAGATTTTGTGGTTTCGAACAGAAAAAAATATGAACGAAAAATATTTAATCCTCTAAAAATTACAAATGTGCCCAGTATGCCCAGGTAGTTAAGGTACTCGATTCGTAATCTAAGGGTTATGGGTTCGAGTCCCCGCCACAACAAACATGCTCGTCCTTTCAGCCGTGGGAGCATTATAATGTGACGATCAATCCACTGTTCATTGGTAAAAGAGTAGCTCAAGAGTTGGCGGTGGGTGACGATAACTAGCTGCCTTCCCTTTAGTCTTAAACTGCTAAATTATGGACGGCTAATGCAGATAGCCCTCGTGTAGCTTTGCGAGAACTTCCTAACAAACCAAACCGAATAAAGGGAAAAATAAATGGCATATACTAAATGGTGAAGCCAATAAACAAAACTGACACGAAAACAAAAGAAACAATATATTACATTATGAAAACAAGTAACTTCCCTAAGAAGTTTCTGGATAAACTTAAACCATCTAACACCTACATTCTGGAATTCTATGACTTACCAAAAGAACGTAAATCGGACATGATACCATAGTTTCATCTCAACATGTGGCACTGCTACTGAATATACGTCTTGGTTCATACAAACAGGTTTGATGACTGAAATATACAGCTATAATTACAACGTAATCAAAGCTACAACACAAACATTAAATGAGTAACAAAGAAATACTTTACATATTAGAAAATGTGCAATTTAAACGAAGGCTGAACGTTGTTGAGTGTTGATAAGTTCTTAGCTTTACCTACAATCTACCTTGTTCTACAAACCAAACGTTCTTAGCTTTACCTACAATCTACCTTGTTCTACAAACCAAACGTTCTTAGCTTTACCTACAATCCACCTTGTTCTACAAACCAAACGTTCTTAGCTTTACCTACAATCTACGTTGTTTCACATGCCACATTTCTTAGCTTTACCTAAAATCTACGTTGTTTCTAATGCCACATTTCTTAGCTTTACCTAAAATCTACGTTGTTTCACATGCCACATTTCTTAGCTTTACCTACAATGTGCCTTGTTTCACAAACCACATTTCTTAGCTTTACCTACATTCTACCTTGTTTCACAAACCACATTTCTTAGCTTTACCTAAAATCTACGTTGTTTTTAATGCCACATTTCTTAGCTTTACCTACAATGTGCCTTGTTTCACAAACCACATTTCTTAGCTTTACCATCAGCCAAGAAAGGTGTTGTTTTTGCAAAATTAAAAGAATTATTAACCAACATAAAAAAATAAAACAACAGATAGACCAGAAGGGGGAAAAAAAATTTTTCCAAAGATAACACTAAAATATACTGCTTTCATGACATCTATAATTGACTAAACGACCTTCAAGAACAAGTAGAATACTTCTGAAGAAACGGGATAGCGAAACGTTGAGCGTCCATTTAAACAATTTTGAAACCACGAGGTCGTTCTTCTGTAAAATTAAAATGTGTTATTTACTCCAGTATGTGCTAAATCAAATAATGTTTAATACAGAGTCCTGTGGTTAGCACATCGGATTGGGAGCCGAATGTCTCGTTTTGTAGTATCAGCTGTGAGTGCGTTATAATAGTAACAGTCAATCTCGCTATTTTGTTAAGTGGTGCATTCCTTTCCCATCCACTGTTCAAAATTCGTTGTTTAGCTCAGTGGTTCTCTACGTGTGGTTCGGGTTCATTGGTAGTCCACGGGCTGGTCCAAGATGTAAGTCACATCAAAAGTAGCGACATTAGTACTAGTGAGTATTTTGCGGTGACTAGTTGAAATGGGGTGAGGTTGGTTCAGTAGGTGGTCTGGTGGTCACGGGCTCAGGCGACGTGGTTTGAGAAACACTGGGTAGTGTGTGTACAAGTGCTCAAACAGCAAACAAATTTGATACGAAGCAAGAGGTGGAAGCAACTCCGATCGTTGTCACGTGACGCACTTGTTAACGAGGAGTATGTTTACGGTATCGGTCAAACTGTTCTACCTGGTTGTGTAATGATAATATACTAGATTAAGAAATGTTTGAGAACATTCAGTTTTATGTGATGATTATTTTTCAGATTTTTTTAATTCATAAGTTTTAAGGTAAGTATTTTTTCTTTGAAGTTAAGTACAAAGCTACACGGTATTGAAACCTGGTTTCTAGCGTTATAAATCCGCAGGCACATCGTTATGCAACTGGGAGGGGGCTTTCAAGGTAAGTAAAGCGATTTTTTTTTAATTAAGCACAAAGTTACGCAATGTACTGTCACGTGTATCAAAGAATTGCGTTTACTAAACGAGACAGACGTTTTATATTCTACGACTGGTAACTTCAGGTAAATTATCTAATTACCTTCAGAAAGACAACTTGCTAATCATGAATACATACTTTCCTATTGACGTCAAATGACGTCACATAAATTACTGGGCTCTGCCTACAAATGGAATTGATTGGTCGTCTAAATTTATCAGGTGATTTCCATACTGACGTCAGAAAACAGAACAAACATAGAAGCAATTTCCTTGAATAATAAATCACCCACAGATAGGTTAAACTGGTGATTTCTTCCAGGTGTTCTGTGTCAGTACATGCCGTCAAAATAAATACGACGGGACACTGACAGTATTATTAACCCGAAAAGGAATTTAAATAAGATTTGTAAACAGAGTCACAAACTTCACAATTCTCAAACTGCGAACCAGCTTTTAAAACTAAATGTTAAATTTCACGATAACACCACACGATAACACGATAACAGGTTTCCACTGTCGAGCCAATGCTATTCACTCTGTTCCTACTAAGAACCTTTCTTATACAACTTAGAAATTAATTGTATTCACTCGACCTCAAGTTACCGATTTGTTTATAGACCATTCTTCACAGGTGAGTTCCACATATAAAGTTTTTATTTTTGCCTATTGCAACCTATTTTAAACAAAGGAAAGAAACAATATGCATCCTATGCAAAACACACACATAGCTATACACATAGGAAACATGGATAATAATAGTAATAATTACTTCTATGAATTTCAATATTAGCGAATGTTTTATTTACCTTGTTCTATGATACTTTTTACCAATCCTGTGTTTAAAATGTCACGCACTGAGAAGTAAGTTGATACATAAATAGGTTAGAAGGGTCTGTTTGAAAACTGGTAGGGTTTACGTTGGATAAGTGAAGATATTAGTTGTATTTGGACCCACTTTAGGGTTAAGTATCCACCAGAATGGGAGGAGCTTTGTTTTTGTTTTGTTTTTCGTTTCATGTTTAAACGAAACTGAAGCACAAATGTGAAAATCTATAGAACTCAACGTTTTATTTTCAAGTTAGTAACTGAAATAAAAGAAAAACTTGTATAATAGTTTGTGCTATCTTAGGCTTAGATTTATCTATATTTAGTTTGAATTTTTGGATTTCTTTGCAAACTTCTTACCTAAAAGTCATTTTTGATTCTAAAGGATAAACAAACCGACACGTAGCATATTGACAAACGCGATAATTGAACTGCTTCCTTTGAGATCTTTAATTTGTAAAGTAATTTAACGTAAGTGAACATTTACAATTTTTTTTTTCTGGAAGTAAGTAATTGTAGAGTAGAATCCCGGTTTTATTACCTCCCAATAAAATCAAGTACAGTAGTTTAAAAATACAGTAGTTTAACAAGTCATTTCGTATGTTGGAAAGAACTATAAAGATTGGGTTTTATAAGATATCTAATAATATTGTAGGAACAATACAATAAGTCTACGGATTAACAACGCTAAAATCAGGTGTTTTATTCTCCTTGGTGGACTCAGCAGATAGCCTTTCCTATAAGAAACACACACACAGAACATATCACTTTAAGATTCTTTATATTTACAGAATGTAAAACTGCTGTTGGAAATTTCTTAAAAGACCCTGAGGGATACGGAACGGGAATTTCAAGTGGTCGGCCCAAGAAAATTTCGCCGGCGTTGAGCAGAAGGATTCGACAGGTTGTCCGGCAAGACACCAGCCGATCGTCGAACCAGATTAAGGCCCTTACGGATGCAGAATGCAGCTCAAGAATAATAAGACGGCACCAACGAGAGAAAGGCTTTAAAAACCGTAAACGTCTTCAAAGGTCACGCTTACTTCCACACCACGAAACAGCTCGGTTAAACTTTGCTGAGAAGTACCAAACATGGGATGTAGAAAAGTGGAAGAAGGTTTTGTTCTCTGATGAGAAAAAATTTAACCTGGATGGTCCAGATGGCTTCCAACATTATTGGCACGATAAGGATATCCCACCGGAGACATTTTCCACACGACACAGTGGAGGAGGTTCCATCATGATCTGGGGCGCTTTCTTCTTCCATGAAACAATGGAGCTTCAGGTTATACAGGGGCGTCAAACAGCAGCTAGCTACATTGGCATGTTGGAAAGAGCATCCATATTGACTGAAGGCCCTCGCTTGTGTGAAAATAACTGGATCTTTCAGCAGAACAACACTGCAATCCACAATGCCCCCAGGACAAAGGACTTTTTCATGGTGAATAGCGTCATTCTTTTCTCACCATCCGGCGTGTTCGCCCGAACTGAACCCCATTGAAAATGTGTGGGGATGGATGGCGAGGGAAGTCTATAGAAATGTACGTCAGTTCCAAACAGTGCATGATCTTCGTGAAGCCATCTTCACCACTTGGAATAACATTCCAGCCAGCTTTCTGCAAATGCTTATATCGACCGTGCCAAAGCGAATATTTGAAGTTATTCGCAATGACGGCCGTGCAACTCACTATTGAGACCTATTGTTGGGCATTTCCTACCCTGTTTAGGACTTCTTTTTGGTATGGTCTTAAACTTTTGACCAGCTTGTATTTAGGCTAATTTCATAGTGTTCACATTTTCCCTATTGAATGCTAAAAACGTTTTTTATTTTTATTTTCCCTTTTCTTATTTTCATCTTTCGAAGCTCTACTCAAAAAAGTGGTTGACTCTAACAACGCAAAATGCATATTTTTCTTTAGTTCATTGGCCTTAAGATTTTGGCCAGCAGTGTATATTAGGCCAGCATAACATCTTAGCACGTATTATCATATAGGACTTATTTATAGAGATATAGAAATAAAATCGAACCATTTTTAATGACAGTTTCAAGTGTATTTTAAATACGTAATGGGGTATTATGTATTATTATTATTAATAATACATTCATTACATAATATAGCAGATTCAACTATGTCACGTGTCAAAGTCTGAAACACGAAGCTAAACTACAGTTATTTGTAATTTTTAATAATTGTTGCGTTCCATCCTAGTGCCAGAATCACATTATTAAATTGTATAGTCCAGAGTGCCAGAATCACATTATTAAGTTGTATAGTCCAGAGTGCCAGAATCACATTATTAAATTGTATAGTCCAGAGTGCCAGAATCACATTATTAAATTGTATAGTCCAGAGTGCCAGAATCACATTATTAAATTGTATATTCCAAAGTACCAGAATCACATTATTAAATTGTATATTCCAGAGTACCAGAATCACGTTATTAACTTGTATATTCCAGAGTGCCAGAATCACATTATTAAATTGTATATTCCAGAGTACCAGAATCACGTTATTAAAGTATATAGTCCAGAGTGCCAGAATCACATTATTAAATTGTATAGTCCAGAGTGCCAGAATCACATTATTAAATTGTATAGTCCAGAGTGCCAGAATCACATTATTAAATTGTATATTCCAAAGTACCAGAATCACATTATTAAATTGTATATTCCAGAGTACCAGAATCACGTTATTAACTTGTATATTCCAGAGTGCCAGAATCACATTATTAAATTGTATATTCCAGAGTACCAGAATCACGTTATTAAAGTATATAGTCCAGAGTGCCAGAATCACATTATTAACTTGTATAGTCCAGAGTGTCAGAATCACATTATTAAATTGTATAGTCCAGAGTGCCAGAATCACATCATTAAAGTGTTTCGTCCAGAGTGACGTCATGGAAAGAATATAGTGTGACGTCATAGAAATGAATCGCGTGGTTTGTAAAATTTTGTCTGATATCAAGAATGGGAAAAGAAATAAAATCATCCATTTTTTGACGTTATATGATTTTAATGATCTGACGATTTATGACATATAATGTATCCTACAGCGGGTCAGCGTATTTAGTATTTACAACGCTCATTGGGCTGGACACACATAATCAATTTTGTGTCTTTGCGCTATATCGAACAAAATTATGACAATAATCGACAAAGTGTACAATTATTTGAATGTGTTTAAACACCTAGTGTAGATAAACACGGCTAAACTTTTCCTCTAAGATAAAACTGATAAACCTGTTCGTTAGGCCTAAAAATGTTACATCTTATAACCGCTAGGGTTACAGCCGTTCTATTACTGAACTCAAGTAGCTTTTATGGCCACTTCTCCTTTATTTCAATATATTGTTTTGTATTTATCATTTTATTCGTTTTATAATGGAAATTGTATTTGTTGGGTTTTTTTCAGTTCTTTCAAAATAAATTTTCAAAAGAGAAGGAAAAAAAATCGAATGAGCTCATCCGGGTACTTCAAACGGAATGTTTGAATTTGATTAGCGTGACAAAGAAGACTTTAGGAAAACCTTACAAACTTTGTGATATATTTTATGTTCATATGTTTAAGAGAAACCCCAACTCAAAGTATTAACGCAGAGTTTTGTTGTTTTTTTTCTGCTTTTTACAAACTAGGTAGTATAAATATTGTAATGTATAACATCTTTATACGACCTTTCATTCATGTAAGATTAAAGCAAGCTGAGAAAAAAACCTATATTTAATCACAGTGTCTCTAAGAGCCCTCCACTGACTAAATGTTTCCGACAGGCTTTATATTCATATAAACCACTGAACCTTTTGTTCCACATTTTAACCGCTCCGTGAAGGCTACGTAAGTGTATATACTTACACGTATAGAATTTCAAGTCTTTACTCACAACGAAGTTTCAAGTTCAAAGATGTTACGAATAAAGGCTTACTGTAGCACGGCCTTAGTGACGCTTAATAATCAACATATGTTGTTTTCATTACACAACAACGCCGGTGTTTGATCCAAAATAAACACAACCTCACAGCCTCTACAACACAAGTTGTGGATTTCATAGCGAAGAGCTACACATAGGACTACCTGTTAAGTCCACTGCGGAGAATCAATCCCTGGATTTTATCGGTGAAAGTCCGTAAACTTACCGTTTAGCCATATTTATTAATGTTCGAAAAGTCTATGTTATATCCCCACTTGACTAACAAACAAACATGCATAATTCAATAATATTTGAGTGTTATCACAAATATTGTTTATTTCATGTGAATATACGGTTCTTATTACAAATATTGTTTATTTCATGTGAATATACGGTTCTTATCACAAATACTGTTTATTTTCACGTGAGTATAAGATTCTTATCATACATTGTGTTTATTTCACGTGAGATCATGGACGTTGTTTTAACATAACTCTAGTTTCAGTCGTAAACATACACTTCAGGTACATCGTTACTGTCGATTTACGTTAATTACGTGTCGTCATTTTATTAAGTGATTTTTGACGTGTGTTTCTCACACTAAGTGACTATTACCATGTGTTATCACCAACTGACATCTTCCATGTTGATTAACATGAAACAAGCGGCTTTTTGCATGTTGCTTGATTTCAAGTGACCTTTTTGTGTTGTTTCACATCAAGTGACCTTTTCCATGTGGTTTCACACCAAGTGACCTATTACATGTTGCTTGATTCCAAGTGACCTTTTCGTGTTGTTTCACACCAAGTGACCACCTTTTTCGTGATGTTTCATTCCAAAGTGACCTTTCTTCCATGTTGTTTCACGTCCCAATGTGTCAACATGCTGTTTCCAGTTCTAGATGGACAACAGATGTTTTTGGACAATAAAAAATGATTTAGCAATAACCGTTAAACATCAACAACTGACTGTATCGTAGATATAAACAGAATGTTTCTTTCATGAAGTTGTAAAAAGATTTGCAAACATCTTCGTTTGTTTTTGTTTTTAGTAAGCTAAAACCAACACAATGGTCCATCTGTGCTGTGCTTACTGAGGATATCAAACCTGATGCTTAGTGTTATAAGCCCTTAGACATACCGCTAAGCCACCAGGAGCATTTCCACACTCTTATGTATCATGCACGACTCTACTATAATCTGCTACTCATATAACTGGAATACAACTTGAATTTAACATATTAACCCATGAAACATTAGTGTGCTATCAGAAATTATGGCTGTCTTACCCAAGTTTTAATGGAGAAAACTTACGTTAAAGACTATATCTGCTATATTAATAATTATTTCGCTGAATGTCATAGCTCATGGAATTCCCCGAAATATGGCAAATACAATGCTAGTTGATAAGTTATACAACCCATCAACTACATGACCAGTGCCTAATGTATCTCAGGACGGCTGGTATGGGTGTTAAAACTTTAATTAAAATAAAATAAGGAAGAACGTTTCGACCTTCTTAGGTCATCTTCAGGTTAACTTCAAGTGGCTTCAGCAACTGTTATGGTGCGAACTAAGTTGGAGTTTGTTCGTTAGTTTTACAAATTAGAATTAAGTGTAAGGTCTAATAATACAGTGTTATTTAGTTATTTTAACACCAATAATTTATCATTATTTTAAATAAAATTAATTCCACTCAAGATTCAGAAAAAAAATTGGCGAATCAGAATGATTGGCTAATGGTTCTTAAACGAAAAGCGACACATCCGGGTATTTTTACTTTTCTCATCGCGGGTATCTAAACCCAGTTATTAGCATCGTAAGTCCGCAGACAAACCACTGAGAGGTTCGAACCAGAAGGACAATATACATATGTAGTTAATCAGTTTTTCCCTTTCTTCTGTAACGAACCACCGCCGAGACACAGCACAATCATCCACTTCGAGTAAAATACTGTTTATTTGCCTAAATAATTAATTATATACAAAATTAACATCATGGACATTAAGGTGCACAAAAAGGAGAGCTTAAAGTGGATTAATAATTTGCCCATCAAACAGTAAATGTCTCAGACGTCACATCTGTAAACAGAAGGAATATAATTTATTTTTCAAACTTCGCTACAGATCGGCTCACAAAAGCGTCTTTGTTTACGAGGTAGCTTGTAACGAGAGAAAACAGTTTACCTTAAGTGATTTGTGATGACGAAAACCGCCACTTGAAGTAAAAATTATTCTCAGTATGGCTGGTATGGGTATTAAAACTTTAATTACAATAAAGTAGAGAACAACGTTTTGACCTTCTTAGGTCATCTTCAGGTTAACCCAAAGAATACAAGTTCAACTTGAGTTGTTGTTTTTTTAAATTCCACTCTATTGTTAAGATTGCTAGCAACAGTAAAGTGTAGATTGTACCACAGACTGAACATTGATAGTACCACAGACTGAACTCAGATCTGGGGCAAATTTTTCAATTTTGTTTTTATTGACCTTCACTTAATACCAGGATAGTTTCCCATTTCAAAACGTACAGGATTACATGGCATGAAATATTTTGGCACGTTCCCAATGATGTTTATTGCTTCATTAGGAATACAGGTTATTCACTTAGCAGGCAATATCAATATACCCTGATCAATATAGGGTACACTACAAGAAGGGCGTTCTTGTATGATATAAAACATTTAGAAAAGTACATTCACCAGATACTAGCAGCAATAGCGACATAGGTAATGACCTGGTTTGTTAACACAAACTGGAATAAAAAAATATCAACAGGAACAATGATCATGTGTTTTGTTAACTCAACGAAACCATTATAAACAGTAAAATTGATCGTCACATCATAACGCTCTCACAGCTGAAAGGACGATTATGTTAAGTAATGGAAAATGGAATCCAGGACCTAGGATTTCGAGCCAAGTACCCTAACCACTGGGACGTTCTTTGTGGTACTGTTCTGGGTATAGTAATAAGAACAAATTTCGAGAGTTCTTTAAACAGAGGGATGGAAACCCGAAACCTTATATGAAAAACGATAGCAAGATGCACTCTGTGAAGAAACTGTGAGTGTAACTGTGTTATTTCCATTTTGTCCTCTAATGAAGGAATTGTATTCGTCAGTGAAACTAATTCCAGTTAACTTTCTTATCATCACTGTCTCGGCATACAATTAATGTATTGTGAATATGCCAAATGTTTTTACTTATTTGTTTTAACATAAAATGTTTCCTATATTCAGGTACATATGCGATTCTTTTGCTATAGCTACTTTCAGGTGGCCTGCCATAGCCAGGTGGTTAGGGCGCTCGACTAGCAATCTGTGGATCACGGGTTCGAATCCCCATCACATCAAACATGCTCGCCCTTCCAGCCGTGGAGACGTTATAATGTTACGGTCAATTCCACTATTCGTTGGAAAAGAATAGCCCAAGAGTTGGCGGTTGGTGGTGATGACTAGCTGCCTTCACTCAGGTCTAACACTGCAAAATTAGGAACGGCTAGCACAGATAGCCTTCACGTAGCTTTGCGAGATGTTAAAACAAACAAAACCTACTTTTAGATAGTGTCAATCACTGGAGGTAAAATCTTGTCTTCCTGTGTAAAGCAAAGCTCTAAAGTTGTACTTAGTGTATGAAAGTAGACAGCGATTTTCTCCACTGGTATATCAAGTGATACTTAGAGATCAAAACACCTTTATTTGTTAATGACCAGTCACATCAGTAGCATCAGTCGTTCTGGGATTGTGAAATTGTGGCTTTAATTATATGCTCTAAGGCTAGATCATCTTGGTCATTTTCAACAACCTATCAGGATCTGGAACAGCTGTGGCTCCACCATAAAGGTGACTGTCAGTACACACACCGTTGTTTATATTTCGAATAACGATTAATTAATTGTATTTGTACACTTGTGTCTAATGTCTTTGTTGCACAAACTCATTAAAAGTAAGATAGTTCAAAACTGCTTTCTGGTAATCATCTTGCCGAATCTCCTGTTATTCTAAAGATCCTGCTTCACTCACACTTTCATAAAACTACACTAGAAATACTTACCTGAAAATACTACACAAAAAATATTTCCCTGAAAATACTGCACTAGAAATAATTACCTGATAACACTACACTAGAAATAGTTACTTGATAATACTACACTAGAAATAGTTATCTGATAATACTACACTAGAAATAGTTGTCTGTTAATACTACACTAAAAATAGTTACCTGTTAATACTACACTAAAAATAGTTACCTGTTAATACTACACAAGAAATAGTTACCTGTTAATACTACACTAGAAATAGTTACCTGATAATACTACACTAGAAATAGTTACCTTGTGATACTACACTAGAAATAGTTATCTGATAATACTACACTAGAAATAGTTGTCTGTTAATACTACACTAAAAATAGTTACCTGTTAATACTACACTAAAAATAGTTACCTGTTAATACTACACAAGAAATAGTTACCTGTTAATACTACACTAGAAATAGTTACCTGATAATACTACACTAGAAATAGTTACCTTGTGATACTACACTAGAAATAGTTATCTGATAATACTACACTAGAAATAGTTGTCTGTTAATACTACACCAAAAAATAGTTACCTGTTAATACTACACCAAAAATAGTTACCCGTTAATACTACACAAGAAATAGTTACCTGTTAATACTATACTAGAAATAGTTACCTGATAATACTACACTAAAAATAGTCACCTATAATACTACACTAGAAATAGTTATCTGGTAATACTACACTAGATATAGTTGTCTGTTAATACTACACTAAAAATAGTTACCTGTTAATACTACACAAGAAATAGTTACTTGTTAATACTACACAAGAAATAGTTACCTGTTAATACTATACTAGAAATAGTTACCTGATAATACTACACTAGAAATAGTTACCTTGTGATACTACACTAGAAATAGTTATCTGATAATACTACACTAGAAATAGTTGTCTGTTAATACTACACTAAAAATAGTTACCTGTTAATACTACACTAAAAATAGTTACCTGTTAATACTACACAAGAAATAGTTACCTGTTAACACTATACTAGAAATAGTTACCTGATAATACTACACTAAAAATAGTCACCTATAATACTACACTAGAAATAGTTATCTGGTAATACTACACTAGAAATAGTTACCTGTTAATACTACACTAGAAATAGTTATCTGGTAATACTACACTAGAAACAGTTATCTGGTAATACTATACTAGAAATAGTTACCTGATAATGCTACACTAGAAATAGCCACTTGTTAATACAACACTAGAAATAGTTGCCTGTTAATACTACGCTAGAAATAGTTACCTGTTAATACTGCACTAGAAATAGGTACTTGATAATACTACACTAAAACAGTAGCCTGTTAATACAACACTAGAAATAGTTACCTGAAACTACTACACTAGAAATAGTTACCTGGTAATACTACACTAGAAATAGTTGCCTGTTGATACTACACTAGAAATAGGTACTTGATAATACTACACTACAACAGTAGCCTGTTAATACTACACTAACAATTGTTACCTGAAAATACTATACTAGAAATAGTTATCTTGTGATACTACACTAGAAAAAGTTACCTGTTAATACTACACTAGAAATAGTTGACTGTTAATACTACACTAGAAATAGTTGCCTGTTATTACTACACTAGAAATAGTTGACTGTTAATACTACACTAGAAATAGCTACCTGTTAATACTACCCTAGAAATAGTTATTTGTTAATACTACTCAAGAAATACTTACCTGAAAATACTATACTAGAAATAGTTACCTGATGATACTACACTATAAATAGTTGCCTGTTAATACTACACTAGAAATAGTTACCTGATAATGCTACACTAGAAATAGTTACCTGAGGATACTACACTAGAAATAGTTACCTGAAAATACTATACTAGACATTGTTACCTTGTGACACTATACTAGAAATAGTTGCCTGTTAATACTACACTTGAAATAATTACTTCATAATACTACACTAGAAATAGTTACCTGAAAATACTACACTAGAAATAGTTACCTGAAACTACTACACTAGAAAAGTTACCTGTTAATACTACACTAGAAATAGTTGACTGTTAATACTACACTAGAAATAGTTACCTGCTAATACTACATTATAAATAGTTGCCTGTGAATACTACACTAGAAATAGTTGACTGTTAATACTACACTAGAAATAGCTACCTGTTAATACTACACTAGAAATAGTTGACTGTTAATACTACACTAGAAATAGTTACCTGATAATGCTACACTAGAAATAGCCACTTGTTAATACAACACTAGAAATAGTTGCCTGTTAATACTACGCTAGAAATAGTTACCTGTTACTACTACACTAGAAATAGGTACTTGATAATACTACACTAAAACAGTAGCCTGTTAATACAACACTAGAAATAGTTACCTGAAACTACTACACTAGAAATAGTTACCTGGTAATACTACACTAGAAATAGTTGCCTGTTAATACTACACTAGAAATAGGTACTTGATAATACTACACTAAAACAGTAGCCTGTTAATACTACACTAACAATAGTTACCTGAAAATACTATACTAGAAATAGTTATCTTGTGATACTACACTAGAAAAAGTTACCTGTTAATACTACACTAGAAATAGTTGACTGTTAATACTACACTAGAAATAGTTGCCTGTTAATACTACACTAGAAATAGTTACCTGCTATTACTATATTATAAATAGTTGCCTGTTAATACTACACTAGAAATAGTTTACTGTTAATACTACACTAGAAATAGCTACCTGTTAATACTACACTAGAAATAGTTACCTGCTAATACTACATTATAAATAGTTGCCTGTTATTACTACACTAGAAATAGTTGACTGTTAATACTACACTAGAAATAGCTACCTGTTAATACTACCCTAGAAATAGTTACCTGTTAATACTACTCAAGAAATACTTACCTGAAAATACTATACTAGAAATAGTTACCTGATGATACTACACTATAAATAGTTGCCTGTTAATACTACACTAGAAATAGTTACCTGATAATGCTACACTAGAAATAGTTACCTGAGGATACTACACTAGAAATAGTTGCCTGTTAATACTACACTAGAAATAGTTACCTGAAAATACTACACTAGAAATAGGTACTTGATAATACTACACTAAAACAGTAGCCTGTTAATACTACACTAACAATAGTTACCTGAAAATACTATACTAGAAATAGTTATCTTGTGATACTACACTAGAAATAGTTACCTGTTAATACTACACTAGAAATAGTTGACTGTTAATACTACACTAGAAATAGTTGCCTGTTAATACTACACTAGAAATAGTTACCTGCTATTACTATATTATAAATAGTTGCCTGTTAATACTACACTAGAAATAGTTTACTGTTAATACTACACTAGAAATAGCTACCTGTTAATACTACACTAGAAATAGTTACCTGCTAATACTACATTATAAATAGTTGCCTGTTATTACTACACTAGAAATAGTTGACTGTTAATACTACACTAGAAATAGCTACCTGTTAATACTACCCTAGAAATAGTTACCTGTTAATACTACTCAAGAAATACTTACCTGAAAATACTATACTAGAAATAGTTACCTGATGATACTACACTATAAATAGTTGCCTGTTAATACTACACTAGAAATAGTTACCTGATAATGCTACACTAGAAATAGTTACCTGAGGATACTACACTAGAAATAGTTGCCTGTTAATACTACACTAGAAATAGTTACCTGAAAATACTATACTAGACATTGTTACCTTGTGACACTATACTAGAAATAGTTGCCTGTTAATACTACACTTGAAATAATTACTTCATAATACTACACTAGAAATAGTTACCTGAAAATACTATACTATAAATAGTTACGTTGTGATACTACACTAGAAATAGTTACCTGATAATGCTACACTAGAAATAGTTACCTGAGGATACTACACTAGAAATAGTTGCCTGTTAATACTACACTAGAAATAGTTACCTGAAAATACTATACTAGACATTGTTACCTTGTGACACTATACTAGAAATAGTTGCCTGTTAATACTACACTTGAAATAATTACTTCATAATACTACACTAGAAATAGTTACCTGAAAATACTATACTAGAAATAGTTACGTTGTGATACTACACTAGAAATAGTTATCTGATAATACTACACTAGAAATAGTTACCTGAAATTACTACACTAGAAAAAGTTACCTGTTAATACTACACTAGAAATAGTTGACTGTTAATACTACACTAGAAATAGTTACCTGCTAATACTACATTATAAATAGTTGCCTGTTAATACTACACTAGAAATAGTTGACTGTTAATACTACACTAGAAATAGTTATCTGGTAATACTACCCTAGAAATAGTTACCTGTTAATACTACCCTAGAAATAGTTACCTGTTAATACTACACTAGAAATAGTTACCTGTTAATACTACACTAGAAATAGTTACCTGCTAATACTACATTATAAATAGTTGCCTGTTAATACTACACTAGAAATAGTTACCTGTTAATACTACACTAGAAATAGTTATCTGGTAATACTACCCTAGAAATAGTTACCTGTTAATACTACCCTAGAAATAGTTACCTGTTAATACTACCCTAGAAATAGTTACCTGTTAATACTACACTAGAAATAGTTACCTGCTAATACTACATTAAAAATAGTTGTCTGATAATACCACCTTATCATAAACATATTTTGTATGCAAAAGGCATTTTTCAATATTTCGTCTCAAAGTTACTCATAAACATTTCTCAAAATACATACTTGAAACAATGTTTATTGTAATATTTTCAGATACCTTTAAACGAGTAGATTTCACACAAAATGTGATTAAATTAATGACGTCAATAATTACCACCAAGAGTAGAGGTTTATAAAGTCGTTGATTTGACGTCAAATAACATAGTTTGTAAATAACGTCCAAGTTATACGCTGGTCCTAAATTTTGTTAATAAAATCCACGAATTTCATATAATACATTTAAATTATCAAATAACTAATAATATCGTTTAAACTGCAGTATTTCAACTTGTTCTGGAACTAAAATAAGAAACTATAAAGATTGATTTGTGAACTTTATGGATAGAGAAAAGACAAGTGAAATTGACCCTGTTAAATAGAATGTATTGTTGATGAGGGCTATCGAATATCATTTGTATATATGATTTAAATGTTTATGTTATCGAAATATTAACTGACAAGTTTGATTTGGTTTGTTTTGAATTTCGCACAAAGCTACTCGAGGGCTACCTGTGCTAGCCGTCCCTAATTTAGCAACATAAGACTAGAGGGAAGGCAACTAGTCATCACCACCCACCGCCAACTCTTGGGCTACTCTTTTACCAACGAATAGTGGAATTGACCGTCACATTATTACGCCCCCACGACTTAAAGGGCGAGCATGTTTGGTGTGTCGGTGATTGAAATGACAAGTTACATCACGTGTTTGGTTTTTATCTCATCTTTTAATTATAATTAAGTGTTCAACATACAATATTACAGAAATCCACAGAATTATTCTTTAATTGGATTTTGAATCTCTGTGTCTCTGGTGACAGGTCTGTTTCTTTAGCTGTCCCAAACATGTAAAGTCAACGTGTTTAGGTCTCTTGACCCAATAATTACATTAAATCCTTCGCTGTTCCAAATACATTGTATGATAATTTGATTTATAATTTTGTAGAGTTTTATACAATGGTACGAAGGCCAAAGTAAATACACTTAAACAATTACAAAGTTATTTCAGACTTGAAACTACTTCACAAATATGTTGGAATAGCAAACATTCAGCAGTCTTGTATAAAGTAAGTTATAAACAAACCCTACGCTTAAAGAATGCTTCCTTATGAAGTTAGTTTAGCCTGGTTTCATAAAGCTGAGATTGGTTTATGGAGTTAAGGCATCTTATTATTTTATAAGTCAGGGGAGAGGGGTAATATATGGATCGTATATAAAAGTATTAGAGGTACCAGTAACCGACAAGAGAAGACAGGGAAGGCTAATAGAGGGTTTGAATAATGGGTTTAAAAAAAACGTTGAATGAGAGATGAACCGCAGAAGACCTGGCAATGAATAAAGATGATTGGAAGAAGGCTACATATTTGAAGACGGTGACCCCTGCTCAAGCGAAGAGCCAAAGAATATGAAAAATCGCTACCAATAAATAATGATATTGTGTGTCAAGTTTTGTAAGGCTGGATTTTTTAAAGTAGGTGTCTGTGACTTCATGACGATAACTTTCAACTATAAACAAACAATAACACGGTCTGTTTGTTTCAAAATAATGTATTAAAAACAAATCAAAGGTACGCACAAATGTTTGTGTATTGCTCTTTACTATAATTGTATCCAGAGCTTTAAATAATTGTCTCTAGGTTTCGTCAAAGTTCTGGTTCTTTTTAGTTAGAACACAATTGATTTATGTTATTACAATATAGTATTTGATAATTGCGCCACTATTCACTCTTTATCGCTAAACTGACGTCACGCTGTCTAGAGTTATAAATAATGATTTTTTACGAGTATTTTTATCCAGAGAGACTAGAACATTCCACACAATACAAGAAATTTTGATAAGATAATACTTAATTAAATCAACGACAAACTCGAAAAGTTCAAGATGACGCAACAATCTCAATATTGCTAATTCATCACAACAGAACCACAGAATGTATGATTTATAAACACTTAGTAAACAAACGTATCTTAGATTATAGCTTCTAAAAATAACTAAAAATGACATTCGAGCTATACCAACTACCTAATTAGTTCGCATTAATTAAATTTCAACTGAAACAGTCGTGTGTATCTAACAGTTTGGATTAAACACAGAGAACATCGACCGATACAGATCAGCTAACTATACACGAGTACACTGAAAGCTTCCTCTCTCAGACGTTTAACATTGTTTTTATTATCAGCAATAGGTATTTTACCATGTATATCAAGATGCCTCTTTTGGTGTTGTGTGGGAAAACTGGGAATCGTTTGTTTCTTTCTCTTTCAATGTAGATGAGATAACGCAGTAAGACGTGAAAACACGAGAAGTGTTTCTTTTCAGCCTCATGATTTTCTATCTTTATACAGTAAGTCAGTAATTGAGACTAGGGACAGACACCACCTTCAAACTTTTTTCTGCTTTAAACTTTTTCTGCCTTCGAACAATATACACGTTTAAAGAATAAAACTGATGTTTCACAATAATGTTTCGGCAAAAATAGCTTGAAACCGAAAGAAAGAAATGACGAAAGTATAACTTTTTAAGTGAGTTTAAACGTTTGTCCACCATGAACACTTTCTCAAGAAATTCAATTTATAGTTCGTGTGAACCCAAACGACAGACGTCTGGGCACGTCTAGCAAGTGTTCAAGATAACTTAATCAGAATAAAAGACAAAATTAACACATCTTCTTCAAAATAACTTAATCAGAATAAAGAACACCACGTAACCCTTTACTTAACAAGTCGACCAGATTCTTGTTGAAGATAACTTAATCAGAATAAAGGACAAAGTTAACACCACGTAACTCTTTACTTAACAAGTCGACCAGATTCTTGTTGAAGATAACTTAATCAGAATAAAGGACAAAGTTAACACCACGTAACCCTTTACTTAACAAGTCGACCAGATTCTTGTTGAAGATAACTTAATCAGAATAAAGGACAAAGTTAACACCACGTAACCCTTTACTTAACAAGTCGACCAGATTCTTGTTGAAGATAACTTAATCAGAATAAAGGACAAAGTTAACACCACGTAACTCTTTACTTAACAAGTCGACCAGATTCTTGTTGAAGATAACTTAATCAGAATAAAGGACAAAGTTAACACCACGTAACCCTTTACTTAACAAGTCGACCAGATTCTTGTTGAAGATAACTTAATCAGAATAAAGGACAAAGTTAACACCACGTAACCCTTTACTTAACAAGTCGACCAGATTCTTGTTGAAGATAACTTAATCAGAATAAAGGACAAAGTTAACACCATATAATAACACCAAAGTCAATCAGAATAAAGGACAAAGTTAACACCATGTAACCCTTTACTTAACAAGTCGACCAGATTCTTGTTGAAGATAACTTAATCAGATTAAAGGACAAAGTTAACACCACGTAACTCTTTACTTAACAAGTCGACCAGATTCTTATTGAAGATAACTTAATCAGAATAAAGGACAAAGTTAACACCACGTAACCCTTTACTTAACAAGTCGACCAGATTCTTGTTGAAGATAACTTAATCAGAATAAAGGACAAAGTTAACACCACGTAACCCTTTACTTAACAAGTCGACCAGATTCTTATTGAAGATAACTTAATCAGAATAAAGGACAAAGTTAACACCATATAACTCTTTACTTAACAAGTCGACCAGATTCTTGTTGAAGATAACTTAATCAGAATAAAGGACAAAGTTAACACCATGTAACCCTTTACTTAACAAGTCGACCAGATTCTTGTTGAAGATAACTTAATCAGAATAAAGGACAAAGTTAACACCACGTAATCCTTTACTTAACAAGTCGACCAGATTCTTGTTGAAGATAACTTAATCAGAATAAAGGACAAAGTTAACACCATATAATAACACCAAAGTCAATCAGAATAAAGGACAAAGTTAACACCAAGTAACCCTTTACTTAACAAGTCGACCAGATTCTTGTTGAAGATAACTTAATCAGAATAAAGGACAAAGTTAACACCACGTAACTCTTTACTTAACAAGTCGACCAGATTCTTATTGAAGATAACTTAATCAGAATAAAGGACAAAGTTAACACCATATAACTCTTTACTTAACAAGTCGACCAGATTCTTGTTGAAGATAACTTAATCAGAATAAAGGACAAAGTTAACACCATGTAACCCTTTACTTAACAAGTCGACCAGATTCTTGTTGAAGATAACTTAATCAGAATAAAGGACAAAGTTAACACCATATAATAACACCAAAGTCAATCAGAATAAAGGACAAAGTTAACACCATGTAACCCTTTACTTAACAAGTCGACCAGATTCTTGTTGAAGATAACTTAATCAGAATAAAGGACAAAGTTAACACCACGTAACTCTTTACTTAACAAGTCGACCAGATTCTTGTTGAAGATAACTTAATCCGAATAAAGGACAAAGTTAACACCACGTAATCCTTTACTTAACAAGTCGACCAGATTCTTGTTGAAGATAACTTAATCAGAATAAAGGACAAAGTTAACACCATATAATAACACCAAAGTTAATCAGAATAAAGGACAAAGTTAACACCATGTAACCCTTTACTTAACAAGTCGATCAGATTATTAACCAGTAGATCCTTAAACAAAACAATAAAACAAATCAATTAACCTCCTCTCCATAAGACACTTAACAAAAATTTTGAAAAAAAAAGGATTTTTTGTTTGGTTTTAAACATCCAACTCTTGGGCTACTCTTTTACCAACGAATAGTGAGATTGACCGTCACATTATAACGCCCCCACGGCTTAAAGGGCGAGCATGTTTGGATGCAATAGGGATTCGAACCCGCGATCCTCAGATTACGAGTCGAACGCCTTAACCCAACTGGCCATGCCGTACAAATGAAAAGGAAGAAAAAATGACTAGAAACAGGGCTAAAAAAGACGAAAAGCATCTTGAACATAAAAGAAAACAAACCATCAGAGTTGAATACAAAGTAAGAATATAAATAGACATTGTTGTTATTAAGTGCTCTTCTCACGGTATCGAAACCTGGTTTCTAGCAGAAGAAGCCACCAGACATTCCTCCTTGTCATTGGAGGGATGGAGGCGATTGTATAATGTTAGCACAAGACCAATAAAATACTTCTCTGTACTCATTCGTTCCTGGTGGCCTTCACACATAAATCATTGTCGTCTATTGAGTCTGTGCCTTTTGAAATACCGTCGCAATGTTCTTCCAATGTTACTCCAGAGAAACGTGACTGAAATTATTTTCTTTCCTGAGGTAATTTTTTTTTTTTTTGCTAAGGACATTTTTTACCGTGAATCATTGCACGATAGCACGTGCGATCTGGTGGTAAGCTCTTTTGTCATTGTTGCCAAGATCCACGAAGGTATGTGAAATGAAGGATGACGTGATGCAGCCCCTTCTGGTCCAACACAGAAATAACTAAAATTTATACAGAGAGATCATTGTGACAATGGAAGTCTTCTAATCCTTATGACCAACGTGTTGGATGACTCGCCTTACTTTCTCTCTATTTTTTTATAAGATACGAAGGCAGTTGGCGGTCGGTTCCACATGCATAAATTGTGAACAATCTATTTCATACCGTTATCAGAAAAGCTGACTCCGCTAGAAATGCTTAAACGACGCTCTTTATACGATAATTTATGAAGCATTTAAAAAAACTGAGATGATACGGTTATTTTATGTACGCCATGTATCAAACGTTTTATGATTTCATGAAACGAAATAGAATGCATATCTACTTTTTTCTGGACACACTTTATATGCTTGGTTAGATTTAGTTAAACTCAGCCATTAAAGGCACATGTAGTAATATATATATTTATATATATAAAGCAGCGTTTGTTTGTTTTGAATTTCGCGCAAAACTACACGAGGGCTATCTGCACTAGCGTCCCGATTTTAGCAGTGTAAGACTAGAGGGAAGGCAGCTAGTCATCACCACCCACCGCCAACTCTTAAGCTACTCTTTTACCAACGAATAGTGGGATAGACTGTCACGTTATAACACCCCCACTGCTGAAAGAGAGGGCAAGTTCGGTGGGACGGGGATTCAAACCCGCGACCCTCCGATTAAAGTCGAGTGCCTTAACCACCTGGTCATGCCAGGCCACGAAAAGCAGTGACAAATAAATATTAAGTAAAACAAGTCATGTCCAGTTATGAGACAACTGTCATGTTTAACATTGTAAAGGATCACCTGATTCAAGTTACTGGTTGTTGGATCGTTATCAACTTTACTGATTCATATTTAGGCTTAAAGTGATTGTGAAGGCGACAAATCATAACAACGATTGACATTTGACCTCCACAGAGTTATTGCAAGCCCTTAGGGTTGGTTGTATGTCTGTCTGTCTGTCTGTATGTATGTACACCTGAACGACGTCTTGTGCACATATAAGGCAAAATATTTAGATCAGTGATATTTACAGTTTAGTCATAACTATACGTGGTTGTGAACTGTAGACCCGAAGAAAGGAAACCAGGTGTTAGAATCCACTGCCTAAAACGGTGTTGGGTGTTACTCTTATAACACACTCCCAACTGAAATTACAAAGCGCGTATAGTAATATATCGTCTAGCCATCGGATAACCAGCACGATAAACTAAACAGGGCACGATGGGGCCCTGTTTCTAGATGGTTCGTGTATTTGTTTTTTGTAAGAGCTAAGCTGTAAAATGGGCTATCTGCGCAGTGTCCACCACTGGGATCGAATCCCGAATTTTAGTTTTACACGCTCTATAATCAATAAATTAATATATAAACCTACATTACTCGTGTAGAAACGTTTTTCTGTATTTTATTTTACTTAAAAGTTCTAATACCTACGTCTGTAGTCTTGAGAACATGTTTTTACTTCAAGTGGGTTTCGTCATCGTAAACGAGCACTATACTGAAACTAGTGATTACAGCAACCCGCTGACAAATCATGTGACGTTAACTCGTTGCTATAGAAATAGTAGAAAGTTAGAGCATGGTGTATGATGCATCTTGAAAGAAGTAAAACTGTTACCAGGACTACAGGATAAACGCCTACAGTTCGCAGAAAAATTGGAATAAAAACAAGTAGAAGTTTTGCATACTAAAAACTACAGTAGAATATAATGTATTATATATATTAGGCTTACTTATGAGTCAATAAAGAATATACAACTAAAGTTTTAAAAACATCTTAACCACACAGGCCAAATTATAGATTTAATATTGATTGGTTGCACTTGTGTTAAGCCTTTTTTGGAAACATCGCTGATGTGCTGTGTCATGGTAAAATTTAATGACAAAGAGTATCATTCTGACCAACAGAGGGCGCCCAAAAGAAACATTTTAAGACCATAAAATAATCTCTCACTTTAAACCAGCTTAGCTCTTGAGTAAGTTTCTTGTTTTAATCAACACGAAATCCTTGATCAATACTTGTTTATTGCTCAAGTATATGTGTTCATACATTTGCATATACCTACATCTATCAAAGTGAGAAATACAACATTAATAATATTGTTTCTCTCCAACAGATAAAGATTTCAATTATAACGTCTCACGAACTCTACTCAGTAAAACATAAACATATAAGGTAAAAAAAGAGGTCAAACTTATACCTTAACCTCCAGGTCAATATCCAAATCCCGATGAAAACAGAAGCGAAATATATCTGCGAAACGTGAAATATCAGATCTCAAAACATTTTCAGCAGTTAAGTATTCAAAGATATATAGACTATAGTTGAAAACTAATGTATACAGTATAATGTACTTCCCACCTAACAATAGTGACACAAGTCTTGTATTCAGTAACAATACAAACACAAGTGGTGTATTCAGTATTATATACTTCACATGTAACAATACAAACACAAGTCGTGTATTCAGTATTATATACTTCACATGTAACAATACAAACACAAGTCGTGTATTCAGTATCATATACTTCACATGTAACAATACAAACACAAGTCGTGTATTCAGTATTATATACTTCCTATGTAACAATACAAACACAAGTCGTGTATTCAGTATTATATACTTCCTATGTAACAATACAAACACAAGTCGTGTATTCAGTATTATATACTTCACATGTAACAATACAAACACAAGTCGTGTATTCAGTATTATATACTTCACATGTAACAATACAAACACAAGTCCTGTATTCAGTATTATATACTTCACATGTAACAATACAAACACAAGTCGTGTATTCAGTATTATATACTTCCTATGTAACAATACAAACACAAGTCGTGTATTCAGTATTATATACTTCACATGTAACAATACAAACACAAGTCGTGTATTCAGTATTATATACTTCACATGTAACAATACAAACACAAGTCGTGTATTCAGTATTATATACTTCACATGTAACAATACAAACACAAGTCGTGTATTCAGTATTATATACTTCACATGTAACAATACAAACACAAGTCGTGTATTCAGTATTATATACTTCACATGTAACAATACAAACACAAGTCGTGTATTCAGTATTATATACTTCACATGTAACAATACAAACACAAGTCGTGTATTCAGTATTATATACTTCCTATGTAACAATACAAACACAAGTCGTGTATTCAGTATTATATACTTCACATGTAACAATACAAACACAAGTCGTGTATTCAGTATTATATACTTCACATGTAACAATACAAACACAAGTCGTGTATTCAGTATTATATACTTCACATGTAACAATACAAACACAAGTCGTGTATTCAGTATTATATACTTCACATGTAACAATACAAACACAAGTCCTGTATTCAGTATTATATACTTCCCATGTAACAATACAACCACAAGTCTTGTATTCAGTATTATATACTTCCCATGTAACAATACAACCACAAGTCTTTATTCAGTATTATATACTTCCTATGTAACAATACAAACACAAGTCGTGTATTCAGTATTTTATACTTCCTATGTAACAATACAAACACAAGTGGTGTATACAGTGTAATGTTCCTCCCATGTAACAATACAAACACAAGTGGTGTATACAGTGTAATGTTCCTCCCATGTAACAATACAAACACAAGTGGTGTATACAGTATAATGTTCCTCCCATGTAACAATACAAACACAAGTGGTGTATTCAGTATTTTATACCTCCCATGTAACAATACAAACACAAGTGGTGTATACAGTATAATGTTCCTCCCATGTAACAATACAAACACAAGTGGTGTATACAGTATAATGTTCCTCCCATGTAACAATACAAACACAAGTGGTGTATACAGTATAATGTTCCTCCCATGTAACAATACAAACACAAGTGGTGTATTCAGTATTTTATACTTCCCATGTAACAATACAAACACAAGTAGTGTATACAGTATGATGTTCCTCCCATGTAACAATACAAACACAAGTGGTGTATTCAGTATTTTATACCTCCCATGTAACAATACAAACACAAGTGGTGTATTCAGTATTTTATACCTCCCATGTAACAATACAAACACAAGTGGTGTATTCAGTATTTTATACTTCCTATGTAACAATACAAACACAAGTGGTATATTCAGTATTTTATACCTCCCATGTAACAATACAAACACAAGTGTTGTATTCAGTATTTTATACCTCCCATGTAACAATACAAACACAAGTGTTGTATTCAGTATTATGTACCTCCCATGTAACAATACAAACACAAGTGGTGTATTCAGTATAATGTCCAGACAGTATATGTTAATGAGTTTCAGAGAAAGCTTGCTAATTATATGAATGCAAAATACAAGAATTGTAGAGAACAGGTAATGATTTTGTTGGTTAAATAATACATGAATGTCTAATAGAGTGTTAGAACTTGGTGATACCACAGGTTTAGGTGATGAATCATGAATGTCTGATAGTGTTAGAACTTGGTGATACCACAGGTTTAGGTGATGATTCATGCATGTCTAATAGAGTGTTAGAATTTAGTGATACCACAGCTTTAGGTGATGAATCATGAATGTCTGATAGAGTGTTAGAACTTGGTGATACCACAGCTTTAGGTGATGAATCATGAATGTCTGATAGAGTGTTAGAACTTGGTGATACCACAGCTTTAGGTGATGAATCATGAATATCTGATAGTGTTAGAAGCTAATTTGATATGACGTCATAGCCTTCAATGAATCATGAATGTCTGATAGTGTGTTAGAACTTGGTGATACCACAGGTTTAGGGGATGAATCATGAATGTCTGATAGAGTGTTAGAACTTGGTGATACCACAGCTTTAGGTGATGAATCATGAATGTCTGATAGTGTTAGAACTTGGTGATACCACAGGTTTAGGTGATGAATCATGCATGTCTAATAGAGTGTTAGAATTTAGTGATACCTCAGCTTTAGGTGATGAATCATGAATGTCTGATAGAGTGTTAGAACTTGGTGATACCACAGGTTTAGGTGATGAATCATGCATGTCTAATAGAGTGTTAGAATTTAGTGATACCTCAGCTTTAGGTGATGAATCATGAATGTCTGATAGAGTGTTAGAATTTAGTGATACCACAGCTTTAGGTGATGAATCATGCATGTCTGATAGTGTTTGAACTTGGCAATACCACAGCTTTATGTGATGAATCATGAATGTTTGATAGTGTTAGAAGCTAATTTGATATGACGTCATAGCCTTCAATGAATCATGAATGTCTTAGAAATTGCGAGAATCTCACTTGAAGTGATGTCACAGGCTCAAGTGAATCATAAATGTCCCAGATTCTGTGGGAATTTTAGTTGAAATAATTTCACAGCTTTTGATCATGAATGTATGAGAGACTGTAAGAACCTTATATGAAGGAATATTATAGCCTTAAAAGGATCATGGATGTCCCAGAGACTGTGAAAATCTCATTTGAAGTGATGTTAGTTTGTTTGAAGTTAAACACAAAGCAACAACATGGGCTACATGTGTATTACATCCACCACAGGTATTGAAACCTGGTTTCTAGCATTGTATGTTTACAGACATATCACTGTGCCACTTGGAGGATGAAGTAATGTCACGTCTTTACATGGATCATAAATGTCTCAGAGACTGTGGTAAACCTTATTTGAAGTGATATCACATCTTTAGATGGATCATGAATGTCTCAGAGACTGTGGAAAACCTTATTTGAAGTGAAGTTACAGCTTCACAATTAACAAAAATACACGAACAAAGGTTATGTGGACAAATATGAAACTAAATAAAAATCCATTTGTTGCACATGTTCACATTATAAAAAAGAACAGAAATTCGAATCCACAGGATGAGTGTTATCTCTTCCAAAAGGATATACAGAGAAGCTAGCTCCTGTACCTGAAAACTAGTTTGTGAGGGACCATCATCCCTCTAAAATATATAGAACTAAATCACATCTTTGTCCTGTGGATTTTCCACAAATACTTACATTGTTATTACTGCAACACATATAAAACTGCTTTCACATTCTAAATTTATATGACGTTTAACAATTCAGTCATCTTTTACTTGTCTTAACAAAAATGATACACAATTACCACGGTGTGAGTGACTTTCATCTCTAAAAGGATCATTAAATAAAACATTTCAATGATTATACTGACTGAGGAAGTTGACCGAGATTGGAGTAATGCATTTGGAAATAGTTTTGGACAATAACAACACAACAGATATCAGTAACAACGTTTAGTCTGGATGACATTTACCCTTGTTAAAGACAAAAAGACTCTTAACCTATGATAAAAAACTCACATTGTTAAGTTCCCACTCGTGTTAACACTTTCAAAACTAATTGTAATGTTTTTCCTATCAAACAGATGGAGAGGATGTTTCTGTCATGCAAGAATATAAAACCTAACTGTACTCTCTCCTCTGTTGGGGATCAAACTCAGGCTTTTAGTTTTGTTTGTCCTTCTTAAACTTATCACTGACCCACCAGAGAGGAGGGAAGGAAATGATCATTAATCACAGAATGGATGAGTCCACTGGAAACCAGTCCAATCATCTTATACTATGACTGGCTGCCTACTTGCACATTTTGACTTTCACTGATGACAAAGAACAGTAGATAATGCTCTGCTACACCAGCACACAATGTTGTGGTCCCTTTGAAAGCTCGAATGATTCCTGCCTGTAGTTATTATCTTGCAGACTATCCATGATATAACTACACTTAAAAGCTTATCATGTGACTCATTACATGACTGGTCAGTTTTGTATATGCAAATTAAATGTTTTATAATGTATATTTTTGGACAGGTCACTATTACAGCCAGTCATGTAGATTCATGCTCATTCAATTGCTACAAACTAGAATTAAGATTTTCAAAACTTGTCTAAATGTTTATATCAAACCTTTTTCTTTTCTAAATTGGAGATCTACAAACTTAATATTATAACCATATTATATTATAAAATAACATCATAAGCTTAACCATTAAAAGTCATAAAAATTATGAAATTTTTAGCTTCTAAATTCCTCGAGAGTCAAATATAGAAATGTGGCTGTTCAAATTTTCACTGTTACAATAATCAGATACAATTTTTAAAACAAACTATGCATTATTCTGTCGAGTGGAAGTGATATCTCACACCATACAACAGCTTGAATAACAATCACAAACCTAAGCCTTCTGTAAATTTGAAAAATCATCTTAAAAAGGGGAATTGAAAAACATAAAAACAACAATAAAACCAGAACAATATAAGAAGTTGGTATAAACTGTCTACTATTCCACCATTTTTTACCAGACAAATACTAGAAGCTGCTATAAACTATCTACTATTCAACCAGTCCACACCAGACCAATATAAGAAGTTGCTATAACTGTCTACTATTCCACCATTCCTCACCAAACTAATATAAGAAGTTGGTATAAACTGTCTACTATTACACCATTTTTTACCAGACAAATACTAGAAGCTGCAATAAATTATCTACTATTCCACCAGTCCACACCAGACCAATATTAGAAGCTGCTACAAACTGTCCAATATTCCAATTCATCAACATTTTTAGGTAAAGAAATAAATGTTTCTAAGATATAAAGCACACAAAAAGTGATATGCAGTCAAAGTAATTTATGGACATTTTTATATATGTATTATTAAAACGTATTTATAAATGTTCTCTTCACTTTAGATGTACCATAAACAGGTGTTTACAAACATTTTTTTCCCTTTATGGATTATATAAACCTTAAGCATCTATTAAAAAAATGTTTTGACTTTGTATATTCAAAGCTGCTTTTTACAATTGTTCCACCATTAGGTTTTGGCATAGAAGAAACTAAATTCAATGTCACATGGTTATAAAATATTAATTAAATTGGTGATAATTTACTATAACAGTAAACATTACGCATGTAACTATAGATTGATGGTTGCACTTCAGAAACTACAGAACCATAGAATCTTTTACAATTAAATTACTAAAATAACAGCAATTGTAAAACTTTGGAAATAAGAAGTTTATCCTCCATATTACAGTAATATAAAGATTTAGTATACAATTTGAAATTCTAATACATTCTGAGTCAAAACCATATACAGCACCCATAAAATCAAACATTATAATCCCAGCTCTGTATAGATGTACAAGATGAAACATTATAATTCAAGCTCTGAGTGGATCTGTACAATCATGTTACATAATCCAACAATAAACAGGTCTACACAACCGAAAATATAATACCAGCTCTGTATAGATCTACTTATTTCTTCAACAGATGTAAAGACTGTTTCACTGAAGAGAAAATCACACTGTGTAACAAAATTTATACTTTTTCTTGTTCCTGGGCAGAAAGTGTTATTTTGCAATTGCTTAGGCCTAAAGTAAATGGAAAAGACCTATTTTTCTCTTCAAACTTTGCTTTTGTGACCTGGGTAATAAAATTTTCACATTTACCCATTTTCCAGAATATTTCAGGTAGATTCAGTGCTGAGCAGCTGATGGAGAATTTTCTTAAACTTATAAGAATTTTCAAGAACTTTATAGAATGTTGTAGAAGAGGAGGTAGATCCAGATTACAGATGGTGAGAGAAACTACCACAACCAAAGAGACATCAATAACTTGATCAGAGATCTTGGTCTAACAACGTTGAAGATCCAGATTACAGAGGTGCAGCTGGTGAGAGAAACCTCGTCTACTCCAACCCAAAAGACATCAATGACTTGATCAGAGATCTCGGTCTAACAAAGTCGAATGTCGAGGTTTTGACATCCAGACTCAAGGAGTGGGATTTGTGAGGTGAAAGTGTGCAAGTCACAAGTCAGAGGAAATGTCACCAACATTTTTCAAGCTTCAGTCATCAAGATGGGCTCTGCTTCTGTCATAATGTATGTGGTCTCTGCAAGGCAACTGGAATTGCCTGTAACCCAAACGAGTGGCATCTCTTCATTGATAGGTCATCTAGAAGCCTCAAAGCTGTGCTGCTCCATAATGGGAATAAGTATCTGTCTCTTCCCCTGGCTCATTTGATGCACCTCAAAGAGGAATACAACAGTGTCAAGACCTTGATAGAAACCTTGAAGTATGATGTGTATGGCTGGGAGGTTATCAGAGACTTCAAAATGGTGGCATTCCTAATAGGTCTCCAAGAAGGCTTTACCAAGTTTCCCTGTTATCTTTGCCTTCGAGATAGTAAGGACACCTCAGCTCACTACAACAGAAAGCACTGGCCACAACGGACCAAGTTCTCTGTGGGGAGAGCACCATGTCAAGTGTGAGTCACTAGTGGACCCCCAGATGGTGTTGTTCCCACCATTGCACATAAAATTGGGTCTTATGAAACAATTTGTCACAGCTCTTGATAAGGAGTCTACAGCCTTCAAGTACCTTCAAGGCTTCTTCCCTAAGCTGACTAAGGCAAAGGTCAAAGCTGGTGCCTTCGTTGGACCATAAATAAAGAAGATCCTGGAGTGCACAGAATTCTCCAAGAAGCTTAGTAGGAAGAAAAAAACAGCTTAGGGCAGCTTTGTTGTAGTGGTTCGGGACTCTTGGGCAATCACAAGGCCAAACATTATATGGAATTAGTTGAGGCTTTGGTGAAGAACTACGGCAAAATGGGCTGCAGGATGTCTCTGAAAGTCCATATCCTTGATGCTCATCTTGATAAATTCAAGGAGAACATGAGAGCATACTCAGAGGAGCAAGGAGAGTGCTTCCACCAAAATATACTGGATTTTGAATGCTGCTACCAAGGAGCATGTAATGAAAACATGATGGGAGACTATATTTGGGGGCTGATACTTGAAAGTGATTTACATTACAGTTTAAAACTGGAAAAATTACTCACTTCTAAATATTTTTGTTCATTTTTGTATAACTTTAGTATAAATACATGTAAATCTTGATTCATATGTTGTTTTATTCAGACCTTATGTAAATTAAAATGTGCAAATTTGCCTGTTTTTACATAGAAAATAGATTAATATCTAAATTTCATTATCCAGGTCACAAAAGTAAAGTTTGAAGGGAATAATGGCCATTTTTTGTACTTTTACAACATAAGTAATTAAGAAATAACACACTATCCAGAAACAAAATTTGTGTTACATAGTGTTATATAAGCTAAATCAAATATATATCAGAAACAGACTTTGAGAAACATGATGGAAATCTCTGATTATCTAAACATAAAAAAAAAAATTCATGAATGGTTGAAATAAAGACAAAATTTTCCCATAAAATATTCAGATTAGTAAGACGCACGTTCCCCATACACAATACTTTCAAGATAAAATGTTTTGTGGAATTTTATGGTATAAAACAAATTTGGTTTTGGCACAGTGTTACAGAAGGAGTTATTTGCACTCTATCCATTGCAGGGAATCAAACCTCAGATGTTTAGCATTGTAAGTCTGTAAAGATACTACTGACCCACTGGTAGACTTAATTCATATAAACAGGATTCTAACATTTCTGATAAAACGAGACAGCTTATTTCCAAGAGAATTTAATATGTAGTTTTCATGAATTAGTTTGAAATTGTTCGTGCATATGTGACATTAAAGTACAGAAACTTTTAAGCAGGTTTTTAATATGAACCTTTAAAAGATAAGACAGAAAAATTCTTAGAAACTGAAAAAAAAAGAAAGGTCCACTTACACGGTCCACAAGGATTTAACTATGAATCTTGTGAAAAAGTAATATTTATGGAGTCAATCAAACCTCTGATTACACAAGCAGGCCTGATCTAAATTGGGTTAGTAATTTCATCCACTATGTTTTAATTTACATAGATAAGAACACACTAATAATTCATTCCAAATGAAGTAAAATTACAACTGAGAACAATCAGAGAAAATATGTAACAATCATTAACTAACCAAAAGAAATATCTAACATACTTAATATAAAAATGAAGTTTTAAACTTCAAGCCAAGCACATTTCAATCACACATCTGGAGTTCAGTTGAGAAAGCACTACATGAAATTAGTACTAACAATTAATAACTTACACACAGGTTCCAATAATTTATTATTAACTTACACACAGGTTCCAATGATTTATTAATAACTTACACACAGGTTCCAATGATTTATTATTAACTTACACACAGGTTCCAATGATTTATTATTAACTTACACACAGGTTCCAATGATTTATTATTAACTTACATACAAATTTCAATGAATACCAAAAATCCTGATGACTCAACACCAAACACAACTATTTTATGATCTTTCTTTGCATCATGTCCATGTAATCATTCTAGAAAATCAACAACAATGAATGTTCAACATGATTAGATCACACAGGTGTTAGATACATGTACAAAACCTGTATAATAGTACTGAGAAATTACCAAGAACATTAAGGTGTTGCTGTCATAACACAAGTAAAAGTTTTCTTGTTATCACTTAAGATATAATCTGTAACTTTACAAGAAGACCAAATATATGTTACAAATAACAGTTTTATTCAAAGACTCTAGTTAAAATATGTTTACCATAAACAATTTATGGTTTTCACAAAAAAACAACCTTAAATCATGAATAAAAAACAGGCATAGCTACATTATCATGATGTCTGTTCAGGTTATATCACAGCATTGGTGCACGCATAATTCATATATTTATTTATAAAATAAACAAAGAAATTCAAGCACCTGGTGTAGAAACACTACAACTAATTACACAATGTTGTATGCTGTGCAAGAGGCACAATAATAAAACCAACAGTAAATTTAAAAACAACTATATTATAAGTTTATACCACTTTTGTAATTATTATTATACTTTTTAGGCTGAAGAAACTTCCCGGTTACAGAAACGTAAAGATTTTGTACTTTGGAACAGCAAAAACAATTATTTGATGGGCAAATCTAAGCTCTGCAGCTATAAGGTTATAAAACTTTGAGACCACAATGTAAGTATTTCAACAACAGTTTGCATGGTGACACCATAAGAAAACCAAATATACTATTATATGAATATTAAACTAATCTGAAAGAAGTAATACAAAATAAAAATTACAACTGATTAGAGAGAAGACACAGCATTCATTAACATTTGTCTGAAATAGTCTTACGTCTGTTTATTTAATACTTTGTCTAATGATTTAACTGGTTAAACCATCAGTATGTAGGATATGAGCTTTCAATTATAGTTTGTTGTGACATCAGCTATTGTCAGCCAACATAACTACAACCTGTATTGACATCAGCTATTGTCAGCCAACATAACTACAACCTGTATTGACATCAGCTATCGTCAGCCAACATAACTACAACCTGTATTGACATCAGCTCTTGTCAGCCAGCATAACTGCAACCTGTAGTGACATCAGCTCTTGTCAGCCAGCATAACTGCAACCTGTAGTGACATCAGCTATTGTCAGCCAAGAGAACTAGTCTGTAGTAATATCAGCTCTTGTCAGCCTAGAGAACTACAGTCTGTAGTTACATCAGTTCTTGTCAACTAACAGAACTACAGTCTGTAGTTACATCAGTTCTTGTCAACTAACAGAACTACAGTCTGTAGTAACATCAGTTCTTGTCAACTAACAGAACTACAGTCTGTAGTCACATCAGCTTTTATCAGCCAATAGAACTACAGTCTGTAGTCACATCAGCTTTTATCAGCCAATAGAACTACAGTCTGTAGTGACATCAGCTCTTGTCAGCCAAGAGAACTACAGTCTGTAGTGACATCAGCTCTTGTCAGCCAATAGAACTACAACCTGTAGTGACATCACTTATTGTCAGCCAATAGAACTACAGTCTGTAGTGATATCAACTCTTGTCAGACAAGCTAAAGATGGATGTGACAATGCTCCTAAAAATTAAATTTTAACAGTTACCTGAATATATTTGGTTTTCTAATAGTTTTCGACATATTTTATTAAAACTGTGTATGTTTACTGTAGTGGAATCAACCATACTGCTCATACAGAGTTTGAAATGAAAAAACAGATTGAATCACTTTAGATCTGAGTACACTCAGTTAGATAGCAAAACGAAACCACAGCTACAAACAAACACAAGAAAACCACAGTTAACACAATGAGTGTTTATATCATAAAACACAAGAAGCCACAGTTAACACAATGAGTGTTTATATTATATACTAAAAACTTTTGATTTACATATATGAAACTCTGAAGTAATTTCACATACATCAAATTCTGTGTCAGGACTGCACTATTCCTCAACTTAACTAGTGTTATAAAACTTTTTAAACTACATTTATTATTATTTGAAATATTATATATTTTTAAAACATTAAATTTTATAATAAATAAAAACAGTTACACAAAACCACAGCACATGAAATGAAACAATGTGTGTTCATTCAGGCTGAAACTTGAACAACAATGCAAAACTTTTTCATGACCTTTAACATTACTGGGATGATACTGACCACTGTTCATACACTTTCATGAAGTACATCAACAATACAGGGTGTCCAAAATGTCTGGAACCATGGGTTATTTGCAGGTGTTCTTAATTTCAGATGCACAGTTGATTATGGTGCTACCAAAACATGAGAAGATCCAGTTAATCTTGCTGGTAATCCAAACTTTTTTGGATTACAAGAACAGCATGTCATTCTATAATATTCGATGAAATGCCTACAAAACAAGACTCTTCAGACATCCAATACACTTGAAACTTTCATCAAAGAACTTGTCATTCATATTCATAAAAAACAATGTAACAAATTACTGGCTAAATGTAATTACGAAGATAATGTTTTTATTAATCATTAATTATCATCAAACGTCTGTCCAAGAATCAGTAAGATGGTCTAAGAAACTCTCAGTCAGCAGTTTATTGTTTGCCGTTCCATGTCCTAAACTCTCCTAATTCTCTTCCAAGAAATTAAATTTTTCTCAAAAATAAATAATCATATGAGTATCTTATTCTCAGGTTATCTTAACAACTACAACCATAATAAAGATTCCCTTTTGTAAACCTGTAGCTAAACGGTTTCATTAAGAAACCTTTAAGCTAAAGCTGATAAATACATCAAGAATGAGTTCTGTCAATAAAAACAACTATGACAGTAAAGTTGTACAACACATAACAAGTGTTTACATGACCAAACATCTACCAGAAGATCAAATCGTAAAGATAGCTACTTCAGTTAAGAAATACAAAAAACACCCCACCAGCACTGTAATTACTAAAGGGATCTGAGTTAATAAATACCACCTGTGTAAAACACAAAAGAAAAAAACACACCCACAAGACATCCAGAGCTTTAAAACTTTTCACAATTCACCGTTAATATAAAACGAATGTTTGTATTTACGATTTTTGACAGATCTACCAACATTAATGATGGAACTTTCTGTAATCTTTAACACTGAGTTCTTATTTTCCAATTCTCATTTACATGAAACCCCTGACACAGTTACCAACACGCTCTATCAAGATCTGGATTCATTTTGAGATCTCCCCTAACCTTAGCACATCTGAACATTATCAAAACCAATCACCAGAAATTATTACACATCTATCAGAAATTATTCTAGCTTCTGATAACACTAGCACCCAAACCTTACTACATATCCACACAGTAATTATTCTGGCTTCTGGTAAGCCTAGCACCCAAACCTTACTACATATCCACACAGTAATTATTCTGGCTTCTGGTAAGCCTAGCACCCAAACCTTACTACAGATCCACACAGTAATTATTCTGGCTTCTGGTAAGCCTAGCACCCAAACCTTACTACAGATCCACACAGTAATTATTCTGGCTTCTGATAAGCCTAGCACCCAAACATTACTACACATCTACCAGAAATTAGTCTAGCTTCTGATAACACAAACACCCAAACATTACTACAGATACGCACAGTAATTATTCTGACTTCTGGTAAGCCTAACAAGCAAACATTAATACAAAGTCATCCAGTGATTATTCTGGCTACTTGTCAATCTACCTCTAGAACCAAAACATTGCAACAAATCTACCCAGAAATACCCCAAGTTCCCAAACATTGCTACAAGCCCACCCAGTAATTAACCCAGTTACTTAACCCTAATGCCAGAATCCAGATTTGGCAGGCAGACACTGTAACAATAATGAGTATGTCTGATGTAAGTAACAGAAATGTATGATTCAGTTACATGTAAAGATTATTTTTACTTGTACTAGCATTTCTTGAGACTTGTGTGATTCTCTAAACTTACACTTTACAAAACTTTTAAAATCTTTAACGTTCATTAACCTACAACTTCTCAGAATATTACACAACCACACTTTGAGATACTCGTGTAGTACTGATTATACACTGTACACATATACATCAAATATACAGTTCTTCCATTGCCCACATAAGAACTATTCTAGAAATTTGCTAATCATGTAGTCAGCAGCGAGCCCAGGAGTTATAATTCCATCACTAACTTTCTGTTCCATTTCTGCTATAACTGGATCAACTTTCGGATGATGTTTGAAAGTATAAAGCAAATGTTGCTCAATGTGGCTCCACATCCAGATCTTATACTGTTTCCTCCTCTTCACTTCTAGTTCCCCTTCTTCCATTGTGTCCTCACGAAACTGCATCATATCCTTCCAGAGTTCCACGATTCCTTCATTCTTTAAAGAGGACACTCGAGTTACCTAGAATAAACACGACTACTTCAGACACAAGATGGTGTAAAGAAGATACTTACTCGACTTTAACCGACTACTTCAGACACTAGTTGGTGTAAAGAAGGTACTTACTGAACTTTAACTGACTACTTCAGACACTAGTTGGTGTAAAGAAGGTACTTACTGGACTTTAAACGACTACTTCAGACAGTAGTTGGTGTAAAGAAGGTACTTACTGGACTTTAACCGACTACTTCAGACATTAGTTGGTGTAAAGAAGTTACTTACTAGACTTTAAACGACTACTTCAGACACTAGTTTCTGTAAAGAAGGTACTTACTAGACCTTAACTGACTACTTCAGACACTAGTTGGTGTAAAGAAGGTACTTACAGAACTTTAACTGACTACTTCAGAAACTAGTTGGTGTAATGAAGGTACTTACTAGATTTTAAACGACTACTTCAGACAGTAGTTGGTGTAAAGAAATTACTTACTAGACTTTAACCGACTACTTCAGACACTAGTTGGTGTAAAGAAGGTACTTACTAGACTTTAACTGACTACTTCACAAACTAGTTGGTGTAAAGAAGGTACTTACTAGACTTTAAACGACTACTTCAGACAGTAGTTGGTGTAAAGAAGGTACTTACTGAACTTTAACTGAATACTTCACACACTAGTTGGTGTAAAGTAGGTACTTACTAGACTTTAAACACTACTTCACACACTAGTTGGTGTAAAGAAGGTACTTACCAGACTTTAACTGATTACTTCAGACAGCAGTTGGTGTAAAGAAGGTACTTACTGAACTTTAACCGACTACTTCACACACTAGTTGGTGTAAAGAAGGTACTTACTAGACTTTAACCGACTACTTCAGACACTAGTAGGTGTAAAGAAGGTACTAACTGAACTTTAACTGAATACTTCACACACTAGTTGGTGTAAAGTAGGTACTTACTAGACTTTAAACACTACTTCACACACTAGTTGGTGTAAAGAAGGTACTTACCAGACTTTAACTGATTACTTCAGACAGCAGTTGGTGTAAAGAAGGTACTTACTGAACTTTAACCGACTACTTCACACACTAGTTGGTGTAAAGAAGGTACTTACTAGACTTTAAACGACTACTTCAGACAGTAGTTGGTGTAAAGAAGTTACTTACCAGACTTTAAACGACTACTTCAGACAGTAGTTGGTGTAAAGAAGGTACTTACTGGACTTTAACTGACTACTTCAGACACTAGTTGGTGTAAAGAAGTTACTTACTAGACTTTAAACGACTACTTCAGACACTAGTTGGTGTAAAGAAGGTACTTACTAGACCTTAACTGACTACTTCAGACAGTAGTTGGTGTAAAGAAGGTACTTACTGGACCTTAACTGACTACTTCAGACAGTAGTTGGTGTAAAGAAGTTACCTACTAGACTTTAAACGACTACTTCAGACACTAGTTGGTGTAAAGAAGGTACTTACTGGACTTTAACCGACTACTTCAGACATTAGTTGGTGTAAAGAAGTTACTTACTAGACTTTAAACGACTACTTCAGACACTAGTTTCTGTAAAGAAGGTACTTACTAGACCTTAACTGACTACTTCAGACACTAGTTGGTGTAAAGAAGGTACTTACAGAACTTTAACTGACTACTTCAGAAACTAGTTGGTGTAATGAAGGTACTTACTAGATTTTAAACGACTACTTCAGACAGTAGTTGGTGTAAAGAAATTACTTACTAGACTTTAACCGACTACTTCAGACAGTAGTTGGTGTAAAGAAGGTACTTACTGGACTTTAACCGACTACTTCAGACACTAGTTCGAGTAAAGAAGGTACTTACTGGACTTTAACCGACTACTTCAGAAACTAGTTCGAGTAAAGAAGGTACTTACTGGACTTTAACTGACTACTTCAGACACTAGTTGGTGTAAAGAAGGTACTTACTGGACTTTAACTGACTACTTCAGACAGTAGTTGGTGGAAAGAAGTTACTTACTAGACTTCAACCAACTACTTCAGACAGTAGTTGGTGTAAAGAAGGTACTTACCAGACTTTAACTGACTACTTCAGACACTAGTTGGAGTAAAGAAGGTACTTACTGGACTTTAACTGACTACTTGAGACACTAGTTGGTGTAAAGAAGGTACTTACTGGACTTTAACTGACTACTTCAGACAGTAGTTGGTGTAAAGAAGTTACTTACTAGACTTTAACCTACTACTTCAGACACTAGTTGGTGTAAAGAAGGTACTTACTGGACTTTAACCGACTACTTCAGACACTAGTTGGTGTAAAGAAGTTACTTACTAGACTTTAAATGACTACTTCAGACACTAGTTGGAGTAAAGAAGGTATTTACTGGACTTTAACTGACTACTTCAGACAGTAGTTGGTGTAAAGAAGGTACTCACTCGACTTTAACCAACTACTTCAGACACTAGTTGGTGTAAAGAAGTTACTTACTGGACTTTAACTGACTACTTCAGACAGTAGTTGGTGTAAAGAAGGTACTTACTAGACTTTAAACGACTACTTCAGACACTAGTTTGTGTAAAGAAGTTACTTACTAGACTTTAAACGACTACTTCAGACAGTAGTTGGTGTAAAGAAGGTACTTACTGGACTTTAACTGACTACTTCAGACACTAGTTGGTGTAAAGAAGTTACTTACTAGACTTTAAACGACTACTTCAGACACTAGTTGGTGTAAAGAAGGTACTTACTGAACTTTAACTGACTACTTCAGACACTAGTTGGTGTAAAGAAGTTACCTACTAGACTTTAACCGACTATTTCACACACTAGTTGGTGTAAAGAAGGTACGTACTGGACTTTAACCGACTACTTAAGACACTAGTTGGTGTAAAGAAGATACCTACTGGACTTTAACCGACTATTTCACACACTAGTTGGTGTAAAAAAGGTACGTACTGGACTTTAACCGACTACTTAAGACACTAGTTGGTGTAAAGAAGATACCTACTGGACTTTAACAGTATAAACCTGTTACAGTACTGAGATATTACCCCTTTCCTGCACAAGTAATGTTTAGGCTGATTCCTTAAAAAGTATATATTATCTACATAAGAAGCCTTATTTCAGCAAATGTGAAAGCCTTTTTCATATACTAACAGGTAAGAAGTTATATCTACTGTAACTTGTGAAAGTCAACGATAAGTATAACAAACATAACACATAAGCAACTTGTCCATAAAGCAGCTATAAAACATCAAAACGTCCCATAAATGTCCATGGCTGCTATTGCTAGTAGTGGTACTAAACTAATGATACTTTCTATTGTTAGTGGTGATACTAAACTAATGATACTTTCTATTGTTACTGATGGTACTATACTAATGATACTTTCTATTGTCAGTGGTGATAAACTAATGATACTTTCTATTGTTACTGATGGTACTAAACTAATGATACTTTCTATTGCTAGTGGTGGTATTAAAGTAATGATACTTTCTATTGTTACTGATGGTACTAAACTAATGATACTTTCTATTGCTAGTGGTGGTATTAAAGTAATGACACTTTCTATTGTTACTGATGGTACTAAACTAATGATACTTTCTATTGTCAGTGGTGATAAACTAATGATACTTTCTATTGTAAGTGGTGGTACTAAACTGATGATACTTTCTATTGTTACTGATGATACTAAACTAATGATACTTTCTATTGTTACTGATGGTACTAAACTAATGATACTTTCTATTGCTAGTGGTGGTATTAAAGTAATGATACTTTCTATTGTTACTGATGGTACTAAACTAATGATACTTTCTATTGTCAGTGGTGATAAACTAATGATACTTTCTATTGTTACTGATGGTACTAAACTAATGATACTTTCTATTGTCAGTGGTGACAAACTAATGATACTTTCTATTGTTACTGATGATACTAAACTAATGATACTTTCTATTGCTAGTGGTGATACGAAACTAATGATATTTTCTATTGTTACTGATGGTACTAAACTAATGATACTTTCTATTGTTAGTGGTGGTACTAAACTAATGATACTTTCTATTGTTAGTGGTGGTACTAAACTAAGTATGTTTTCTATTGTTAATAATGGTACTCATGATGTTTTATTTTGTCAGTAATGGTTCTAAGAATGCTTTCAATTTAATGAAAAACAGATGTTAATTAACCACATGTATTTACACAGGAACTGGAAACCTTACTGTTTGTATAATAATACATGTATCTTTCTTCCAAACAAAATGTTTAAACAGACACTAAATAATAACTATTCACTGTGTAATAACTTCCAGAAAATAATAAACAAATGTGTCTATATTCTAAACCATACCTTTAAATTGACTTGAATATCTAAATTTAGTCTTTGAGGTATAAATTGTAGAGAAACAGGTATTTGTAGGAAGTATTCATAGACTCATACAAAACACATTACGATCAAGAAGTCTACATAAGAAATAAGGAAAATTTGTACAAGCTAAAATATTACACATACATACCTTAGTTCTCCAAACTTTTGACCGACGGCGAACAAACTTCAGAGCACTTGTGTATTCTGATTGAATTCGTCTAGCATCGGGAAGCAGGGAGCCATCAGCTTTATTTACAACAACTATATCAGCTAGTTCAACGATTCCCTTCTTGATTCCTTGAAGTTCGTCACCCCCAGCAGGGGGTATAAGCAGTACAAACATGTCCACCATATCAGCTACATTGTACTCTGATTGGCCAACGCCTACATGAATAATGAAATCTGTAAGTTGAATGCTAACTGAGACAACACATACAACTAATATTCTCCAACACCAAAACATCACACAGTTATAAGCATTGTACTGTGTTAGCTAATTTGAATGTAAATTGTTCAAAGAATACACTTTTGGAAACATTAATTCTTTTAATGAGTTGATATAAGTGTTTTGAAGCGTCATTTCCAGATTCTATTTCTCACACCCAAGTTCTTCATTTCAATACTAATATGTGTGAATTTGCCGTTTCTTTTTGTTTTTCAAATCAAGATCACAATAACAAAAGTGTTGTGTCACACACAGTAAGTTTCATAATAATACCAGGGGAAATGAGCAATAATTAGACAGAGAAATTTTAATTATGGGCAAAACAGATGTGTATGTAGTAAAGTGATTTTAATAAACTTGTGTAGTAAGTCATAATAGAACAAGACATGTAGCTCTTTAAGACTAATTTTTAATGTGTGTGTGTACAACCTTAAGGTTATAAAAGTAAGTAACTTAACTAAAACACACCTACAGTTTCTACAAGTATGACATCAAAACCTGCTGCTTCACAAATGACTATAGCTTCATTCGTGCTTCTCGTAACACCTCCAAGATGGCCCCCACTAGGGGAAGGTCGTATGTATGCATTTTTGTCTCTTGATAGTTCTGGCATCCTGGTTTTGTCACCCATGAGTGAACCTTTCACAAAAAAACATCAACAAGTTTTGCACAAACACCTTTACATTCTGAAGGGCTTTACTAAACAAACTTTAATCTCAGCTTCCTTCAAAAACAAGACACTTTAAATACATAATTTTGCTTGAGTTTATTCCTTTTTAGCCTTAATGTACCATATTTCATGATATTATACAACTCCAGAAAAATATATTTATTGAACATTCACAACAATTCACCTTCCTGCATTTTAACCCTAGAAAAAACAAAATTTCTGAATGTCACAAAGAACAGGCCACATAATGAAGGCTTTCTTGGCAAGGTGAAACTGTTCTGGTGTTTTCAGGTTTGGAACAACATTAATTGACTAATTAGATTAGAGTATATAAATTTACAACTTTATCTCATAATAACTACATTTTAATATTAATTTTTAAAAGGTGTAATCTACTTTTAGAAGTAAAACCTAATTAGTCCTATGGCATTATATATAAAAAATCCTTTCTGTAGAACAATACCTATATAAAGACTGACAATGTCCTTCCATCCAGGTAAAATACATGTGATTTTACACAGAAAATATAGTTTACTTAACAGTAATGCGACTTCCAAAACTACAGCTACTCAGTTCCTGCAGCTCCTACCTGACTCCACCTCAAGATACACTGAACTTACAGTACCCTAACTTAGTGCTTCCAAAACTATGACTTTCAAGCAGAACAACAGTAGAATCTAAGCTTACTTACTTATTTAAACTGTGATCTTCAAGCAGAACAACAGTAGATGCTTAGCCTACTTACCAATTTAAACTGTGGTTTTCAAGCAGGACAAATAGGAAATGCTAAGCCTACTGACTTGTTTAAACTGTGATTTAACTGTGATGAACATAAAATGCTGAGCCTACTTTCCTTTTTTTCCCCCCTTTGTTTTGAGTTTACAAATGCAGCATATCTGAGGAAACAAGTACAGTTTTTTGCTCCTCTTGTCCAACATGCTGAGATCATTTTGTTTATTTTCATTGTTAATCAGTTAAATACTAGGCTATCTGTGCTACACCTAATGCAGGTGTGAAAACACAGTTTTGAATATAATAAACCTTTAGGCTTAACACTGAGTCACCAGGGAGAAGCGAATCTGACCTTTCTCTTTCTTCTCAAGACAAATGTCTTGCTCTTTCAACAATGTATCTACATCCATACAAAACACTGCTTATACAATATATTCTTGCCTTCTGCTATACAGAGGTGCAATGTAAAGCACCTTATATCTGGTGTACTGCAGTTTAACGAGCACATCAGTACTTCTGTCATTAGAACATGGTTTTTACTATGTACAGTCTCATGAATTAATAACAGTTTACACAACAATCAAGCAGTTACCTTTTAAGCCTTAATGTACCATATTTCTTAATATTATACAACTTTCATGTGATAATTTGTGATTTATTCAACATTTTATTTACACTACAAACGTGGGTAAAATATACAAATCTTTATTCTACAGGGTTAAAACAATTCACATTCATTGGAATTCAATAAAAGTAAGCAAAAGAGAAACAAACTGCAGCACTTTGAATGTTCCATGTTTTACATATTTAATTATAATGATCATTATATAATTATCATTAGAAAGTTCCCATGTTTTTAACTCAGATCAAATAATGATTTATAATAAACACAGCTGAGAACATTTGTACAGTGTTAGACTTAAATAGCATATAATAATAAAGATATCTAGATAGATGGGTGGGAATGTATCTGGTGTTTAGAACTGAGTTTAAAAGGAACTGAGATACCTCCAGTTGTGGAAGAAGATGGGTCAACAGCTAGTACGGCTACTTTATGGCCTTCAGAAGTCAAGTGCTTTCCTAAAGCTTCAATAAATGTAGATTTTCCAGCACCAGGTGGACCTGACAATCCTGGCAACAGAGGAAACATTAAGGTTTCTCTTTTCAATAAAGGTTGATTCAAATATACCTCTATAAAAACATACAATATCCATATGGTGTAGGCTTTATTAATACAATGAGAATTATTTTAAAAACATAATTTGCCATAATTTAAATACATTTTCCAGATAAACAAATTCAGAACTACTCCATTTCTCCTCCAACAATAAAATGTGACATGTGGACATAAAACTTTTCAGCAGTATTACTGAAACATAACTTGTGATCTATACACCAAAAGCATTCTAAAATCAACTAATCTCACATATCTATTTATAACGTATTATTAGTTGGGCACCTTTGCTGCTTACGATACACTTGGTCTTAAAACTAACAATATCTCCCAACTTTAGCTGGCTTAGGAATTTCAGGTCAGTCCTAAATACAAAATATAAGTCATTGATGTATTGTACATTTTATACTTAACTTTAAAACTGCACATGCTCCATTATAACACTCAAGAGTGAGTAATTTAAGCAACTGAAAACAGGGTAATAAGTATCACAATATGTTTGTTGCTAAAACCATAAAAAAAAATTCAAAACACATATACAGATAAAATTTTAGCCATAAGAACATACTTGTTAGGCTTAACCATACGAACAGGCTTGTTAAGCAAGCATACAAATTCTTACAAGAGTCAGAGATACTGCGATTGAGAAACCTGATATTAGTTGACAGCTTATATCCTGCTCAAATTTTACAGTGTGGGTTCACAAATAAGTAATTTTTAATTTACTCAACTTTTATTAAAATAAATTAATTTATTTTCAAGCAGATGAATATGAGTAATAAGCTCAATGAACTAAAATTTTATGAAATATTTGAAAATAAAATAAATTCTGTTTTCTGAACTGACTTCATTGACATCACACACTTGTTACACACTATAAAAACTCACGCTCTATTCATGCAATGTCCACAAATCTTTTAATTAAAATTACACGTTTTCCCCTTCCTCTCAATAACAAAAACGTTTATTGTTACATAAAACCAGAACAATATATTAATGTAATATTTTTTCTGGTATACTTGACCAGAATCACGGTGCAAAGAATTTATTCATTCTGTTAAATCTTTTCTCCCCCCCTTTGTTTTTTGGCAGAGAACTAATATTCTTCTGACCTCTAAATTTGAAAAGCAATAATTTCCCATAATCCTATGCTTTTATACGATGTTTTATAAAAACATAAGCAGTATGCAAATTTTGTTACATAGTGTTATTGAACACATATATTATTATAAAATTTTGAAAAAGAATTTAAAATCCCTTTCTCATCTGATGTTTTCATAAAAGCAAAATTAAAAAAAACAAAACGACTAACCAATAAATGTTTAGCTAACTAAATAATTAAAATATTATGTGAAACTGAAACTGGGAAAATACGTGACAAGAAAAACATTGTGCACTAATAATAATAATAAATATAAAATATAATGATAAAACAGGATATGAGCACCACTGAAAATCACAGAGTTCTAAACTCAAATGATCCCCTTGCAATGTTTATTAATTTCTGAGAATGAATGAAAGGACTGTTTCAGACATTATGTTAGCATTTCTCAAAACCTCCAGAAAAGAACACATTTTTACACAGCATACATGTACCTCTGAATTCACCAACACTGGTACAGATGTGTGTGACCATCACCCATCATAAACAGGTTAATACTTGGATGAACACATGTGCACCTGTTACAAACAAGTTACCACTGATCCAGATACACAACCAGCACCCATCACAAACAAGTTACCACTGATCCAGATACACAACCAGCACCCATCACAAACAAGTTACCACTGATCCAGATACACAACTATCACCCATCACAAACAAGTTACCACTGATCCAGATACACAACTAGCACCCACCAAAAACAAGTTACTACTGATCCAGATACACAACCAGCACCCACCACAAACAAGTTACCACTGATCCAGATACACAACCAGCACCCACCACAAACAAGTTACCACTGATCCAGATACACAACCAGCACCCACCACAAACAAGTTACCACTGATCCAGATACACAACTAGCACCCACCACAAACAAGTTACCACTGATCCAGATACACAACTAGCACCCATCACAAACAAGTTACCACTGATCCAGATACACAACTAGCACCCATCACAAACAAGTTACCACTGATCCAGATACACAACTAGCACCCACCACAAACAAGTTACTACTGATCCAGATACACAACCAGCACCCATCACAAACAAGTTACCACTAATCCAGATACACAACTAGCACCCATCACAAACAAGTTACCACTGATCCAGATACACAACTAGCACCCATCACAAACAAGTTACCACTGATCCAGATACACAACTAGCACCCATCACAAACAAGTTACCACTTATCCAGATACACACACTAACCCATCACAAACAAGTAGCATACCCATCACAAACAAGTTACCACTGATCCAGATACACAACTATCACCTATCACAAACAAGTTACCACTGATCCAGATACACATGACTAGCACCCATCACAAACAAGTTACCACTGATCCAGATACACAACCAGCACCCATCACAAACAAGTTACCACTGATCCAGATACACAACTATCACCTATCACAAACAAGTTACCACTGATCCAGATACACATGACTAGCACCCATCACAAACAAGTTACCACTGATCCAGATACACAACCAGCACCCATCACAAACAAGTTACCACTTATCCAGATACACAACTAGCACCCATCACCTTATCATGGTGATCTTTTTGATCTATTTACAAAATCAATGTTTAATCTTAACAATACACAAAACTACATAAATAATGTGAAAATATGTAAATTAAATAGGTATATTCCTAAATAACTTTATAAATGAATCTGTTTAACTTTAGAACCAGCCTTCAAAACAGCCACCATTAGCACAAGTTACAGTATTTTTCTTTTACCTAATCGAAAACTTAAGGTATTTGACCCTTCTTCTTTGTACTTCCTCCTAGATTCTTTCAAAACTAAAGTGAGAAGTTCCTGGGCTTGGGCTTTTCTGTAAGGGTGTCTAGATTCGACTAGGGTAATGCTTTCGGCAAGAGCCCCTCTTTTACCTTCCATTAACCCTTTGTACAAAGCTTGGACACGTTCATCACCTTGTGTGGAACCAACATAGAACTTCTCAGAAACCTTCTTTACCAGTGGGATAGAGAAGCATCGACTAGTATTCAGAAAATTTGATCTCAAAGTAGCCTTTCGTTCTTGCAGCACCAGGCCAGCTGGGTGAGGGTACGTGTGTAAACTGGAACATTTATTGGGTTGGTTCAGTGAACACTGAAGTACTGTAGCTTTCCACCGACTTCTCTGTTGAATTTTTAATATAAACTTTACAGAAGCGAGCATACTGCTGTTACAATTTCATTAGTTCCTGAAAGTATAAATAATACCAAAACAACTCAAGTTACTAACACTATTTATAATAAATTTAATATTATTAAATCCACCAGAACTTTTGAAATGAATTACTACCTACAGTAGAAATAGAAGACTAAAATGGTTGTAATTTTCAACTACTAATAAAATTTATTTTTAAAGTCTGTTTATATTAAGAGCACAAATTTATTCCACACAATAGAACTTCATTCAAATATAAGTTTCTGTTCACAGTGTTTGAATTTTTCTTTCCACCAAAATGCGTAACTTCCTTGGAGATTTCGCAACAATATATTCACACATTTATATACTTTTGACAATGAAAATTTGTGTAAGAACTTTTAATAACTATATTCCAATTATTTATAATATGCACTTAATAAAAAGCTACTGTCATACCATAGTATAAAAAATTGTAAAGCAATAATCTCTTTTAATTATGAAATGCAAGAAAAAATAACTGAAAAACAATGTAACAATGCTGTTACAAACTCATCACTATAAACATTTTACAATAAAAGGGGTGACTTTTCACAACATGAAAACATTGATCTCAAAGTGAGTAGTTTTAGACATATAAAACATCAATTTTACCCAAAGTTAAAAAATATACTGGAAACACATCCATATTACTCGTATTAAAAATAGGTAGTCCTCATACTAATTACGCTACAAGGCTCAAAAAGTGAAATCTCAACACAAAACTATCTGGTTACTTATAACCACTAGACAATACCCATGACACTTTGCCCTGTTGGAGTGCCAGCAATTGGTAGAGATGACAGTGCATGGTGGCTGCAAGTGATATGCAGTCTTGTATAGTAATCGTTGTTTTATTCTTCTTTTTTTCACTTGTCCAAAGACAAAAACTTGCTAAACACTCCGTAAACATTAAATCTGTGCATCACTTCTTTACCTTCATTTTGCTCCACCACTCACAGCAAATTCATCTGTTCAGTTGTTTCTCTACATTCTAATAGAGAAAAATAAAGTTCTCCATTGATAGGAAACAGAAATAAAAGAAACCAAGACCTCTGTTGCAAATCTACACAGGATAAATATTTCACAAGTTTGGGAGTTGTACATTGTGTAATAAAAAAGTTTTTCCAGTATCATACACGTAAGCAAGAGTTTCGTTATTGTATGTTGCATCATCAGTTCTGCCAGTAGACCCCATTATTATAATTGTTGACTACACAAGTTTATAGCCTCAAGACGTCAACTCGTAACACTTTCCAAGTTACTGGAGAATCATACTGAACAAACTGCTAAATCAATCATGCACCAGATAGTTCAATTTACCATCTACTCAACCCAAATAGTCTTTATCATAGGCTAGCCACCTTATAGCTAAACACTAAATTTACTCAGACTGGGACTAGAGTAGAACCCAAGATCCTCAGTTTACACTTGTGTTCTAAAGCTGATATTCTACTGAGTTATCAGGACTCAGGAAGTATATGTAACACCAGAACACATGATGGACATATAACACCAGGACTCAAGATGGATATGCAACACCTTTCTAAAACTCCAAGTTACCAGGACTCAGAATAGATATGTAATACTTTTCTAAAAACACCAGGTTACCAGGACTACAGATGTATACACAACATCAGTACCCCAGATTGATACATAACGTCTTTCTAAAAACAGAGTTACCAGGATTCAGAATAGATATGTAACACCAGGACCTGAGATGGATATGCAACAGCTTTCTAAAAACTCCAAGTTACCAGGACTCAGAATGGATATGTAATACTTTTCTATAAACACTAGGTTACCAGGACTACAGATGTATACACAACATCAGTACCCCAGATTGATACATAACGTCTTTCTAAAAACAGAGTTACCAGAATTCAAAATAGATATGTAACACCAGGACTTGGATGGATACACAACACCTTTCTAAAAACATTATCAGTATCTTCTTGCACAAGACTGGTTTAATGAGTTTTGAATCAGGACCATTCAGTATCTTCTTGCACAAGACTGATTTAATGAGTTTTGAATCAGGACCATTCAGTATCTTCTTGCACAAGATTGGTTTAATTAGTTTTGAATCAGGACCATTCAGTATCTTCTTGCACAAGACTGGTTTAATGAGTTTTGAATCAGGACCATTCAGTATCTTCTTGCACAAGACTGGTTTAATGAGTTTTGAATCAGGACCATTCAGTATCTTCTTGCACAAGCCTTGTTTGAGTTTTGAATCAGAACCATGAAAGTGTATTGAAGCAGGTTTCAGTTCTTTAAAAACACATCTAGATATTTTACATTTTGAGCAAGTTAGCAAGAGATTAATGTTTGAAGCTTAAGGAATAGGTAAATATATCATAAAATAGGCAGAAAATTGGCTTATTGTTAACTTAGAACAAAAAACTGTTGATATATGTTAAAATGAGCATTTTTCTATTAGAACAATGCAATTAATAAGGTCCCTTGTCTCAAGCTCATTATTTATAGCAAAGATATATGTTAAAATGAGCACTTTTCTATCAGAACAACGTAATTAATAAGATCTCTTGTCTCAAGCTCATTATTTATAGCAAAGATATGTGTTAAAATGAGCACTTTTCTATTAGAACAACGTAATTAATAAGATCCCTTGTCTCAAGCTCATTATTTATAGCAAAGATATATGTTAAAATGAGCACTTTTCTATTAGAACAACGTAATTAATAAGATCTCTTGTCTCAAGCTGATTGTTTATAGCAAAGATATATGTTAAAATGAGCACTTTTCTATTAGAACAACGTAATTAATAAGATCCCTTGTCTCAAGCTGATTGATTATAGCAAAGATATATGTTAAATGAGCACTTTTCTATTAGAACAATGTAATTAATAAGGTCCTTTGTCTCAAGCTCACTATTTATAGCAAATAGTGTATAAATTTTCAAAGTTGTATTTCTAAATTGGATTACCATAAGTATAAAATTCAGTAATTATGTTTTCCTTCTATAAAAATACCTCAGGATCTTGAAATTTAAGAATATTTTTATCCAAAGAAGGTTACAAAATTAATTTTATGTTTCACATGAATTATTTTAAGTACAGGATGGTGAAGAATTAATTAGTCATCAACTCTTATGATGATTAATTTTAATTGTACTCTATAGTCTGTATCATATGATCTTGAATGTTACATATACAGGAGACATAAAATAACTTTGACTTTAATAATTATATATTAACACATTCTTTCAAAAAATTTAAGAGGACCCCAAATGCCTTTTCAAACTGAATGTAAAAAAATAGCACTTTTAAATTTCTTGATATCTCAGACAGTAATTAAATCTAAACCCTTCTAAATCTACTTTATCTTTGTCCAAAACTAAATTAATATCCAGGTAATTGGCAATACAAAACGGTCTAAGGAATATATTTATTTTGTTCGTTTGTTGTTAAGTGTAAAGCCACACAAAGTGCTATCTGTGATCTGCCAATCACGAGAATAGAAACTCAGTATCTAAATTCTAGTGTTGTAAATTGTATATCCAAAGACATGCCGCTATGCCACTGGAAGTCTCAAGGCATAGAACTGGATGCAAATACGCAAAAACAATGCAGTACTATTAACAAATGTACAGTTTTGTGCCTAATTTGCGAAAACTTTGAAAATGAAGAAATATTTTTAAAATACGGAAGTTTTAGCCTTTTTAGGTGTGACTGAGTAAATCCTAAAACCGATAATTTTTTTAAAATTATACGAGTACAATATCTTATCGAGTTTTAAACTGTGGTAAAATAAAACAACAACAAATACAGTTATTTATAACAATATCTAATTTATGTAGAAAATATGTTATTGCAGTCTCGTTTAAATTCGGATAATGTTTTAATTTCGCAAATCAAATTAATATCATGACACAGTCCACAATTTACCCACCTCACGAACTTACAATGTCATTGAAATTTGATGTGTATCTCACTGACGATGTGTGTGTGTGAATATGTGGCTCGCCCTCTCATGGTAATAAAATATTTTTGTATTTATTACACTCTTAATATTTTATATTATTTAAACATACTTGTTTGTAAATTATTTTTATTTTGTTTGTCACAGTTTTATTTAAACATCTCACTTTTAATCAATACATCATAGTCAACTTCATTTGTTTAACATCATCAGAAGAAATACCAAACAGTTTCAAAGGGTGACAAAATTCTTAAAATTCCGTTAAACCTTCAAGTAGGCGTTTCAGGGATCTAGTATAGAAGTTGTACCCCGTGACCCATACGTTTATATTTAAAGGTTACTTAAAAACTCAGTCTCATGAAAATAGTGCGTTTTTTTTAAATAATTTAAGCAGTACATGTAATAACCAAGTAGCGTATGTAGAGTTATTGCCAGTTTATTACTTTCAGAAAGATTTAGTATCTCCAGTTGACTCGAGTTCGAATATGAGCTGATTTATATACATTTTCTTTTTTAATAAAATTATTTTAAAATTAAGAATACGATCATATTCACTCACGAAAAACACGTTAATTTCTAAATCTTGTCTGTCATAAAACAGTATCGAAAAAACTAAAACGCCTCATGAATATGCGTAGCATAATAGAAATTACAACTGGATATTATTTGTTGACTTATTTTTCTATAATTATTAAGCAAACAAACGATATTTGAAATGTTGTTGTGGAGTTAAGCACAAAGCTACACAATGGGCTATCTGTGCTCTGCCCACCACGGTATCGAAAGCCGGAGTTTAGTGTCGTAAATACTCAGACATACCGCTGAGCCACTGGTGGACTATTAGGAATGTACTTAGTAGAATTTGTAATTTGTTAAACGCCAAGTTTTGTTTCATATAGTATACCCATTTGGTAATAATAACACATACATTATTTTACACTTGGAAACAACCATTGTTGTCTTTGTATTTTAATGCACTTCAGAATAATGTTTCTTTTATTTTATGTGTCCATCATATAAAGTGTTTTGGAAAGCAGATAACTTTAACTTATTTACCACCTAAAGATTACTTGGTGATAACCACTGGCATTTACATAAAGCAAAGAGTTGTCCACTGTTTGTAAATCAGTCATATACTTTAAGAGTGTAGTATTTCAACTGTTGCTTGATCCATAAGAATTGTTCTTATATTGAAGAGCATATCGGTGTCTCAAATTTAGCCGTTCTTTCTTTATATTTATAAAATTTACACACGTTTTGTTTAAATCTAGTGACTAACAATACGCACTGATTTAATTTGTCCCAACAATACCTTATAAATCGAATAAAGACACCAGTAATTTTATCTTATAACACAAACGTTTAAAACATACGACTCACATACTTACACCATTAAATCAGGATAAAACTGTGTCACTTAATCTATTTTTGCGTACAAGGCACCACAGGTTATGATATTTTTACTTATAAACCAGTGTTAATTGGACATATTGTAAAGGCTATTGTATTATAAGAATCATTACTCATTAAGGATTATGAGAGGGGGTGTAAAGCCCCATATTTTCTTAAATACGTCTAATTCTGTAGATAGCTTATTAAAACTGTTTTCATAAAACTCGCGAGAATACAACACAGATCGACTTCATTAGCAACGCATCTATATTATTTTAGGTCGTTTCATAAGAAACGGTCAACTTCCGCTAAGCTGAAGAGTGAGTTCAATAAGGAAAAGTTGGATACAATAATTTGACTGCATGCTATTCAGTATTGACAAGAGTGTTCAGTATTGATGAGAGTGTTCAGTATTGACAAGAGTGTTCAGTATTGACGAGAGTGTTCAGTATTGACAAGTGTTCAGTATTGACAAGAGTGTTCAGTATTGACGAGAGTATTGACAAGTGTTCAGTATTGACGAGAGTGTTGAATTTCGTTCCGATGATATGGACCTCGAGAATAAATCCGAGGAAGGTCTCAATCTGTAACCAATGAAGAAAGATTAAGAGTTGTTGTGGAAGCTAATCCATAAACGACAATTCGCAGCAAACTTAGAAGTTTCCAGTATTGCTGTTTCTTGTCTCGTGGCTACAATCGGAAAGGTTAAAAATTGGACAAATTGGTACTGGACTAATTCGCGAAAGGGCAGAAACTAGTCAGACACAAGAGGAAGTCATTCTTGAAGTGAATCGTCACCTGCGACGAGAAGTGGGTCTTGTGTGACAACCGGAAGAGATCAGGACAATGGTTAGACGCAGATAAATCTCCGAGACATGCTCTGAAACCGCCTTTGCACGCAAAAAAAAATATTATGGTGACAGTATGGTGATATGCAGAGGAAAGTATCCATTACTTCTTTCTGCAACCAGGTGAAGCAAATACAGCATGATCTTACTGTCAATAAATTAATAAAATGCATCTAAAATTAACCACCAAACAGCTATCATTGGTGAACAGGTAAGGAACGAATCTGCTACAAGATTTGGGCCAGGCCTCAAACCTTACAAATGACCATTTTAAAATGAGAGAATTGAAATATGAAATTTTGGAGCATCCGTCATCTGACCATCTACAACTAATTATCACCTTTCCCGGCACTTGAAGCTGTTTTTCCGGAACAAAACATTTAGAAATCATGAGACTACTTTCGAAACCGTTGAAGAGTTTATTGTCTCTAAAACAATGGAGTTCTATAGAGACGGGATATTTTCATTAGTATCCCGTTGGGAGAAAACCATTGCAGCAAATGAAGATATTTTGATCAATAATATTGGTGTTTGTCAAAAATATGGCGTTTTAATTTTTACCTATACAATCAGCCATTTCATATCAAACGAACAAGTAGTTTAACCACAACAACAACTTCAAAAGTAACAACACACCATACATGCTTGCCCTTTCAGCCGTGGAGACGTTATAATGTGACAGTCAATCCCACTATTCGTTGGTAAAAGAGTAGCCCAAGAGTTGGTAATGGCTGGTGATGTCTAGCTGCCTTCCCTCTGGTCTTACACTGCTAAATTAGGGACGGCTAGCGTAGATAGCCCTCGTGTAGCTTGGTGCGAAATTCAAAACAAACAAAACCAAACTACCCCCCACAAATTGAGCACCCCTCTCACTCAAAGGATTTCGACAAATTCTCCTGCTATCGCCTATATTTATTTTCACTGTTGCTGTTGGCGTTTATCAATAACCACTTTGTCATGCAATGATAATAGTTGGAAAAAATTGTTTTATTTTTATATATTTTATTTATCAGTTGATTAACTAAAATTGTTATTTATCAACGTGCTGTCCTCTAGTGGCGAAGCAGTAAACTTATGGGATTATAACTCTAGTGTATTTTAGGACTAAACGAAAACTAGCTACTTGGAAGGAAGGTTCTGAATATTATTTATTTCGAAATAAAAACATTACAATTTTTGATCTAAGGCACAAAAACAGTTCGCCCTCTAGTGACAACGTTTTCCGTTTATACTGATAAATGGAGGAAATGAACAGGAAAAGAACATACACGTGTTCTAATTTCCCGGAATCAGAGGTTATTAGGGAAAAGTTGTAGCACTAAGAATTATTATTTACGGGGTAAGTAATGGCATAGTGTGTAGAACTCGCTATCAAATCTGTTGTGTGAACCTAACGTTTACGAGATAGTGGCTCGACTTGATACATAACTGTTTAATAAAAATAAGGCACACGTGAGGAATAAAAAAAAGACCTATTTAACCAACTACAGAAACAACTATTCGAAACTTTGCAACAGTTCGGGCACGACGTAATCACCAGAGTTATAAAACCATTAGTTAATACTTAGCAGTAAAAATTATGGATGATATCTTCCAGTGGTGTAAAGAAGGTAATGGTTTTCAGGTTCGTGTTTGGTTGGACGACCCTGAACACGACATGAACCAGGGGTAAGCATGGTTTGGTATCTTAAATTACATTGTTTTCAAAATGTTTAAATTTCACGAATGATAAGTGACATAGCAATACGTTTTTTGTCTAAATTCTTATGTTTTATTGTATTTTTTTAGGACACCTCCTCTACTGAACGTGCATTTTGTAGTGTCCCTCGCACCACTGTAACTTGTAATTTGTTTAAATACTGAACAGCGTAAATTTTAAATTTTTTAGGTTTATTTTTTCTTAACGTATTATTTAATAGTGTTAATATTTGCGAAATGACTTTTAAAACGTGTTTGTTGATAAATTTGTCTCTTCTGATTATAATTTACATACTGTAATAGTTATGCGACCCACAATTTACTCACCATGAGCCTCGTTATAAATTAATAATAACTTTATTTTTATATTTTATGCTCTTATTTATTATTTACTTATAATTAAATGTTAATAAGTTTTGTTCTACTAACATAAATACACTGATATCCTACCATCACAACGTTACAGTAAGTATGTTTTGTTTCTATTTTCAAACGAGTTGCGATTTAATTTGTAAGAGTGTGTATGTGAGAGTGTGTGTGTGTGTGTGTTTCTTACAGCAAAGCCACGTCGAGCTATCTGCTGTGTCCACCAACGGGAAACGAACCCCTTAAAATTAAAAAACGTGCTTTGGTCCTTAAGCCTTTTGTGTGTTAAAAATTAAAAAACGTGCTTTGGTCCTTACGCCTTTTGTGTGTTAAAATTAAAAAACGTGCTTTGGTCCTTACGCCTTTTGTGTGTTAAAATGTAAAAAAACATGCTTTGGTCCTTACGCCTTTTGTGTTAAAATGAAAAAACATGCTTTGGTCCTTACGCCTTTTATTGTGTTAAAATGAAAAAAAAACGTGCTTTGGTCCTTACGCCTTTTGTGTGTTAAAAATGAAAAAAACATGCTTTGGTCCTTACGCCTTTTGTGTGTTAAAAATGAAAAAAACATGCTTTGGTCCTTACGCCTTTTGTGTGTTAAAAATGAAAAAAACATGCTTTGGTCCTTACGCCTTTTGTGTGTTAAAAATGAAAAAAACGTGCTTTGGTCCTTACGCCTTTGTGTGTTAAAATGAAAAAACATGCTTTGGTCCTTACGCCTTTTGTGTGTTAAAATGAAAAAAAACATGCTTTGGTCCTTACACCTTTTGTGTGTTAAAAGTGAAAAAACATGCTTTGGTCCTTACACCTTTTGTGTGTTAAAAGTGAAAAAACATGCTTTGGTCCTTACACCTTTTGTGTGTTAAAAGTGAAAAAACATGCTTTGGTCCTTACGCCTTTTGTGTGTTAAAATTAAAAAAAAAACGTGCTTTGGTCCTTACGCCTTTTGTGTGTTAATAAGAATTACTTAATTCCAACAGTTTCATTAACGTAGCGTAAAAGTTTGCACGTGGGTGCTGTTGAATAGCGGTCCTTACTCGAGTTTTATTAACCCCGTTTTAACGACACCTAATATAACAGTTACATTAAACGTGTTGAATTAAAACAAATAACTTTGTATCAACTGTTGCATTACTTAGTTGAGACATTCTACAATATTCAGCTACGATAGATCATGAAATATCCTGAACTCCGAATATAAGAAATTCAGGGTGAAAAAAGAAAAAAACAAAAGGCGAGAGAGATCCTAACGTATCACGGATATTCCTATATTGAATCGCTTGAATTGTGGGGTGAAGATGACCAAGTGATCAGTGCGCCTGGACAAGACACACACACACACACACACACACACACACACACACACACACACACAATAATAATAAAATAACTCGGCACTTCATGTTTATAACAGCCACTATTTGGTCAGATGACAGTTGCCCAGCAGTTGGCGGAGGGTGCTGTTGACTAGATGGTTCCTTCTAGCCTATCATTTCAAAATTAAGTACGGCTATATTCAGCTAAGCCTTGCTCCCCGCTAGTTCAACGCTATAATCGAGGTTCAATTACCCTCGGTGGGCTTAACAGATAGCTCCATGTGGCTTTACTGTAAGAAAACGCGCGCGCGCACACACACACACACACACACACACACACACAGCTTAGCCTTGTATATCTTTGCACGAAAATTCAGAAATGTTAGGTTTTGAAATTTGATCGTTTGTACATCGATTCTGATTTAGGGTCCTGAGATGACATTTTTTTGTTTAATATTTAAGTTTGTTAGTTTGTTAGATCGATGCACCTCCCATACCCTCTCTTCAAACTAAATAAAAAAAAAAAAAAATCCAATAAATATTTCCAGAAGGTGGTTATACATGGAGGTGGAAATGGTGGTTCATTTTATGACGACAACAGAGTCAATCTTATTACCGCCAAAACCTGTTGATCATTTATTTATTTTTCACGCATTCACGTTTGATAATACTTCACCGTTCAGAAATAAAACTTGTCAATTTACATGAGGTTTAAAATTAAAAACCTGGTACATCCGTAAACATTTTGGATTACATTAACCTGATTTGAATCTAAACAAACGCAGTAAAAATCGCAAAAGTGCGATCGTAAAACTGTTTGTTTAGCACAAAACTACACGTTGTTCTATCCACAGCGGGAATAGTACCTCGGAACAATACGATAAAGCAGCCATAATAAATAATGAAATTTGTTGTACACTAGTATATACAAACAAACAATGTTGTACGTGTGTAGGGTTTTAGTACATCGTAAAGTAAACTCCAGAATATGTTAGTGAAATCGAACAATGGGATAAATGAAAGCATAATGCGTGGGTTGTACGTGTGTTGTTTACACTTGAGTTTAGTATTAGTAGTGCAAACAGTAAAGATGAAGTGACCACAAAACTATGTTTCTTGACGTATTTTCTCCTAAACCCATCCGTGACGTAAACCCATCCGTGACGTATACCAACTTCCTTCCTGGGCTTCTTATTCAGACTTGATCGTATCACCCCCCATCTCATGTAACGCTTACAGCCTCAGAGCACGTGATTTCAATGGTACAGTAAAGTATGCGGTTTGTATTTAAATTATTAGTGTTAAAACTATAACTGATTCACATTAGAAATCACATCAAAACACAAATAAAACAACAAAAACAAGATAAATGGGACAACTACTGCTCAAAACTAAATGATAAAACTGACCCGAAAAAATTCTGGTCACATCTTAAAAGACTTACAAATGAAAACACAAATAAAGAAATATCCTCCACTTGAACATAATAACACTATAGCACACACAAATAATGAAATATCCTCCACTTGAACATAATAATACTATAGCACACACAAATAAAGAAATATCCTCCACTTGAACATAATAATACTACAGCACACACAAATAAAGAAATAGCCGAAGCTTTCAAAGATCAACTTTAAAATACATTTAAAACTCGCACTGATCCAGATATGAATACATATTTCTACACTAAAGTCACTAATCACATATTAAACAATAAACATCAATTTGAACCAATTTTTCCAATAAACATAACTGATACAAATACAAGTTCAGACACAGATTATACAAGCACGTTACTAACAAATGAAATATCCTTCAAGGACTACTCGAAGCAATAAAAAACACAAAAACAAAGCACCAGGTGAAGATGAAATACAAGCTATCCTTCTAAAAAAGGGCACTCCGAAATTGTTTGACCACCTAAATTCACTTTCTAACCTATCTCTATCCTCAGAATGCATCTCAGTTTCTTGGAAGTTTGCAAATATATTAATGTTCCATAAGGAAGGAAAGCCAGCAAATAAACCTAATAGCTACCAACCAATCAGCCTGACCAGCTGTGTAGGCAAAATTCTTGAAAGAATAATCAGTAATAGACTCTCCACATTCTTGGAAATAACATCAAAATTACCAAAAGAACAAAATGGATTCAGGAAATTTAGACAAACGACAGACTACCTAATTAGATTAACCGAAACCATAATAGATAGCTTCAATAAAAAAGAATGTACAGTCGCTTGCTTCCTTGATATCGAGAAAGCATTCGACACTGTTTGGCACGATGGTCTAAGGTTCCGAATGAATGAAATGGAACTACCGCGAGGAATTATTCGCTGGTTATCTAACTTTTTGGAAAACAGAAAATGTAGAGTGAATGTTAAAGGAACATTTTCTGAATACTTTACTCCTGAAGCTGGTGTCCCTCAGGGAGGGGTGGTTAGCCCTATACTCTTCATCATGTATGTAAACAATATGCCACTGAAGGATCCAAATCATGGATTCTCTTCACAGTTCGCAGATGATGTGGCAGTCTGGAAAAGTGCCGCAACACCCACGATAGCAGCCACTAACATACAACTGCAACTAAGTAGAATAAGTGAATACTGTCAAAAATATAGAATAAAAATAAACACAGCAAAAACACAACTCGTAGTTTTTACGAAATTAACAAAACACAAAAAACAACAGCCAGAATTATATATGAATGGCACACTACTCCAGATTGCCCCATCGGCAAAATTTTTAGGTCTGACCTATGATTCAAAACTAACTTGGATCAATCATGTGAACGAAATTAAAAATAAAGTCTGACGAAGAACTAACTATGCTAGGAGTTTAACTGGTAAAAACAATGGAGCATCTACAGATAACATACTAAAAATCTATAAAACATGTATTAGACCTGTAATAGATTATGCAGCTCCAGCATGGATAACTGTAAGCAATAAAATAATTTAAACTACAAACAATCCAAAACACACTCCTCACAACTGCATACAGAGTTCCAAGAACGATATCATCTCAGTTCATTCATAAATACTTGAACATACCAACCATACGAGATAGACTCCTACATAGTACAATAATGTACTTTAATAAGAATTGGATTAAAAACGAATTACTATGCGAACTAGACAGGTACCTTATACATGATGAAGCTAGTCCTAAATATCTCTCCCCAGTTAATTTATATTTTAAATATAAAAATAAATAAAAATATATATAAAATAATAATAATAGTAATAATATATATATATATATGTATTAAAGAATGCCACCAACAAACTTGACATTCTGCTGACAGAATAAAATAATCACTATATATGAACCACAATACATGGACATTGCCCTGAAAAGGATCAAAATAATATTCAGTTCTACAATTATAAATATCAATCCGTAAAGAACATAAGTACAGGGAGGAGGAAGAGGGCACAGAGAACCTGACCTTCCAGGGTATGAACTTTTCTTACCCAAACACCGACAGACATTCAACTGATTCACATTATTTCTGTAACAGTAAAGGCTAACCTGTTCTGTTCATTTCACTTCTATTTAGTTTTGTGCAGAATATAACACACATTTCTGGATTTACATACATAATAATTACTGTTACCAAATACTTAATTTCTGGTGTTTCACGTAAAGCTCGAAGAGGGCTATCTGCGCTAGTCGTTCTTAATTTTTAAAAATGACAGATGAGAGGGAAGGCAGTTAACCTAAAACACCCATCACCACTTGTTGGATTACTATTTACCAAAGAATAAGCAGGATTGACCGTCAACCGTCACATTATAATGTCTCAAAGGCTGAGAGTGAGCATGTTCAACAATGGGATTCGAACCCGCGACCCTCTTTAATCACCAGGTTATACCGTGTAGTTATTTAGCTCGTAAGCAACGAAAATTCAACGTGTAGCATTGTTAAACATAGAAGTATGTGTGTGTGTGTGTGTGCCATCGTTAAACATAGAAGTGTGTTGGTTTGTTTGCTTATGATCCATTATTATTTTATATATATTGTTCTAGTGATGACCATGGGTTCAGTCCACTACACTGGGCATCCAAACACGGTAAAGTTAGCATAGTGGAGATGCTGATAGCTCGTGGGGTGCGGATCAATGCCACCAACATGGGAGACGACACTGCCTTACACCTCGCAGCTGCTCACGGTCATAGGGATATTGTACACATGGTGAGGTGCTGGGGGTTTTAATTTAGGGGTGTTGTATCAGGTGAGGTGCTGGGGGTTTACTTTAGGGTGTTGTATCAGGCATATGAAATGTATAACTTTCATATATGAATTTGAAACTCAGTTTTTAGTGGCCAAAACAGCAGAATTACTATAAATTTGTCACAATAATATAGTATACTGTCTGGTTCACTTCAAGCTTACTTTAATAATGTAGTATACTGTCTGGTTCACTTCAAGCTTACTTTAATAATGTAGTATACTGTCTGGTTCACTTCAAGCTTACTTTAATAATGTAGTATACTGTCTGGTTCACTTCAAGCTTACTTTATTTTTATTATTTCAAAAACTAAATCTTATTTATATTCATTTTTTCACCGTGGATAAAATTAATACTTGTGTAATGTTTTGTACGAGTTCAAGCTTGGTCACAATCTGATAACAACAGCTCATAATATCAATCATACATTTGATGATGGCACAGCTAATGAGTGCCCAGCACTCATTTAGAATATTTTACTGTGGTGACACAGTCCTTGAAAATGAGCTTTAGGACTGTTTTCAGACAGCCATTATTGAGGAAGAATTGAAGGGCTTGGTTGAATCAGATACTCACCAAACCATGAAAGAACTCGCTGACCAACTTAGTGGTCATTATTCAACAGTTTTCTGGCATGATGAAACTTTGCAGAATAGATGGTAACTGCCTGTTGTGGAGACACAAATGTTACCAGTATTAACAAATGGATTTTTTACAGCAGTCACCTATGATTCGGACAGTGGCTTGACTATGAAAAAGCACCAAAACCAGCTCTTTACCTTAAGAAACTTCTGGTCAGTGTTGTTGGTCATCAGCAGGTGTGATCTGTTTTAAAACTCAGGAGAATCAATCAGAGTAGAGAAATACTGTTGTGAACCTGAAATTATGCACAAACAGTGAATCTCAGTGGACCCATACTGTTTGATGACTTCGTGTCTCACACCTTACTGTTCAAAAACTAAACATTCTTCAGTGTAAAACTTTACCTTATCCACCATACTCACCAAACCTTCCCCCTACAGATTATCACTTTTTAAAGGGAAAAAAATGTTTACAAACCAAAAATCATTTGAAAGTGTCTTCGTTGCATCACTGGTATCCAGTTCTTTAAAGATGGTATTTATATAAACTTACAAGTCATGGGCAGAAGTGTATTGAGTCTAAAGGAGCTTATTTTGATTAAACAACAAAAAGATGTACTTGTTTCACATTTTCCTTTAAAAATCCATTTCATCTACAACAGCTTGATACCTATACATAATGTTGGTATGCTAAAGAATTTATATCATCTGCAACAGCTTGATACTTATACATAATGTTGGTATGCTAAAGAATTTATATCATCTACAACAGCTTGATACCGATACATAATGTTGGTATGCTAAAGAATTTATATCATCTACAACAGCTTGATACCTGTACATAATGTAGGTATGCTAAAGAATTTATATCATCTACAACAGCTTGATACCTATACATAATGTTGGTATGCTAAAGAATTTATATCATCTGCAACAGCTTGACACCTATACATAATGTTGGTATGCTAAAGAATTTATATCATCTACAACAGCTTGATACCTATACATAATGTTGGTATGCTAAAGAATTTATATCATCTACAACAGCTTGATACCTATACATAATGTTGGTATGCTAAAGAATTTATATCATCTACAACAGCTTGATACCTATACATAATGTTGGTATGCTAAAGAATTTATATCATCTACAACAGCTTGATACCTATACATAATGTTGGTATGCTAAAGAATTTATATCATCTACAACAGCTTGATACCTATACATAATGTTGGTATGCTAAAGAATTTATATCATCTACAACAGCTTGATACCTATACATAATGTTGGTATGCTAAAGAATTTATATCATCTACAACAGCTTGATACCTATACATAATGTTGGTATGCTAAAGAATTTATATCATCTACAACAGCTTGATACCTATACATAATGTTGGTATGCTAAAGAATTTATATCATCTACAACAGCTTGATACCTATACATAATGTTGGTATGCTCTACAACAGCTTGAAAGAATTTATATCATCTGCAACAGCTTGATACCTATACATAATGTTGGTATGCTAAAGAATTTATATATCTGCAACAGCTCCTATATCTACAACAGCTTGATACCTATACATAATGTTGGTATGCTAAAGAATTTATATCATCTACAACAGCTTGATACCTATACATAATGTTGGTATGCTAAAGAATTTATATCATCTACAACAGCTTGATACCTATACATAATGTTGGTATGCTAAAGAATTTATATCATCTACAACAGCTTGATACCTATACACATAATCATCTACAACAGTATGCATAAATGCTAAAGAATTTATATCATCTACAACAGCTTGAATTTATATCATCTACAACAGCTTGATACCTATACATAATGTTGGTATGCTAAAGAATTTATATCATCTACAACAGCTTGATACATAATGTTGGTATGCTAAAGAATTTATATCATCTACAACAGCTTGATACATAATGTTGGTATGCTAAAGAATTTATATCATCTACAACAGCTTGATACCTATACATAATGTTGGTATGCTAAAGAATTTATATCATCTACAACAGCTTGATACCTATACATAATGTTGGTATGCTAAAGAATTTATATCATCTACAACAGCTTGATACCTATACATAATGTTGGTATGCTAAAGAATTTATATCATCTACAACAGCTTGATACCTATACATAATGTTGGTATGCTAAAGAATTTATATCATCTACAACAGCTTGATACCTATACATAATGTTGGTATGCTAAAGAATTTATATCATCTACAACAGCTTGATACCTATACATAATGTTGGTATGCTAAAGAATTTATATCATCTACAACAGCTTGATACCTATACATAATGTTGGTATGCTAAAGAATTTATATCATCTACAACAGCTTGATACCTATACATAATGTTGGTATGCTAAAGAATTTATATCATCTACAACAGCTTGATACCTATACATAATGTTGGTATGCTAAAGAATTTATATCATCTACAACAGCTTGATACCTATACATAATGTTGGTATGCTAAAGAATTTATATCATCTACAACAGCTTGATACCTATACATAATGTTGGTATGCTAAAGAATTTATATCATCTACAACAGCTTGATACCTATACATAATGTTGGTATGCTAAAGAATTTATATCATCTACAACAGCTTGATACCTATACATAATGTTGGTATGCTAAAGAATTTATATCATCTACAACAGCTTGATACCTATACATAATGTTGGTATGCTAAAGAATTTATATCATCTACAACAGCTTGATACCTATACATAATGTTGGTATGCTAAAGAATTTATATCATCTACAACAGCTTGATACCTATACATAATGTTGGTATGCTAAAGAATTTATATCATCTACAACAGCTTGATACCTATACATAATGTTGGTATGCTAAAGAATTTATATCATCTACAACAGCTTGATACCTATACATAATGTTGGTATGCTAAAGAATTTATATCATCTACAACAGCTTGATACCTATACATAATGTTGGTATGCTAAAGAATTTATATCATCTACAACAGCTTGATACCTATACATAATGTTGGTATGCTAAAGAATTTATATCATCTACAACAGCTTGATACCTATACATAATGTTGGTATGCTAAAGAATTTATATCATCTACAACAGCTTGATACCTATACATAATGTTGGTATGCTAAAGAATTTATATCATCTACAACAGCTTGATACCTATACATAATGTTGGTATGCTAAAGAATTTATATCATCTACAACAGCTTGATACCTATACATAATGTTGGTATGCTAAAGAATTTATATCATCTACAACAGCTTGATACCTATACATAATGTTGGTATGCTAAAGAATTTATATCATCTACAACAGCTTGATACCTATACATAATGTTGGTATGCTAAAGAATTTATATCATCTACAACAGCTTGATACCTATACATAATGTTGGTATGCTGAAGAATTTATATCATCTACAACAGCTTGATACCTATACATAATGTTGGTATGCTAAAGAATTTATATCATCTACAACAGCTTGATACCTATACATAATGTTGGTATGTTAAAGAATTTATATCATCTACAACAGCTTGATACCTATACATAATGTTGGTATGTTAAAGAATTTATATCATCTACAACAGCTTGATACCTATACATAATGTTGGTATGCTAAAGAATTTATATCATCTACAACAGTTTGATACCTGTACATAATGTTGGTATGCTTAAGAATTTATATCATCTACAACAGCTTGATACCGATACATAATGTTGGTATGCTGAAGAATTTATATCATCTGCAACAGCTTGATACCTATACATAATGTTGGTATGTTAAAGAATTTATATCATCTACAACAGCTTTATACCGATACATAATGTTGGTATGCTAAAGAATTTATATCATCTACAACAGCTTGATACCTATACATAATGTTGGTATGCTAAAGAATTTATATCATCTACAACAGCTTGATACCTATACATAATGTTGGTATGCTAAAGAATTTATATCATCTACAACAGCTTGATACCTATACATAATGTTGGTATGCTAAAGAATTTATATCATCTACAACAGCTTGATACCTATACATAATGTTGGTATGCTAAAGAATTTATATCATCTACAACAGCTTGATACCTATACATAATGTTGGTATGCTAAAGAATTTATCATCTGCAACAGCTTGATACCTATACATAATGTAGGTATGTTAAAGAATTTATATCATCTACAACAGCTTGATACCTATACATAATGTTGGTATGCTTAAGAATTTATATCATCTACAACAGCTTGATACCGATACATAATGTTGGTATGCTGAAGAATTTATATCATCTGCAACAGCTTGATACCTATATATAATGTTGGTATGCTAAAGAATTTATATCATCTGCAACAGCTTGATACCTATACATAATGTAGGTATGTTAAAGAATTTATATCATCTACAACAGCTTGATACCTATACATAATGTTGGTATGCTAAAGAATTTATATCATCTACAACAGCTTGATACCTATACATAATGTTGGTACGCTAAAGAATTTATATCATCTACAGCAGCTTGATACCTGTACATAATGTAGGTATGCTGAAGAATTTATATCTACAACAGCTTGATACCTATACATAATGTTGGTATGCTAAAGAATTTATATCATCTACAACAGCTTGATACCTATACATAATGTTGGTATGCTAAAGAATTTATATCATCTACAACAGCTTGATACCGATACATAATGTTGGTATGCTAAAGAATGTATATCATCTACAACAGCTTGATACCTATACATAATGTTGGTATGCTAAAGAATTTATATCATCTACAACAGCTTGATAGAATACGTCCACATTTGTGTTTGTTTATTTTACGTTTTCTGTCTCAAAAAACAAAGCTTAAGCGGTGAAACCAGCGGAGAGCTGGAGTCACTTGCCTTTTAAGTTTTGGTTGGTAACAATCCGCTCCTGTGATTAACGAATATGTATAATTATCAAGGAACGTCAGTCACCGTTTAATTTTTGAATCGAATGGTCACTGTTAACATATCAAATAAAGCGCTTTCTATTGGCGGTTCTCGTTGAAATTTAAATGTTTCGTCCCCTGTGAATGAACAAAAACACAGTCGAATAAAAACCATACATTTTAAGTCATAAACAAAACACATTAAAATTAAATAAAATACGCTGCATATTTCTAAAAAGATCCCAGGGTACAAGTTACAACGTGGGATTATAAAGTATATCCTAGGTTTTGGAGGTAACTGCGGAAGTAGGACCCACATTGCGATGGAGATACACCGTCCATCAATCTTAACCTCCAATTCGCTACTCTCACATAAGAAGAGTAGAAATTAGGAGAGCGAGAGGTGTAGGTACTCAAGCCCACAACGCACAACATCATATCACCCTTCCCTGCTTGCAGACCGTTGAGACAACGCGACTGCTCTCCCAAGTTAAAATAAGAATAAGATAAATGTAAAAAGATAAAAATAAGGTGCTACCATTTGAGGGTAAGTAAGATAAAACTTGTATCTTGAAGTTAGCATTCCTGCCCCCAATATGGTAAAGGTACTAATTAACACGACATCAGTAAAGTGGTAGTTTATTGTGAATATCGTTTTTTTATATGAGGCTCAAGGTGTACAGCCTTTTTGATGACGAGAAACTCACTTGAAATAAAAATATATTTCAGAACGGCTGTTTTATTGATAAGGAGAGAACAATGTTTCGACCTTCCTAGATACAATGTGTACATCCGCATAAAGTAGTGCCAAATTCTTACTTGTAACTAAAAATAGTTTGTTATTTCAGTAAAATTTATCTTATTTTACTTTCTTTGTATTTATTGCAGAATAATTTAATAATGTTATCTAAAATTTCTTTATTAAATCCATTAACTATTAATTTTTGTTTCCGTATTTCAGCATCATTAATAAAATATTGTAATTTAGTGCAAATTTTACAATATCTGAATAACTACGAAGTTATAATGTTTATAATATATGGGTATGCGAGACTAGCAAACTGGAGGTTAAGACTGATAGACGGTGTATCCCCCATCGCAATGCGGGTCCTACTTCCGCAGTTACCTCCAAAACCTAGGATACATTTTGTAATCCCACGTTGTAACTTGTACTCTAAGATTTTTTTACAAACATGTAGCGCATTTTTTTTATGGCTTAAAAATTTATAGTTATAATATAATTAATCAGAGGCTGGGATTTGCTGTTTTTAACGAAGTTGTTCCTGATGATTTTGTTTATTTATTTGGCTTTATTTGTATGAAATTATTTAATTTCATAAATATATATATATTAGTGAAAATAATTACATTTTAATGAAGTTAAATAGTAAAATCATAAGGAAGAACTGCATTAAAAACAGCAAATCCAAACCTCTGACTAATTATAAAATGTATTATTTCAACTCAAAACAAGTCGAAATAAAAACAAATTAAATAAATAAAAAGCTGCGTCAACTGAAAAGATCTCACAATTTTTTAATTCTAATTCTATATCTCTTGCTATTTACTTTTTTAATGTGAAATTGGCAAATGGAAGTTAAGACTGGTAGATGGTGTATCCCCACCGCTATGCGTCCCCTAATTCCTCAGTTACCTCTGAAACCTAGGATACATTTTATAATCCCACATTTTAGATTGTATCCTGGGACCTTTTCAGTTGATGCAGCGTTTTTGTTTAATTTATTTTTGTTTCTGCTTGTTTTCGAGTTAAAATAACAAACTATATATCAAATAACGCTGAACGAAACATAAACTCGTTTCAATAGCACATGTATGGTATATTCAATGGGTTTGTTTGTTTTCTTCTTGAACACGTAGTTATAAGTTCTGTGTTCCAAGTAGAATGAATAATAACTTTTTAATTTTCTTTTTAAACCTTAGCTTCTTCGAAGTAAAGCTGATATCAATGCTGTGAATGAACATGGAAACACGGCTCTTCATTATGCTTGCTTCTGGGGCTACGTAGACATTGCACAGGTAAATCCATCACTTCTTGGTCCATGTTAATCATTAGATTGATATATTGCTATGGCAGGAACCATCGATAATATACAAAATTAATAGTTTTAATTTTGTCCAAGCTGATGAGCGACGTAAACTGGTTGTCTGCTTTTATTTTATCACAACATAAAACCAATAGCTAGCTGTGTTTAGAGCTTCACCAGAGGTCACTGAGTAAGTAATATCCAATTATCATTAAGTATTTTTAATGTTAATTAATTTTCATTAAACCACAGCTAGGTTTTGGTTTTGTTTTTACTCTGCCAGTACTATAACTAAGATAAATTTACTAATAAAAATATTATGTACTGAAAATATACTTTTAATAACAAGTTTCATTGCCACGTAGCACAAATAAAAGAAACTTTTGCTTCTTTGTTGGTTTATTATTAGCAACGGGATGTTTCTCACCAGCTAAGTTCTATGTATTTTGTAAGCAAATAGGTACACCCTATGGGTTATTAGTTTTTCTTCCAACGCGAGGATCAAATCCTGAATTTTAGCGTTTTAAGCCCTAGGACTTACCACCAAGCCACTTGGGACAGGAAGGTGAAGTTAAATTAAAAGTTAATGTTTAATTAGTCTTCTGTAAACCCTAAAATCATAATATGTAGATATGACTGTATGGTTACCGTTCTGGTTAGGTTTAACTATTACATGACCGTTATTTCTTATTATCTTCCTAACTGGATTATTCTCTACCGTTCTTCAAAATTTTCATTTCTGGAACGTTTATGTTGTCCGGAATTTTTAATGTACGTTAGCTCTCTCTTCCCAGGATCTAATTAAAAACGGAGCCCTCGTGTCTGTCTGTAACAAATACGGCGAAGTTCCCCTTGACAAGTGTAAAGGACAGTTCGCTGAAAAACTGCATAGTAAGTATTGTATGTAATGTACAACTGTCACATCTCTGTTCAGGTAAGTCTGGTGTACAGAAGTATTGTAATGTACAACTGTACAACTGTCAGGTCTGTATTTGTATGTAATGTAAGTCACCTATTCAGGTAAGTCTACTGTACAGAAGTATTGTAAACAGTGGTACATAAGTATTGTATGTAATGTACAACTGTCACCTCTGTGTTCAGGTAAGTCTGGTGTACAGAAGTATTGTAAACAGTGGTACATAGGTATTGTATGTAATGTACAACTGTCACCTCTGTGTTCAGGTAAGTCTGGTGTACAGAAGTATTGTATGTAATGTACAACTGTCACCTCTGTGTTCAGGTAAGTCTGGTGTACAGAAGTATTGTATGTAATGTACAACTGTCACCTCTGTGGTCAGGTAAGTCTGGTGTACAGAAGTATTGTATGTAATGTACAACTGTCACCTCTGTGGTCAGGTAAGTCTGGTGTACAGAAGTATTGTATGTAATGTACAACTGTCACCTCTGTGGTCAGGTAAGTCTGGTGTACAGAAGTATTGTATGTAATGTACAACTGTCACCTCTGTGTTCAGGTAAGTCTGGTGTACAGAAGTATTGTATCTAATGTACAACTGTCACCTCTGTGGTCAGGTAAGTCTGGTGTACAGACGTATTGTATCTAATGTACAACTGTCACCTCTGTGGTCAGGTAACCCCTGTGATGGAGAACTATGTATAAATGTTTCTTTTGGATCATACGCTGCTGTCTGTAAACCTCTGTGATGGAAAACTGTATATAAATGTTTCTATTGGATCATACGCTGCTGTCTGTAAGCCTCTGTGATGGAAAACTGTGTATAAATGTTTCTATTGGATCATACGCTACTATCTGTAAACCCTGTGATGGAAAACTGTGTATAAATGTTTCTATTGGATCATACGCTGCTATCTGTAAACCTCTGTGATGGAAAACTGTGTATAAATGTTTCTATTGGATCATACGCTGCTATCTGTAAACCCCTGTGATGGAAAACTGTGTATAAATGTTTCTATTGGATCATACGCTGCTATCTGTAAACCTCTGTGATGGAAAACTGTGTATAAATGATTCTATTGAATCATACGTTGCTATCTGTAAACCTCTGTGATGGAAAACTATGTATAAATGTTTCTATTGGATCATACGCTGCTATCTGTAAACCCCTGTGATGGAAAACTGTGTATAAATGTTTCTATTGGATCATACGCTGCTATCTGTAAACCCCTGTGATGGAAAACTGTGTATAAATGTTTCTATTGGATCATACGCTGCTATCTGTAAACCCCTGTGATGGAAAACTGTGTATAAATGTTTCTATTGGATCATACGCTGCTATCTGTAAACCCCTGTGATGGAAAACTGTGTATAAATGTTTCTATTGGATCATACGCTGCTATCTGTAAACCCCTGTGATGGAGAACTATGTATAAATGTTTCTATTGGATCATACGCTGCTATCTGTAAACCCTGTGATGGAAAACTGTATATAAATGTTTCTATTGGATCATACGCTGCTGTCTGTAAACCCCTGTGATGGAAAACTGTGTATAAATGTTTCTATTGGATCATACGCTGCTATCTGTAAACCCCTGTGATGGAAAACTGTGTATAAATGTTTCTATTGGATCATACGCTGCTGTCTGTAAACCCCTGTGATGGAAAACTGTGTATAAATGTTTCTATTGGATCATACGCTGCTGTCTGTAAACCCCTGTGATGGAAAACTGTATATAAATGTTTCTATTGGATCATACGCTGCTGTCTGTAAACCCCTGTGATGGAAAACTGTGTATAAATGTTTCTATTGGATCATACGCTGCTATCTGTAAACCCTGTGATGGAAAACTGTGTATAAATGTTTCTATTGGATCATACGCTGCTATCTGTAAACCCCTGTGATGGAAAACTGTGTATAAATGTTTCTATTGGATCATACGCTGCTATCTGTAAACCCCTGTGATGGAAAACTGTGTATAAATGTTTCTATTGGATCATACGCTGCTATCTGTAAACCCCTGTGATGGAAAACTGTGTATAAATGTTTCTATTGGATCATACGCTGCTATCTGTAAACCCCTGTGATGGAAAACTGTGTATAAATGTTTCTATTGGATCATACGCTGCTATCTGTAAACCTCTGTGATGGAAAACTGTGTATAAATGTTTCTATTGGATCATACGCTGCTATCTGTAAACCCCTGTGATGGAAAACTGTGTATAAATGTTTCTATTGGATCATACGCTGCTCCCTGTTAACCCCTGTGATGGAGAACTGTGTATAAATGTTTCTATTGGATCATACGCTGCTGTCTGTAAACCCCTGTGATGGAAAACTGTGTATAAATGTTTCTATTGGATCATACGCTGCTATCTGTAAACCCCTGTGATGGAAAACTGTGTATAAATGTTTCTATTGGATCATACGCTGCTGTCTGTAAACCCCTGTGATGGAAAACTGTATATAAATGTTTCTATTGGATCATACGCTGCTGTCTGTAAACCCCTGTGATGGAAAACTGTGTATAAATGTTTCTATTGGATCATACGCTGCTATCTGTAAACCCCTGTGATGGAAAACTGTATATAAATGTTTCTATTGGATCATACGCTGCTGTCTGTAAACCTCTGTGATGGAAAACTGTATATAAATGTTTCTATTGGATCATACGCTGCTATCTGTAAACCCCTGTGATGGAAAACTGTGTATAAATGTTTCTATTGGATCATACGCTGCTATCTGTAAACCCCTGTGATGGAAAACTGTATATAAATGTTTCTATTGGATCATACGCTGCTATCTGTAAACCCCTGTGATGGAAAACTGTATATAAATGTTTCTATTGGATCATACGCTGCTATCTGTAAACCCCTGTGATGGAAAACTGTGTATAAATGTTTCTATTGGATCATACGCTGCTGTCTGTAAACCTCTGTGATGGAAAACTGTATATAAATGTTTCTATTGGATCATACGCTGCTGTCTGTAAACCCCTGTGATGGAAAACTGTGTATAAATGTTTCTATTGGATCATACGCTGCTATCTGTAAACCCCTGTGATGGAAAACTGTATATAAATGTTTCTATTGGATCATACGCTGCTGTCTGTAAACCTCTGTGATGGAGAACTGTGTATAAATGTTTCTATTGGATCATACACTGCTCCCTCTTAAACCCTGTGATGGAGAACTAGGTATAAATGTTTCTATTGGATCATACGCTGCTGTCTGTAAACCCCTGTGATGGAAAACTGTGTATAAATGTTTCTATTGGATCATACGCTGCTGTCTGTAAACCCCTGTGATGGAAAACTGTATATAAATGTTTCTATTGGATCATACGCTGCTATCTGTTAACCCCTGTGATGGAAAACTGTGTATAAATGTTTCTATTGGATCATACGCTGCTATCTGTAAACCTCTGTGATGGAAAACTGTGTATAAATGTTTCTATTGGATCATACGCTGCTATCTGTAAACCCCTGTGATGGAAAACTGTGTATAAATGTTTCTATTGGATCATACGCTGCTATCTGTAAACCCCTGTGATGGAAAACTGTGTATAAATGTTTCTATTGGATCATACGCTGCTATCTGTAAACCCTGTGATGGAAAACTGTGTATAAATGTTTCTATTGGATCATACGCTGCTATCTGTAAACCCCTGTGATGGAGAACTGTGTATAAATGTTTCTATTGGATCATACGCTGCTCCCTGTTAACCCCTGTGATGGAAAACTGTGTATAAATGTTTCTATTGGATCATACGCTGCTGTCTGTAAACCCCTGTGATGGAAAACTGTGTATAAATGTTTCTATTGGATCATACGCTGCTCCCTGTTAACCCCTGTGATGGAAAACTGTGTATAAATGTTTCTATTGGATCATACGCTGCTGTCTGTAAACCCCTGTGATGGAAAACTGTGTATAAATGTTTCTATTGGATCATACGCTGCTGTCTGTTAACCCCTGTGATGGAAAAATGTAAATAAATGTTTCTATTGGGTCATACGCTGCTATCTGTAAACCCCTGTGATGGAAAACTGTATATAAATGTTTCTATTGGATCATACGCTGCTATCTGTAAACCCCTGTGATGGAAAACTGTATATAAATGTTTCTATTGGATCATACGCTGCTATCTGTAAACCCCTGTGATGGAAAACTGTGTATAAATGTTTCTATTGGATCATACGCTGCTGTCTGTAAACCCCTGTGATGGAAAACTGTGTATAAATGTTTCTATTGGATCATACGCTGCTGTGTATAAATGTTTCTATTGGATCATGTGCTATCTGTAAACCCCTGTGATGGAAAACTGTGTATAAATGTTTCTATTGGATCATACGCTGCTGTCTGTAAACCCCTGTGATGGAAAACTGTGTATAAATGTTTCTATTGGATCATACGCTGCTATCTGTAAACCCCTGTGATGGAAAACTGTGTATAAATGTTTCTATTGGATCATACGCTGCTGTCTGTAAACCCCTGTGATGGAAAACTGTATATAAATGTTTCTATTGGATCATACGCTGCTATCTGTAAACCCCTGTGATGGAAAACTGTGTATAAATGTTTCTATTGGATCATACGCTGCTATCTGTAAACCCCTGTGATGGAAAACTGTATATAAATGTTTCTATTGGATCATACGCTGCTATCTGTAAACCACTGTGATGGAAAACTGTGTATAAATGTTTCTATTGGATCATACGCTGCTATCTGTAAACCCCTGTGATGGAGAACTGTGTATAAATGTTTCTATTGGATCATACGCTGCTATCTGTAAACCCCTGTGATGGAAAACTGTGTATAAATGTTTCTATTGGATCATACGCTGCTGTCTGTAAACCCCTGTGATGGAGAACTGTGTATAAATGTTTCTATTGGATCATACGCTGCTGTCTGTAAACCCCTGTGATGGAGAACTGTGTATAAATGTTTCTATTGGATCATACGCTGCTGTCTGTAAACCCCTGTGATGGAAAACTGTGTATAAATGTTTCTATTGGATCATACGCTGCTGTCTGTAAACCCCTGTGATGGAAAACTGTGTATAAATGTTTCTATTGGATCATACGCTGCTATCTGTAAACCCTGTGATGGAAAACTGTGTATAAATGTTTCTATTGGATCATACGCTGCTATCTGTAAACCCCTGTGATGGAAAACTGTGTATAAATGTTTCTATTGGATCATACGCTGCTATCTGTAAACCCCTGTGATGGAAAACTGTGTATAAATGTTTCTATTGGATCATACGCTGCTATCTGTAAACCCCTGTGATGGAAAACTGTGTATAAATGTTTCTATTGGATCATACGCTGCTATCTGTAAACCCCTGTGATGGAAAACTGTGTATAAATGTTTCTATTGGATCATACGCTGCTATCCTGTTAACCCCTGTGATGGAAAACTGTGTATAAATGTTTCTATTGGATCATACGCTGCTGTCTGTAAACCCCTGTGATGGAAAACTGTGTATAAATGTTTCTATTGGATCATACGCTGCTGTCTGTAAACCCCTGTGATGGAAAACTGTGTATAAATGTTTCTATTGGATCATACGCTGCTCCCTGTTAACCCCTGTGATGGAAAACTGTGTATAAATGTTTCTATTGGATCATACGCTGCTGTCTGTAAACCCTGTGATGGAAAACTGTGTATAAATGTTTCTATTGGATCATACGCTGCTATCTGTAAACCCCTGTGATGGAAAACTGTGTATAAATGTTTCTATTGGATCATACGCTGCTATCTGTAAACCCCTGTGATGGAAAACTGTGTATAAATGTTTCTATTGGATCATACGCTGCTATCTGTAAACCCTGTGATGGAAAACTGTGTATAAATGTTTCTATTGGATCATACGCTGCTATCTGTAAACCACTGTGATGGAAAACTGTGTATAAATGTTTCTATTGGATCATACGCTGCTATCTGTAAACCCCTGTGATGGAAAACTGTGTATAAATGTTTCTATTGGATCATACGCTGCTGTCTGTAAACCCCTGTGATGGAAAACTGTGTATAAATGTTTCTATTGGATCATACGCTGCTATCTGTAAACCCTGTGATGGAAAACTGTGTATAAATGTTTCTATTGGATCATACGCTGCTATCTGTAAACCCCTGTGATGGAAAACTGTGTATAAATGTTTCTATTGGATCATACGCTGCTATCTGTAAACCCCTGTGTGTATAAATGTTTCTATTGGATCATACGCTGCTGTCTGTAAACCCCTGTGATGGAAAACTGTGTATAAATGTTTCTATTGGATCATACGCTGCTGTCTGTAAACCCCTGTGATGGAAAACTGTGTATAAATGTTTCTATTGGATCATACGCTGCTATCTGTAAACCCCTGTGATGGAAAACTGTGTATAAATGTTTCTATGCTGTGATCATAAATGTTTCTATTGCATGCTGCTATCTGTAAACCCCTGTGATGGAAAACTGTGTATAAATGTTTCTATTGGATCATACGCTGCTATCTGTAAACCCCTGTGATGGAAAACTGTGTATAAATGTTTCTATTGGATCATACGCTGCTATCTGTAAACCCCTGTGATGGAAAACTGTGTATAAATGTTTCTATTGGATCATACGCTGCTATCTGTAAACCCCTGTGATGGAAAACTGTGTATAAATGTTTCTATTGGATCATACGCTGCTATCTGTAAACCCCTGTGATGGAAAACTGTGTATAAATGTTTCTATTGGATCATACGCTGCTATCTGTAAACCCTGTGATGGAAAACTGTGTATAAATGTTTCTATTGGATCATACGCTGCTATCTGTAAACCCTGTGATGGAAAACTGTCATACGCTATAAATGTTTCTATTGGATCATACGCTGCTATCTGTAAACCCTGTGATGGAAAACTGTGTATAAATGTTTCTATTGGATCATACGCTGCTATCTGTAAACCCCTGTGATGGAAAACTGTGTATAAATGTTTCTATTGGATCATACGCTGCTATCTGTAAACCCCTGTGATGGAAAACTGTGTATAAATGTTTCTATTGGATCATACGCTGCTATCTGTAAACCCCTGTGATGGAAAACTGTGTATAAATGTTTCTATTGGATCATACGCTGCTATCTGTAAACCCCTGTGATGGAAAACTGTGTATAAATGTTTCTATTGGATCATACGCTGCTAAACCCCTCTGTAAACCCTATTGGATCTGTGATGGAAAACTGTGTATAAATGTTTCTATTGGATCATACGCTGCTATCTGTAAACCCCTGTGATGGAAAACTGTGTATAAATGTTTCTATTGGATCATACGCTGCTATCTGTAAACCCCTGTGATGGAAAACTGTGTATAAATGTTTCTATTGGATCATACGCTGCTATCTGTAAACCCCTGTGATGGAAAACTGTGTATAAATGTTTCTATTGGATCATACGCTGCTATCTGTAAACCCCTGTGATGGAAAACTGTGTATAAATGTTTCTATTGGATCATACGCTGCTATCTGTAAACCCTGTGATGGAAAACTGTGTATAAATGTTTCTATTGGATCATACGCTGCTATCTGTAAACCCCTGTGATGGAAAACTGTGTATAAATGTTTCTATTGGATCATACGCTGCTATCTGTAAACCCCTGTGATGGAAAACTGTGTATAAATGTTTCTATTGGATCATACGCTGCTGTCTGTAAACCCCTGTGATGGAAAACTGTAAAATGTTTCCATACGCTGTGATGGATGGAACTGTGTATAAATGTTTCTATTGGATCATACGCTGCTATCTGTAAACCCCTGTGATGGAAAACTGTGTATAAATGTTTCTATTGGATCATACGCTGCTATCTGTAAACCCCTGTGATGGAAAACTGTGTATAAATGTTTCTATTGGATCATACGCTGCTATCTGTAAACCCCTGTGATGGAAAACTGTGTATAAATGTTTCTATTGGATCATACGCTGCTATCTGTAAACCCCTGTGATGGAAAACTGTGTATAAATGTTTCTATTGGATCATACGCTGCTATCTGTAAACCCCTGTGATGGAAAACTGTGTATAAATGTTTCTATTGGATCATACGCTGCTATCTGTAAACCCTGTGATGGAAAACTGTGTATAAATGTTTCTATTGGATCATACGCTGCTATCTGTAAACCCCTGTGATGGAAAACTGTGTATAAATGTTTCTATTGGATCATACGCTGCTATCTGTAAACCCCTGTGATGGAAAACTGTGTATAAATGTTTCTATTGGATCATACGCTGCTATCTGTAAACCCCTGTGATGGAAAACTGTGTATAAATGTTTCTATTGGATCATACGCTGCTATCTGTAAACCCCTGTGATGGAAAACTGTGTATAAATGTTTCTATTGGATCATACGCTGCTATCTGTAAACCCCTGTGATGGAAAACTGTGTATAAATGTTTCTATTGGATCATACGCTGCTATCTGTAAACCCCTGTGATGGAAAACTGTGTATAAATGTTTCTATTGGATCATACGCTGCTATCTGTAAACCCCTGTGATGGAAAACTGTGTATAAATGTTTCTATTGGATCATACGCTGCTATCTGTAAACCCCTGTGATGGAAAACTGTAAAAATGTTTCTATTGGATCATACGCTGCTATCTGTAAACCCCTGTGATGGAAAACTGTGTATAAATGTTTCTATTGGATCATACGCTGCTATCTGTAAACCCCTGTGATGGAAAACTGTGTATAAATGTTTCTATTGGATCATACGCTGCTATCTGTAAACCCCTGTGATGGAAAACTGTGTATAAATGTTTCTATTGGATCATACGCTGCTATCTGTAAACCCCTGTGATGGAAAACTGTGTATAAATGTTTCTATTGGATCATACGCTGCTATCTGTAAACCCCTGTGATGGAAAACTGTGTATAAATGTTTCTATTGGATCATACGCTGCTGTAACCCCTGTGATGGAAAACTGTGTATAAATGTTTCTATTGGATCATACGCTGCTATCTGTAAACCCCTGTGATGGAAAACTGTGTATAAATGTTTCTATTGGATCATACGCTGCTATCTGTAAACCCTGTGATGGAAAACTGTGTATAAATGTTTCTATTGGATCATACGCTGCTATCTGTAAACCCCTGTGATGGAAAACTGTGTATAAATGTTTCTATTGGATCATACGCTGCTATCTGTAAACCCTGTGATGGAAAACTGTGTATAAATGTTTCTATTGGATCATACGCTGCTATCTGTAAACCCCTGTGATGGAAAACTGTGTATAAATGTTTCTATTGGATCATACGCTGCTATCTGTAAACCCCTGTGATGGAAAACTGTGTATAAATGTTTCTATTGGATCATACGCTGCTATCTGTAAACCCCTGTGATGGAAAACTGTGTATAAATGTTTCTATTGGATCATACGCTGCTATCTGTAAACCCCTGTGATGGAAAACTGTGTATAAATGTTTCTATTGGATCATACGCTGCTATCTGTAAACCCCTGTGATGGAAAACTGTGTATAAATGTTTCTATTGGATCATACGCTGCTATCTGTAAACCCCTGTGATGGAAAACTGTGTATAAATGTTTCTATTGGATCATACGCTGCTATCTGTAAACCCCTGTGATGGAAAACTGTGTATAAATGTTTCTATTGGATCATACGCTGCTATCTGTAAACCCCTGTGATGGAAAACTGTGTATAAATGTTTCTATTGGATCATACGCTGCTATCTGTAAACCCCTGTGATGGAAAACTGTGTATAAATGTTTCTATTGGATCATACGCTGCTATCTGTAAACCCCTGTGATGGAAAACTGTGTATAAATGTTTCTATTGGATCATACGCTGCTATCTGTAAACCCTGCTGTGATGGAAAACTGTGTATAAATGTTTCTATTGGATCATACGCTGCTATCTGTAAACCCCTGTGATGGAAAACTGTGTATAAATGTTTCTATTGGATCATACGCTGCTATCTGTAAACCCCTGTGATGGAAAACTGTGTATAAATGTTTCTATTGGATCATACGCTGCTATCTGTAAACCCCTGTGATGGAAAACTGTGTATAAATGTTTCTATTGGATCATACGCTGCTATCTGTAAACCCCTGTGATGGAAAACTGTGTATAAATGTTTCTATTGGATCATACGCTGCTATCTGTAAACCCCTGTGATGGAAAACTGTGTATAAATGTTTCTATTGGATCATACGCTGCTATCTGTAAACCCCTGTGATGGAAAACTGTGTATAAATGTTTCTATTGGATCATACGCTGCTATCTGTAAACCCTCTGTAAACCCGCTGCTATCTGTAAACCCCTGTGATGGAAAACTGTGTATAAATGTTTCTATTGGATCATACGCTGCTATCTGTAAACCCCTGTGATGGAAAACTGTGTATAAATGTTTCTATTGGATCATACGCTGCTATCTGTAAACCCCTGTGATGGAAAACTGTGTATAAATGTTTCTATTGGATCATACGCTGCTATCTGTAAACCCCTGTGATGGAAAACTGTGTATAAATGTTTCTATTGGATCATACGCTGCTATCTGTAAACCCCTGTGATGGAAAACTGTGTATAAATGTTTCTATTGGATCATACGCTGCTATCTGTAAACCCCTGTGATGGAAAACTGTGTATAAATGTTTCTATTGGATCATACGCTGCTATCTGTAAACCCTGTGATGGAAAACTGTGTATAAATGTTTCTATTGGATCATACGCTGCTATCTGTAAACCCCTGTGATGGAAAACTGTGTATAAATGTTTCTATTGGATCATACGCTGCTATCTGTAAACCCCTGTGATGGAAAACTGTGTATAAATGTTTCTATTGGATCATACGCTGCTATCTGTAAACCCCTGTGATGGAAAACTGTGTATAAATGTTTCTATTGGATCATACGCTGCTATCTGTAAACCCCTGTGATGGAAAACTGTGTATAAATGTTTCTATTGGATCATACGCTGCTATCTGTAAACCCCTGTGATGGAAAACTGTGTATAAATGTTTCTATTGGATCATACGCTGCTATCTGTAAACCCCTGTGATGGAAAACTGTGTATAAATGTTTCTATTGGATCATACGCTGCTATCTGTAAACCCCTGTGATGGAAAACTGTGTATAAATGTTTCTATTGGATCATACGCTGCTATCTGTAAACCCCTGTGATGGAAAACTGTGTATAAATGTTTCTATTGGATCATACGCTGCTATCTGTAAACCCCTGTGATGGAAAACTGTGTATAAATGTTTCTATTGGATCATACGCTGCTATCTGTAAACCCCTGTGATGGAAAACTGTGTATAAATGTTTCTATTGGATCATACGCTGCTATCTGTAAACCCCTGTGATGGAAAACTGTGTATAAATGTTTCTATTGGATCATACGCTGCTATCTGTAAACCCCTGTGATGGAAAACTGTGTATAAATGTTTCTATTGGATCATACGCTGCTATCTGTAAACCCCTGTGATGGAAAACTGTGTATAAATGTTTCTATTGGATCATACGCTGCTATCTGTAAACCCCTGTGATGGAAAACTGTGTATAAATGTTTCCCCTGTGATGGAAAACTATTGGATCATACGCTGCTATCTGTAAACCCCTGTGATGGAAAACTGTGTATAAATGTTTCTATTGGATCATACGCTGCTATCTGTAAACCCCTGTGATGGAAAACTGTGTATAAATGTTTCTATTGGATCATACGCTGCTATCTGTAAACCCCTGTGATGGAAAACTGTGTATAAATGTTTCTATTGGATCATACGCTGCTATCTGTAAACCCCTGTGATGGAAAACTGTGTATAAATGTTTCTATTGGATCATACGCTGCTATCTGTAAACCCCTGTGATGGAAAACTGTGTATAAATGTTTCTATTGGATCATACGCTGCTATCTGTAAACCCCTGTGATGGAAAACTGTGTATAAATGTTTCTATTGGATCATACGCTGCTATCTGTAAACCCCTGTGATGGAAAACTGTGTATAAATGTTTCTATTGGATCATACGCTGCTATCTGTAAACCCCTGTGATGGAAAACTGTGTATAAATGTTTCTATTGGATCATACGCTGCTTGTAAACCCCTGTGATGGAAAACTGTGTATAAATGTTTCTATTGGATCATACGCTGCTATCTGTAAACCCCTGTGATGGAAAACTGTGTATAAATGTTTCTATTGGATCATACGCTGCTATCTGTAAACCCCTGTGATGGAAAACTGTGTATAAATGTTTCTATTGGATCATACGCTGCTATCTGTAAACCCCTGTGATGGAAAACTGTGTGATGGATCATAACTGTAAACCCCTGTGATAAATGTTTCTATTGGATCATACGCTGCTATCTGTAAACCCCTGTGATGGAAAACTGTGTATAAATGTTTCTATTGGATCATACGCTGCTATCTGTAAACCCCTGTGATGGAAAACTGTGTATAAATGTTTCTATTGGATCATACGCTGCTATCTGTAAACCCCTGTGATGGAAAACTGTGTATAAATGTTTCTATTGGATCATACGCTGCTATCTGTAAACCCCTGTGATGGAAAACTGTGTATAAATGTTTCTATTGGATCATACGCTGCTATCTGTAAACCCCTGTGATGGAAAACTGTGTATAAATGTTTCTATTGGATCATACGCTGCTATCTGTAAACCCCTGTGATGGAAAACTGTGTATAAATGTTTCTATTGGATCATACGCTGCTATCTGTAAACCCTGTGATGGAAAACTGTGTATAAATGTTTCTATTGGATCATACGCTGCTATCTGTAAACCCCTGTGATGGAAAACTGTGTATAAATGTTTCTATTGGATCATACGCTGCTATCTGTAAACCCTGTGATGGAAAACTGTGTATAAATGTTTCTATTGGATCATACGCTGCTATCTGTAAACCCCTGTGATGGAAAACTGTGTATAAATGTTTCTATTGGATCATACGCTGCTATCTGTAAACCCCTGTGATGGAAAACTGTGTATAAATGTTTCTATTGGATCATACGCTGCTATCTGTAAACCCCTGTGATGGAAAACTGTGTATAAATGTTTCTATTGGATCATACGCTGCTATCTGTAAACCCCTGTGATGGAAAACTGTTTATAAATGTTTCTATTGGATCATACGCTGCTATCTGTAAACCCCTGTGATGGAAAACTGTGTATAAATGTTTCTATTGGATCATACGCTGCTATCTGTAAACCCCTGTGATGGAAAACTGTGTATAAATGTTTCTATTGGATCATACGCTGCTATCTGTAAACCCTGTGATGGAAAACTGTGTATAAATGTTTCTATTGGATCATACGCTGCTATCTGTAAACCCCTGTGATGGAAAACTGTGTATAAATGTTTCTATTGGATCATACGCTGCTATCTGTAAACCCCTGTGATGGAAAACTGTGTATAAATGTTTCTATTGGATCATACGCTGCTATCTGTAAACCCCTGTGATGGAAAACTGTGTATAAATGTTTCTATTGGATCATACGCTGCTATCTGTAAACCCCTGTGATGGAAAACTGTGTATAAATGTTTCTATTGGATCATACGCTGCTATCTGTAAACCCTGTGATGGAAAACTGTGTATAAATGTTTCTATTGGATCATACGCTGCTATCTGTAAACCCCTGTGATGGAAAACTGTGTATAAATGTTTCTATTGGATCATACGCTGCTATCTGTAAACCCCTGTGATGGAAAACTGTGTATAAATGTTTCTATTGGATCATACGCTGCTGCTCTGTAAACCCCTGTGATGGAAAACTGTGTATAAATGTTTCTATTGGATCATACGCTGCTATCTGTAAACCCCTGTGATGGAAAACTGTGTATAAATGTTTCTATTGGATCATACGCTGCTATCTGTAAACCCTGTGATGGAAAACTGTGTATAAATGTTTCTATTGGATCATACGCTGCTATCTGTAAACCCCTGTGATGGAAAACTGTGTATAAATGTTTCTATTGGATCATACGCTGCTATCTGTAAACCCCTGTGATGGAAAACTGTGTATAAATGTTTCTATTGGATCATACGCTGCTATCTGTAAACCCCTGTGATGGAAAACTGTGTATAAATGTTTCTATTGGATCATACGCTGCTATCTGTAAACCCCTGTGATGGAAAACTGTGTATAAATGTTTCTATTGGATCATACGCTGCTATCTGTAAACCCCTGTGATGGAAAACTGTGTATAAATGTTTCTATTGGATCATACGCTGCTGTAAACCCCTGTGATGGAAAACTGTGTATAAATGTTTCTATTGGATCATACGCTGCTATCTGTAAACCCCTGTGATGGAAAACTGTGTATAAATGTTTCTATTGGATCATACGCTGCTATCTGTAAACCCCTGTGATGGAAAACTGTGTATAAATGTTTCTATTGGATCATACGCTGCTATCTGTAAACCCCTGTGATGGAAAACTGTGTATAAATGTTTCTATTGGATCATACGCTGCTATCTGTAAACCCCTGTGATGGAAAACTGTGTATAAATGTTTCTATTGGATCATACGCTGCTATCTGTAAACCCTGTGTGATGGAAAACTGTGTATAAATGTTTCTATTGGATCATACGCTGCTATCTGTAAACCCCTGTGATGGAAAACTGTGTATAAATGTTTCTATTGGATCATACGCTGCTATCTGTAAACCCCTGTGATGGAAAACTGTGTATAAATGTTTCTATTGGATCATACGCTGCTATCTGTAAACCCCTGTGATGGAAAACTGTGTATAAATGTTTCTATTGGATCATACGCTGCTATCTGTAAACCCCTGTGATGGAAAACTGTGTATAAATGTTTCTATTGGATCATACGCTGCTATCTGTAAACCCCTGTGATGGAAAACTGTGTATAAATGTTTCTATTGGATCATACGCTGCTATCTGTAAACCCCTGTGATGGAAAACTGTGTATAAATGTTTCTATTGGATCATACGCTGCTATCTGTAAACCCCTGTGATGGAAAACTGTGTATAAATGTTTCTATTGGATCATACGCTGCTATCTGTAAACCCCTGTGATGGAAAACTGTGTATAAATGTTTCTATTGGATCATACGCTGCTATCTGTAAACCCTGTGATGGAAAACTGTGTATAAATGTTTCTATTGGATCATACGCTGCTATCTGTAAACCCCTGTGATGGAAAACTGTGTATAAATGTTTCTATTGGATCATACGCTGCTATCTGTAAACCCCTGTGATGGAAAACTGTGTATAAATGTTTCTATTGGATCATACGCTGCTGTAAACCCGCTGTGATGGAAAACTGTGTATAAATGTTTCTATTGGATCATACGCTGCTATCTGTAAACCCCTGTGATGGAAAACTGTGTATAAATGTTTCTATTGGATCATACGCTGCTATCTGTAAACCCCTGTGATGGAAAACTGTGTATAAATGTTTCTATTGGATCATACGCTGCTATCTGTAAACCCTGTGATGGAAAACTGTGTATAAATGTTTCTATTGGATCATACGCTGCTGTCTGTAAACCCCTGTGATGGAAAACTGTGTATAAATGTTTCTATTGGATCATACGCTGCTATCTGTAAACCCCTGTGATGGAAAACTGTGTATAAATGTTTCTATTGGATCATACGCTGCTATCTGTAAACCCCTGTGATGGAAAACTGTGTATAAATGTTTCTATTGGATCATACGCTGCTATCTGTAAACCCCTGTGATGGAAAACTGTGTATAAATGTTTCTATTGGATCATACGCTGCTATCTGTAAACCCCTGTGATGGAAAACTGTGTATAAATGTTTCTATTGGATCATACGCTGCTATCTGTAAACCCCTGTGATGGAAAACTGATAAATGTTTCTATTGATCATACGCTGCTACCCTGTGATGGAAAACTGTGTATAAATGTTTCTATTGGATCATACGCTGCTATCTGTAAACCCCTGTGATGGAAAACTGTGTATAAATGTTTCTATTGGATCATACGCTGCTATCTGTAAACCCCTGTGATGGAAAACTGTGTATAAATGTTTCTATTGGATCATACGCTGCTATCTGTAAACCCCTGTGATGGAAAACTGTGTATAAATGTTTCTATTGGATCATACGCTGCTATCTGTAAACCCCTGTGATGGAAAACTGTGTATAAATGTTTCTATTGGATCATACGCTGCTATCTGTAAACCCCTGTGATGGAAAACTGTGTATAAATGTTTCTATTGGATCATACGCTGCTATCTGTAAACCCCTGTGATGGAAAACTGTGTATAAATGTTTCTATTGGATCATACGCTGCTATCTGTAAACCCCTGTGATGGAAAACTGTGTATAAATGTTTCTATTGGATCATACGCTGCTATCTGTAAACCCCTGTGATGGATGGATAAATGTTTCTATTGGATCATACGTATAAATGTTTCTATTGGATCATACGCTGCTATCTGTAAACCCCTGTGATGGAAAACTGTGTATAAATGTTTCTATTGGATCATACGCTGCTATCTGTAAACCCCTGTGATGGAAAACTGTGTATAAATGTTTCTATTGGATCATACGCTGCTATCTGTAAACCCCTGTGATGGAAAACTGTGTATAAATGTTTCTATTGGATCATACGCTGCTATCTGTAAACGCTGTATAAATGTTTCTATTGGATCATACGCTGCTATCTGTGTGTAACCCTGCTGTGATGGAAAACTGTGTATAAATGTTTCTATTGGATCATACGCTGCTATCTGTAAACCCCTGTGATGGAAAACTGTGTATAAATGTTTCTATTGGATCATACGCTGCTATCTGTAAACCCCTGTGATGGAAAACTGTGTATAAATGTTTCTATTGGATCATACGCTGCTATCTGTAAACCCCTGTGATGGAAAACTGTGTATAAATGTTTCTATTGGATCATACGCTGCTATCTGTAAACCCCTGTGATGGAAAACTGTGTATAAATGTTTCTATTGGATCATACGCTGCTATCTGTAAACCCCTGTGATGGAAAACTGTGTATAAATGTTTCTATTGGATCATACGCTGCTATCTGTAAACCCCTGTGATGGAAAACTGTGTATAAATGTTTCTATTGGATCATACGCTGCTATCTGTAAACCCCTGTGATGGAAAAACTGTGTAAAATGTTTCTATTGGATCATACGCTGCTATGTGAAATGTTTCTATTGGATCATACGCTGCTATCTGTAAACCCCTGTGATGGAAAACTGTGTATAAATGTTTCTATTGGATCATACGCTGCTATCTGTAAACCCCTGTGATGGAAAACTGTGTATAAATGTTTCTATTGGATCATACGCTGCTATCTGTAAACCCCTGTGATGGAAAACTGTGTATAAATGTTTCTATTGGATCATACGCTGCTATCTGTAAACCCCTGTGATGGAAAACTGTGTATAAATGTTTCTATTGGATCATACGCTGCTATCTGTAAACCCTGTGATGGAAAACTGTGTATAAATGTTTCTATTGGATCATACGCTGCTATCTGTAAACCCCTGTGATGGAAAACTGTGTATAAATGTTTCTATTGGATCATACGCTGCTATCTGTAAACCCCTGTGATGGAAAACTGTGTATAAATGTTTCTATTGGATCATACGCTGCTATCTGTAAACCCCTGTGATGGAAAACTGTGTATAAATGTTTCTATTGGATCATACGCTGCTATCTGTAAACCCCTGTGATGGAAAACTGTGTATAAATGTTTCTATTGGATCATACGCTGCTATCTGTAAACCCCTGTGATGGAAAACTGTGTATAAATGTTTCTATTGGATCATACGCTGCTATCTGTAAACCCCTGTGATGGAAAACTGTGTATAAATGTTTCTATTGGATCATACGCTGCTATCTGTAAACCCGCTGTGATGGAAAACTGTGTATAAATGTTTCTATTGGATCATACGCTGCTATCTGTAAACCCCTGTGATGGAAAACTGTGTATAAATGTTTCTATTGGTATCCCCTGTGATGGACGCTGTATAAATGTTTCTATTGGATCATACGCTGCTATCTGTAAACCCCTGTGATGGAAAACTGTGTATAAATGTTTCTATTGGATCATACGCTGCTATCTGTAAACCCCTGTGATGGAAAACTGTGTATAAATGTTTCTATTGGATCATACGCTGCTATCTGTAAACCCCTGTGATGGAAAACTGTGTATAAATGTTTCTATTGGATCATACGCTGCTATCTGTAAACCCCTGTGATGGAAAACTGTGTATAAATGTTTCTATTGGATCATACGCTGCTATCTGTAAACCCCTGTGATGGAAAACTGTGTATAAATGTTTCTATTGGATCATACGCTGCTATCTGTAAACCCCTGTGATGGAAAACTGTGTATAAATGTTTCTATTGGATCATACGCTGCTATCTGTAAACCCCTGTGATGGAAAACTGTGTATAAATGTTTCTATTGGATCATACGCTGCTATCTGTAAACCCCTGTGATGGAAAACTGTGTATAAATGTTTCTATTGGATCATACGCTGCTATCTGTAAACCCCTGTGATGGAAAACTGTGTATAAATGTTTCTATTGGATCATACGCTGCTATCTGTAAACCCCTGTGATGGAAAACTGTGTATAAATGTTTCTATTGGATCATACGCTGCTATCTGTAAACCCCTGTGATGGAAAACTGTGTATAAATGTTTCTATTGGATCATACGCTGCTATCTGTAAACCCCTGTGATGGAAAACTGTGTATAAATGTTTCTATTGGATCATACGCTGCTATCTGTAAACCCCTGTGATGGAAAACTGTGTATAAATGTTTCTATTGGATCATACGCTGCTATCTGTAAACCCCTGTGATGGAAAACTGTGTATAAATGTTTCTATTGGATCATACGCTGCTATCTGTAAACCCCTGTGATGGAAAACTGTGTATAAATGTTTCTATTGGATCATACGCTGCTATCTGTAAACCCCTGTGATGGAAAACTGTGTATAAATGTTTCTATTGGATCATACGCTGCTATCTGTAAACCCCTGTGATGGAAAACTGTGTATAAATGTTTCTATTGGATCATACGCTGCTATCTGTAAACCCCTGTGATGGAAAACTGTGTATAAATGTTTCTATTGGATCATACGCTGCTATGTGATGGAAAACTGTGTATAAATGTTTCTGTAAACCCCTGTGATGGAAAACTGTGTATAAATGTTTCTATTGGATCATACGCTGCTATCTGTAAACCCTGTGATGGAAAACTGTGTATAAATGTTTCTATTGGATCATACGCTGCTATCTGTAAACCCCTGTGATGGAAAACTGTGTATAAATGTTTCTATTGGATCATACGCTGCTATCTGTAAACCCCTGTGATGGAAAACTGTGTATAAATGTTTCTATTGGATCATACGCTGCTATCTGTAAACCCCTGTGATGGAAAACTGTGTATAAATGTTTCTATTGGATCATACGCTGCTATCTGTAAACCCCTGTGATGGAAAACTGTGTATAAATGTTTCTATTGGATCATACGCTGCTAACCCCTGTGATGGAAAACTGTGTATAAATGTTTCTATTGGATCATACGCTGCTATCTGTAAACCCCTGTGATGGAAAACTGTGTATAAATGTTTCTATTGGATCATACGCTGCTATCTGTAAACCCTGTGATGGAAAACTGTGTATAAATGTTTCTATTGGATCATACGCTGCTATCTGTAAACCCCTGTGATGGAAAACTGTGTATAAATGTTTCTATTGGATCATACGCTGCTATCTGTAAACCCCTGTGATGGAAAACTGTGTATAAATGTTTCTATTGGATCATACGCTGCTATCTGTAAACCCCTGTGATGGAAAACTGTGTATAAATGTTTCTATTGGATCATACGCTGCTATCTGTAAACCCCTGTGATGGAAAACTGTGTATAAATGTTTCTATTGGATCATACGCTGCTATCTGTAAACCCCTGTGATGGAAAACTGTGTATAAATGTTTCTATTGGATCATACGCTGCTATCTGTAAACCCCTGTGATGGAAACTGTAAAATGTTTCTATTGGATCATACGCTGTGATGGATGGAAAACTGTGTATAAATGTTTCTATTGGATCATACGCTGCTATCTGTAAACCCCTGTGATGGAAAACTGTGTATAAATGTTTCTATTGGATCATACGCTGCTATCTGTAAACCCCTGTGATGGAAAACTGTGTATAAATGTTTCTATTGGATCATACGCTGCTATCTGTAAACCCCTGTGATGGAAAACTGTGTATAAATGTTTCTATTGGATCATACGCTGCTATCTGTAAACCCCATGTGATGGAAAACTGTGTATAAATGTTTCTATTGGATCATACGCTGCTATCTGTAAACCCCTGTGATGGAAAACTGTGTATAAATGTTTCTATTGGATCATACGCTGCTATCTGTAAACCCCTGTGATGGAAAACTGTGTATAAATGTTTCTATTGGATCATACGCTGCTATCTGTAAACCCCTGTGATGGAAAACTGTGTATAAATGTTTCTATTGGATCATACGCTGCTATCTGTAAACCCCTGTGATGGAAAACTGTGTATAAATGTTTCTATTGGATCATACGCTGCTATCTGTAAACCCCTGTGATGGAAAACTGTGTATAAATGTTTCTATTGGATCATACGCTGCTATCTGTAAACCCCTGTGATGGAAAACTGTGTATAAATGTTTCTATTGGATCATACGCTGCTGCTATCTGTAAACCCCTGTGATGGAAAACTGTGTATCATAAATGTTTCTAAATGTTTCTATTGGATCATACGCTGCTATCTGTAAACCCCTGTGATGGAAAACTGTGTATAAATGTTTCTATTGGATCATACGCTGCTATCTGTAAACCCTGTGATGGAAAACTGTGTATAAATGTTTCTATTGGATCATACGCTGCTATCTGTAAACCCCTGTGATGGAAAACTGTGTATAAATGTTTCTATTGGATCATACGCTGCTATCTGTAAACCCCTGTGATGGAAAACTGTGTATAAATGTTTCTATTGGATCATACGCTGCTATCTGTAAACCCCTGTGATGGAAAACTGTGTATAAATGTTTCTATTGGATCATACGCTGCTATCTGTAAACCCCTGTGATGGAAAACTGTGTATAAATGTTTCTATTGGATCATACGCTGCTATCTGTAAACCCCTGTGATGGAAAACTGTGTATAAATGTTTCTATTGGATCATACGCTGCTATCTGTAAACCCCTGTGATGGAAAACTGTGTATAAATGTTTCTATTGGATCATACGCTGCTATCTGTAAACCCCTGTGATGGAAAACTGTGTATAAATGTTTCTATTGGATCATACGCTGCTATCTGTAAACCCCTGTGATGGAAAACTGTGTATAAATGTTTCTATTGGATCATACGCTGCTATCTGTAAACCCCTGTGATGGAAAACTGTGTATAAATGTTTCTATTGGATCATACGCTGCTATCTGTAAACCCCTGTGATGGAAAACTGTGTATAAATGTTTCTATTGGATCATACGCTGCTATCTGTAAACCCCTGTGATGGAAAACTGTGATGGATCAACGCTGCTATCTGTGTATAAATGTTTGTTTCTATTGGATCATACGCTGCTATCTGTAAACCCCTGTGATGGAAAACTGTGTATAAATGTTTCTATTGGATCATACGCTGCTATCTGTAAACCCCTGTGATGGAAAACTGTGTATAAATGTTTCTATTGGATCATACGCTGCTATCTGTAAACCCCTGTGATGGAAAACTGTGTATAAATGTTTCTATTGGATCATACGCTGCTATCTGTAAACCCTGTGTATAAATGTTTCTGTGATGGAAAACTGTGTATAAATGTTTCTATTGGATCATACGCTGCTATCTGTAAACCCCTGTGATGGAAAACTGTGTATAAATGTTTCTATTGGATCATACGCTGCTATCTGTAAACCCCTGTGATGGAAAACTGTGTATAAATGTTTCTATTGGATCATACGCTGCTATCTGTAAACCCCTGTGATGGAAAACTGTGTATAAATGTTTCTATTGGATCATACGCTGCTATCTGTAAACCCCTGTGATGGAAAACTGTGTATAAATGTTTCTATTGGATCATACGCTGCTATCTGTAAACCCCTGTGATGGAAAACTGTGTATAAATGTTTCTATTGGATCATACGCTGCTATCTGTAAACCCCTGTGATGGAAAACTGTGTATAAATGTTTCTATTGGATCATACGCTGCTATCTGTAAACCCCTGTGATGGAAAACTGTGTATAAATGTTTCTATTGGATCATACGCTGCTATCTGTAAACCCCTGTGATGGAAAACTGTGTATAAATGTTTCTATTGGATCATACGCTGCTATCTGTAAACCCCTGTGATGGAAAACTGTGTATAAATGTTTCTATTGGATCATACGCTGCTATCTGTAAACCCTGTGATGGAAAACTGTGTATAAATGTTTCTATTGGATCATACGCTGCTATCTGTAAACCCCTGTGATGGAAAACTGTGTATAAATGTTTCTATTGGATCATACGCTGCTATCTGTAAACCCCTGTGATGGAAAACTGTGTATAAATGTTTCTATTGGATCATACGCTGCTATCTGTAAACCCTGTGATGGAAAACTGTGTATAAATGTTTCTATTGGATCATACGCTGCTATCTGTAAACCCTGTGATGGAAAACTGTGTATAAATGTTTCTATTGGATCATACGCTGCTATCTGTAAACCCCTGTGATGGAAAACTGTGTATAAATGTTTCTATTGGATCATACGCTGCTGTAAACCCCTGTGATGGAAAACTGTGTATAAATGTTTCTATTGGATCATACGCTGCTAAAACCCCTGTGATGGAAAACTGTGTATAAATGTTTCTATTGGATCATACGCTGCTATCTGTAAACCCCTGTGATGGAAAACTGTGTATAAATGTTTCTATTGGATCATACGCTGCTGTAAACCCCTGTGATGGAAATGTTTCTATTGGATCATACGCTGCTATCTGTAAACCCCTGTGATGGAAAACTGTGTATAAATGTTTCTATTGGATCATACGCTGCTATCTGTAAACCCCTGTGATGGAAAACTGTGTATAAATGTTTCTATTGGATCATACGCTGCTATCTGTAAACCCCTGTGATGGAAAACTGTGTATAAATGTTTCTATTGGATCATACGCTGCTATCTGTAAACCCCTGTGATGGAAAACTGTGTATAAATGTTTCTATTGGATCATACGCTGCTATCTGTAAACCCCTGTGATGGAAAACTGTATATAAATGTTTCTATTGGATCATACGCTGCTATCTGTAAACCCCTGTGATGGAAAACTGTGTATAAATGTTTCTATTGGATCATACGCTGCTATCTGTAAACCCCTGTGATGGAAAACTGTGTATAAATGTTTCTATTGGATCATACGCTGCTATCTGTAAACCCCTGTGATGGAAAACTGTGTATAAATGTTTCTATTGGATCATACGCTGCTATCTGTAAACCCCTGTGATGGAAAACTGTGTATAAATGTTTCTATTGGATCATACGCTGCTATCTGTAAACCCCTGTGATGGAAAACTGTGTATAAATGTTTCTATTGGATCATACGCTGCTATCTGTAAACCCCTGTGATGGAAAACTGTGTATAAATGTTTCTATTGGATCATACGCTGCTATCTGTAAACCCCTGTGATGGAAAACTGTGTATAAATGTTTCTATTGGATCATACGCTGCTATCTGTAAACCCTGCTGTGATGGAAAACTGTGTATAAATGTTTCTATTGGATCATACGCTGCTATCTGTAAACCCCTGTGATGGAAAACTGTGTATAAATGTTTCTATTGGATCATACGCTGCTATCTGTAAACCCCTGTGATGGAAAACTGTGTATAAATGTTTCTATTGGATCATACGCTGCTATCTGTAAACCCCTGTGATGGAAAACTGTGTATAAATGTTTCTATTGGATCATACGCTGCTATCTGTAAACCCCTGTGATGGAAAACTGTGTATAAATGTTTCTATTGGATCATACGCTGCTATCTGTAAACCCCTGTGATGGAAAACTGTGTATAAATGTTTCTATTGGATCATACGCTGCTATCTGTAAACCCCTGTGATGGAAAACTGTGTATAAATGTTTCTATTGGATCATACGCTGCTATCTGTAAACCCCTGTGATGGAAAACTGTGTATAAATGTTTCTATTGGATCATACGCTGCTATCTGTAAACCCCTGTGATGGAAAACTGTGTATAAATGTTTCTATTGGATCATACGCTGCTATCTGTAAACCCCTGTGATGGAAAACTGTGTATAAATGTTTCTATTGGATCATACGCTGCTATCCCTGTAAACCCCTGTGATGGAAAACTGTGTATAAATGTTTCTATTGGATCATACGCTGCTATCTGTAAACCCCTGTGATGGAAAACTGTGTATAAATGTTTCTATTGGATCATACGCTGCTGTCTGTAAACCCTGTGATGGAAAACTGTAATAAATGTTTCTATTGGATCATACGCTGCTGTAAACCCTGGATGGAAACTGTGTATAAATGTTTCTATTGGATCATACGCTGCTATCTGTAAACCCCTGTGATGGAAAACTGTGTATAAATGTTTCTATTGGATCATACGCTGCTATCTGTAAACCCCTGTGATGGAAAACTGTGTATAAATGTTTCTATTGGATCATACGCTGCTATCTGTAAACCCCTGTGATGGAAAACTGTGTATAAATGTTTCTATTGGATCATACGCTGCTATCTGTAAACCCCTGTGATGGAAAACTGTGTATAAATGTTTCTATTGGATCATACGCTGCTATCTGTAAACCCCTGTGATGGAAAACTGTGTATAAATGTTTCTATTGGATCATACGCTGCTATCTGTAAACCCCTGTGATGGAAAACTGTGTATAAATGTTTCTATTGGATCATACGCTGCTATCTGTAAACCCCTGTGATGGAAAACTGTGTATAAATGTTTCTATTGGATCATACGCTGCTATCTGTAAACCCCTGTGATGGAAAACTGTGTATAAATGTTTCTATTGGATCATACGCTGCTATCTGTAAACCCCTGTGATGGAAAACTGTGTATAAATGTTTCTATTGGATCATACGCTGCTATCTGTAAACCCCTGTGATGGAAAACTGTGTATAAATGTTTCTATTGGATCATACGCTGCTATCTGTAAACCCCTGTGATGGAAAACTGTGTATAAATGTTTCTATTGGATCATACGCTGCTATCTGTAAACCCCTGTGATGGAAAACTGTGTATAAATGTTTCTATTGGATCATACGCTGCTATCTGTAAACCCCTGTGATGGAAAACTGTGTATAAATGTTTCTATTGGATCATACGCTGCTATCTGTAAACCCCTGTGATGGAAAACTGTGTATAAATGTTTCTATAAATGTTTCTATAAACCCCTGGATCATACGCTGCATACGCTGCTGTAAACCCCTGTGATGGAAAACTGTGTATAAATGTTTCTATTGGATCATACGCTGCTATCTGTAAACCCGCTGTGATGGAAAACTGTGTATAAATGTTTCTATTGGATCATACGCTGCTATCTGTAAACCCCTGTGATGGAAAACTGTGTATAAATGTTTCTATTGGATCATACGCTGCTATCTGTAAACCCCTGTGATGGAAAACTGTGTATAAATGTTTCTATTGGATCATACGCTGCTATCTGTAAACCCCTGTGATGGAAAACTGTGTATAAATGTTTCTATTGGATCATACGCTGCTATCTGTAAACCCCTGTGATGGAAAACTGTGTATAAATGTTTCTATTGGATCATACGCTGCTATCTGTAAACCCCTGTGATGGAAAACTGTGTATAAATGTTTCTATTGGATCATACGCTGCTATCTGTAAACCCCTGTGATGGAAAACTGTGTATAAATGTTTCTATTGGATCATACGCTGCTATCTGTAAACCCCTGTGATGGAAAACTGTGTATAAATGTTTCTATTGGATCATACGCTGCTCCGCTGATGGAAAACTGTGTATAAATGTTTCTATTGGATCATACCTGCTGTCTGTAAACCCCTGTGATGGAAAACTGTATATAAATGTTTCTATTGGATCATACGCTGCTGCTCTGTAAACCCCTGTGATGGAGAACTGTGTATAAATGTTTCTATTGGATCATACGCTGCTATCTGTAAACCCCTGTGATGGAAAACTGTGTATAAATGTTTCTATTGGATCATACGCTGCTATCTGTTAACCCCTGTGATGGAAAACTGTGTATAAATGTTTCTATTGGATCATACGCTGCTATCAAACCCGTGATGGAAAACTGCTAAATGTTTCTATTGTCATAACCTGTAAACCCCTGTGATTGAAAACTGTGTATAAATGTTTCTAATGGATCATACGCTGCTATCTGTAAACCCCTGTGATGGAAAACTGTGTATAAATGTTTCTATTGGATCATACGCTGCTATCTGTAAACCCCTGTGATGGAAAACTGTGTATAAATGTTTCTATTGGATCATACGCTGCTATCTGTAAACCCCTGTGATGGAAAACTGTGTATAAATGTTTCTATTGGATCATACGCTGCTATCTGTAAACCCCTGTGATGGAAAACTGTGTATAAATGTTTCTATTGGATCATACGCTGCTATCTGTAAACCCTGTGATGGAAAACTGTGTATAAATGTTTCTATTGGATCATACGCTGCTATCTGTAAACCCCTGTGATGGAAAACTGTGTATAAATGTTTCTATTGGATCATACGCTGCTATCTGTAAACCCCTGTGATGGAAAACTGTGTATAAATGTTTCTATTGGATCATACGCTGCTCCCTGTTAACCCCTGTGATGGAGAACTGTGTATAAATGTTTCTATTGGATCATACGCTGCTCCCTGTTAACCCCTGTGATGGAGAACTATGTATAAATGTTTCTATTGGATCATACGCTGCTCCCTGTTAACCCCTGTGATGGAGAACTATGTATAAATGTTTCTATTGGATCATACGCTGCTGTCTGTAAACCCCTGTGATGGAAAACTGTGTATAAATGTTTCTATTGGATCATACGCTGCTATCTGTAAACCCCTGTGATGGAAAACTGTGTATAAATGTTTCTATTGGATCATACGCTGCTATCTGTAAACCCCTGTGATGGAAAACTGTGTATAAATGTTTCTATTGGATCATACGCTGCTGTCTGTAAACCCCTGTGATGGAAAACTGTGTATAAATGTTTCTATTGGATCATACGCTGCTGTCTGTAAACCCCTGTGATGGAAAACTGTGTATAAATGTTTCTATTGGATCATACGCTGCTATCTGTAAACCCCTGTGATGGAAAACTGTGTATAAATGTTTCTATTGGATCATACGCTGCTATCTGTAAACCCCTGTGATGGAAAACTGTGTATAAATGTTTCTATTGGATCATACGCTGCTATCTGTAAACCCCTGTGATGGAAAACTGTGTATAAATGTTTCTATTGGATCATACGCTGCTATCTGTAAACCCCTGTGATGGAAAACTGTGTATAAATGTTTCTATTGGATCATACGCTGCTATCTGTAAACCCCTGTGATGGAAAACTGTGTATAAATGTTTCTATTGGATCATACGCTGCTATCTGTAAACCCCTGTGATGGAGAACTGTGTATAAATGTTTCTATTGGATCATACGCTGCTCCCTGTTAACCCCTGTGATGGAAAACTGTGTATAAATGTTTCTATTGGATCATACGCTGCTATCTGTAAACCCCTGTGATGGAAAACTGTGTATAAATGTTTCTATTGGATCATACGCTGCTATCTGTAAACCTTGTGATGGAAAACTGTGTATAAATGTTTCTATTGGATCATACGCTGCTGTCTGTAAACCCCTGTGATGGAAAACTGTGTATAAATGTTTCTATTGGATCATACGCTGCTATCTGTAAACCCTTGTGATGGAAAACTGTGTATAAATGTTTCTATTGGATCATACGCTGCTATCTGTAAACCCCTGTGATGGAAAACTGTGTATAAATGTTTCTATTGGATCATACGCTGCTCCTGTAAACCCCTGTGATGGAGAACTGTGTATAAATGTTTCTATTGGATCATACGCTGCTATCTGTAAACCCCTGTGATGGAAAACTGTGTATAAATGTTTCTATTGGATCATACGCTGCTCCCTGTTAACCCCTGTGATGGAAAACTGTATATAAATGTTTCTATTGGATCATACGCTGCTATCTGTAAACCCCTGTGATGGAAAACTGTGTATAAATGTTTCTATTGGATCATACGCTGCTATCTGTAAACCCCTGTGATGGAAAACTGTGTATAAATGTTTCTATTGGATCATACGCTGCTATCTGTAAACCCCTGTGATGGAAAACTGTGTATAAATGTTTCTATTGGATCATACGCTGCTATCTGTAAACCCCTGTGATGGAGAACTGTGTATAAATGTTTCTATTGGATCATACGCTGCTGTCTGTAAACCCCTGTGATGGAAAACTGTATATAAATGTTTCTATTGGATCATACGCTGCTATCTGTAAACCCTGTGATGGAAAAACTGTGTATAAATGTTTCTATTGGATCATACGCTGCTATCTGTAAACCCCTGTGATGGAGAACTGTGTATAAATGTTTCTATTGGATCATACGCTGCTGTCTGTAAACCCCTGTGATGGAAAACTGTATATAAATGTTTCTATTGGATCATACGCTGCTATCTGTAAACCCCTGTGATGGAAAACTGTGTATAAATGTTTCTATTGGATCATACGCTGCTATCTGTAAACCCCTGTGATGGAAAACTGTGTATAAATGTTTCTATTGGATCATACGCTGCTCCATGTTAACCCCTGTGATGGAAAACTGTATATAAATGTTTCTATTGGATCATACGCTGCTATCTGTAAACCCCTGTGATGGAAAACTCTGTATCAATGTTTATATTGGATCATACGCTGTTATCTGTAAACCCCTGTGATGGAAAACTGTATATAAATGTTTCTATTGGATCATACGCTGCTATCTGTAAACCCCTGTGATGGAAAACTGTATATAAATGTTTCTATTGGATCATACGCTGCTATCTGTAAACCCCTGTGATGGAAAACTGTGTATAAATGTTTCTATTGGATCATACGCTGCTATCTGTAAACCCCTGTGATGGAGAACTGTGTATAAATGTTTCTATTGGATCATACGCTGCTATCTGTAAACCCCTGTGATGGAAAACTGTGTATAAATGTTTCTATTGGATCATACGCTGCTATCTGTAAACCCCTGTGATGGAAAACTGTGTATAAATGTTTCTATTGGATCATACGCTGCTCCCTGTTAACCCCTGTGATGGAGAACTGTGTATAAATGTTTCTATTGGATCATACGCTGCTGTCTGTAAACCCCTGTGATGGAAAACTGTGTATAAATGTTTCTATTGGATCATACGCTGCTATCTGTAAACCCCTGTGATGGAAAACTGTGTATAAATGTTTCTATTGGATCATACGCTGCTCCCTGTTAACCCCTGTGATGGAGAACTATGTATAAATGTTTCTATTGGATCATACGCTGCTGTCTGTAAACCCCTGTGATGGAAAACTGTGTATAAATGTTTCTATTGGATCATACGCTGCTATCTGTAAACCCCTGTGATGGAAAACTGTGTATAAATGTTTCTATTGGATCATACGCTGCTGTCTGTAAACCTCTGTGATGGAAAACTGTGTATAAATGTTTCTATTGGATCATACGCTGCTATCTGTAAACCCCTGTGATGGAAAACTGTGTATAAATGTTTCTATTGGATCATACGCTGCTGTCTGTAAACCCCTGTGATGGAAAACTGTGTATAAATGTTTCTATTGGATCATACGCTGCTATCTGTAAACCCCTGTGATGGAAAACTGTGTATAAATGTTTCTATTGGATCATACGCTGCTATCTGTAAACCCCTGTGATGGAAAACTGTGTATAAATGTTTCTATTGGATCATACGCTGCTATCTGTAAACCCTGTGATGGAAAACTGTATATAAATGTTTCTATTGGATCATACGCTGCTATCTGTAAACCCCTGTGATGGAAAACTGTATATAAATGTTTCTATTGGATCATACGCTGCTATCTGTAAACCCCTGTGATGGAAAACTGTGTATAAATGTTTCTATTGGATCATACGCTGCTATCTGTAAACCCCTGTGATGGAGAACTGTGTATAAATGTTTCTAATGGATCATACGCTGCTATCTGTAAACCCCTGTGATGGAAAACTGTGTATAAATGTTTCTATTGGATCATACGCTGCTATCTGTAAACCCTGTGATGGAAAACTGTGTATAAATGTTTCTATTGGATCATACGCTGCTATCTGTAAACCCCTGTGATGGAAAACTGTGTATAAATGTTTCTATTGGATCATACGCTGCTCCCTGTTAACCCCTGTGATGGAAAACTGTATATAAATGTTTCTATTGGATCATACGCTGCTGTCTGTAAACCCCTGTGATGGAGAACTGTATATAAATGTTTCTATTGGATCATACGCTGCTGTCTGTAAACCCCTGTGATGGAAAACTGTATATAAATGTTTCTATTGGATCATACGCTGCTGTTTGGAAACCCCTGTGATGGAAAACTGGTATAAATGTTTTATTGGATCATACGCTGCTATCTGTAAACCCCTGTGATGGAAAACTGTGTATAAATGTTTCTATTGGATCATACGCTGCTGTTTGGAAACCCCTGTGATGGAAAACTGTATATAAATGTTTCTATTGGATCATACGCTGCTATCTGTAAACCCCTGTGATGGAGAACTGTATATAAATATTTCTCACCGGTAAATATTATTTTGAAATAAATAAACATAAGTTTTGGGGTAAGGTACAGTTTGAAATAGATTTATTATTAATACCTTCATATATGTTCCACACTTTCTACTAATACTTTTAATTCTGTTTGAAAAACGTTTATCGCTATAAGAAACATTTAGTATTACTGTTATAAAAACAGATCGACCTGTATCTAATACAAACTGTACTGCATACTAACGACTTGTCCTTAAAAGGCAAAGCTTTATTTTTCTAGAGTTAAAAATTTTAAATCTTATTCCAGAGCTGGCAGAACAGATGGGCCAAGACTTTCAGGAAAATAGGTTTCAAGGACCAGTCTTGGCTTGGAACAAAAACCAGAAGTCGTAAGTATTATAATTTTATTTTAGAATAAACGTACAGTTAAGTATTATTAGTAATGGTTATTTACAGCCGTTCAGCCAGTCTGTTTGTTAACCAAGTTATTTTTATCAGCAAAACGACGTGCGTTAATTAAAACAAATGTAATAAGTTAAAGGTTTAATACGAATTGTCTACTTTGTTTGTTTTACGTTAGTAGATACGTTAATTTGTAAGTTCGGTTTAAAACTATGTTCTTCATTGGCGTTCTTCAAGTTGTCTTTTAAAGTATAAATCAAAACTAAAACGTCCCAGAATTCTTTCTTTCTCCATGACGCTATTGTGCTATAGCACGTGTGTTATGGGTAACACAGGCTGTGTGCTGCCTGTCTAATTTGCTCGTTACGGTGGCAAGGACCACGATGTTTATGAATGTGACATGGACCCACATTGCGTCAACTGCAATGGTTCTCACCCCTCCTACTTTCATTCTTGCCCAAAATGGTTGGAGGAAAAAGAGGTGCAGCGTTTGAAAACAATACATAACATTACTTATCCTGAGGCTCGGAAATTGCTGTCCACAACTCCATCTCGGACATATGCTGCTGCACATCATTCCACAACTACAGTGGGAGTGCAGACAGATCTCTCTGTGCCTCCAAGAGAATCGTTTTCAAAACAAATGAAAAGCCTTTTGACCTCCGTGGTTAAAAAGGTTGATGAATCGACTTCCACACCCATCTCTGTTCCTCCCATACATTCCAACAAACCTCAAGATCTACATCCTTCAGTTTCAAATACAGGCATTTTTTAAGATACATCTTTTTCTCCCACCCCAAGAGGCAAAACAATCATTCGTTCACGTCCTCAGTCACTGGAATCCCCTTCCAACAACAAAGACCTGCCCAATCGACCCAGGGCAAGATCCATGGAGGTTGATAGACCTCCACCGACTAAGGACAGTAAGGAAAATAGAAGTGGTCATAAACAGAAGAGTTCTCCAGCCACTTCGCCTACCCGTCATTAAAAAATGGCCACCTTGATACAATGGAACTGTCGAGGTTTACGTTCTAATCTGGATGATATCAAAACACTGATTACTTCCTACCATCCTGTATGTCTTTCCTTACAAGAAACATTTCTAAAACCTGCTGATACAGTCACCATTCGGCAGTATTCTCTGTACAGAAATGACAGGCTGTGTGATGGACTAGTACATGGAAGGGTGGCACTGTTGGTTGATTAGCATGTACCCACCCTGTCTTTGTCACTCAACACACCCTTGGAGGCCGTAGCCATCCGTGTTTCCTTGGGTCATACAATCACTGTTTGCTCTCTCTTCCTGTCCCCTGGAGAGACATATGATCAATCAGACCTTGATGCTCTTGTTGAACAGTTGCTGTTTTTCCCTTTCTACTCCTGGGGGACTTTAATGGACATCATCCCCTTTGGGGAAGTGCTGATATTGGTGGGAGGGGTCGCTTTGTAGAGCGTATGCTCTCTGATCACAATCTTTCTCTTTTCAATACTGGTTCTTCCACTTATTTTCACGCACCTAGTCAATCCTTTACCATTATTGATCTCTCGGTCTGCTCCCCTTCATTATTCTCCCATTTTTCATGGAGGGTTGACAATAATCCACTAGGAAGTGATAATTTTCCTATCCTTTTGAGAGAGACTGGCCGTGGTCAATGCCACCCTACCTGCGTGCCCCGGTGGAAGCTGGATCAGGCAGACTGGTCCATTTTCACTGCTCTCGCAGAACTTGATCCTGTCATCGTTAATCAGCCATCAATAGACGACTGTGTGGCAGCGGTAACTGGTTGTATTATACAAGCAGTTGCTCAGTGTATTCCTAAAATTTTGACACGTTTTCCACGATATCCCCGTCCGTGGTGGAACCCTGCTTGCCACTTAGCACGGAAGGCTCTAAAACGGACCTGGGATACTTTTCGTAGATATCCAACACTTTCAAACCGCGTCGCTTTCCAACGGGCCCGTGCACATGCTAGGTGGGTAAGACGTCAAAGCCAGAAGGAATCTTGGATTAAGTTCACAACTAGCATATCTTCTACCACCAGTTTCAGGAGCATATGGGACAGGATTCGAAAGGTCAGTGGGCACTACAATTCTGTGTATCAATATTCTTTGACATAGAGAAGGCTTATGACACAACATGGAGGTATGGCGTTTTGCGAGACCTCCATACATATGGGTTACGTGGCCATTTACCCATGTTTATTAAAAAAATTTTAATGAACAGGAGATTCCAAGTTCGTGTGGGTTCGATACTTTCCCGTTCTTTTATACAGGAACTTGGAGTCCCTCAGGGCTGTGTTTTGAGTGTCACACTTTTCAGTATAAAGATAAATGCCATCACTGAACAACTCCCTCTCACTGTTGCGAATAGGCTGTCCTTCTCACTGTTGCGAATGGGCTGTATGTTGACGACTTTCACATCACATGTCAGTCGTCGAACATGAGATATATTGAGCGGCAACTACAAACTGCCCTTAATCGTGTACTGAAGTGGACTACGGCGAACGGCTTTAATTTCTCTCTCTCTAAACCCGTTTGCATGCACTTTTGCCTTCAACGGGGTATTCACCCTGATCCTGAACTTCATATCGGTGAAGTTTCGCTGCCAGTGGTCCCTGAGACCAAGTTCTTGAGGCTTATCTTTGATCGTAAGCTGACCTTTATACCACACTTAAAGCAGCTACGGGTCAAATGCACAAGAGCACTGAACATCCTCCGTGTCCTCTCTACTACCAGTTGGGGAGCAGATCGATGTTCTATGTTAAAGGTATATCGTGCTCTTATTCAATCAAAACTCGACTATGGATCAATGGTCTATAGCTCTGCCAGACCCTCGGCCTTAAAGATGCTGGACCCCATTCATCACCAAGGACTTCGACTCTGCACTGGGGCTTTCCGCACCTCTCCAGTTCAAAGCTTATACATTGAATCTCATGAACCTTCTCTGCACCTTCGTCGTTTGCAATTATCTTTACTATATTCTTGGAAACTTCGTTCCTTTCCAAAGCATCCCACCTGGAAATGTGTTTTCCTTCCTCAGTTGGCAGTAGTTTTTTAGAACAGATGATCTGCCATTGCTCCATTTGGCATTCGCATCCAGGCGCAATTGGATGACTTGGGTATGTCCTTGGATAGCATTGCAGATTCCAAAGGTCAGCCCATCCCACCATGGCTTATTACAGCCCCAAAATTTGACTTTTCTTTCAGTCATCTGAAAAAGGCAGATACTCCAGATTGGAAGTACCATCTTTATTTAATGAGCATCTTTCAAACAATCATTCCGTTCACATTTATACAGATGGTTCCAAATCAGGTAATTCATTTGGCTCTGCTATGGTTTGCTGCGGTTCGGTGGTTGCACATTGACATTGGTTGACATTGAAAAATGGCCAGAACATTAAATAACTCGACACCAGGATTGGAAAGGCCAACTTCAGGTGACTAACGCTGCTGTTTGAACTATCTGTTAGTCGTCCTGGCGAGTTGTTATTCCAATTTTGCTGCATGTCTTTTATACTTTTACTACTTTACCTTTTAATACTGGCCATAATGACACATAACCCGGAACCAGGACTGAAAGACCAACTTTAGGTGAGTGACGGTGGTTCTGGTACTTGCCTGTTAGTCTTTCTGGCTGGTTATGATCATTACATTCTGTTACAGGAAGTCCTTTACAACTTTATAGACTGGATGTCAACATTGGTTTTACGCCATTTTCTGTTTTTAATTGCTGTTTTGTTTTTACCTTCGTTTACTCTTACAAATTTTACTACATTTACTTTACTTTTACCTTTTTACTGGACATTTAACTACTCATTATTACAATTTTGCTATATGTCTTTTAAAACTTCTATTATTTTACATTTTGATACTGGTTGCTATGACACATATCCCGGAACCAGGACTGAAAGGCCAACTTCAGGTGACTGACGGTAGTTCTTGAACTTACCTGTTAGTCTTCCTGGTGGGTTATGATCATTACCATTATGCTAGAGAAAGTCCTTTACAACTTCTCTTACTCTGCTTTCTCTCTTAACATTGTAAACTAGGTATCAACATTGATTTTATGCTTTTTCTGTTTTTCAATGCTGTTTTGTTTTACCTTCATTTCCTTTTATGTATTTTACTCCATTTAATTTATTTTTACCTTTTTACTGGACGTTTGGCGCAGATAGCCTAGCTGCTTTGTGTCATAAAACACTAAATCAATCAATCAATTGCGCGAAATTAAAGAAAACAAACAAACAAAAAACAAAACTCAGATGTACCACCTTTATGTACGCACAAGCTACAGCTTAAATTTAGAGTAAGTAAAATTAACTTTTAAAACATGTCCGACGGTTCGACCACTGGTTCGATCAATATGAATCAAGTTTTTAACAGTAAAAAAAGTGTTTATGTAAATTAACACTGAAACAGTGTAAAAACATATTTTCTTAATCAGTAAGTAAGCTCAACAACAGACTGTACTGGGTGATGTTTGTACGTGTATAGGAGGGAATTCACAACGACAAAAACGTTAATAATTAAATTTAAAACAATTAATTCGGTTAATTAATTAGAAACAAAATTTGGGTACGCTAAATTAATTAATTAATTAACTAGTTCTTTAGTTATATACCAATAGTTTTAGTCTGTCTTGGAGAAAAGTTTATTACTTTGTTGAAGTGTTTTAATACTGTTAAACAATCAAAAGAAAACATTTTAAAAGACACTAAAACTCAAGTTTTGTTTTTTCGGTCCTCATTTAACCCGCATGTAGATGGATTATTATGGATGGCCATTGATTTCAAACTCAAATAAAATAAATTTTTATGCTATAGAAAAGTATTATGTTTTAGAACGTGTATTATTTTTTTTACTTCCATATTTGTTGATATTTTCCGTTGGAGTAATAAAAGCTCGGCCAGTAGGTGTCGCCATATGAGTTGCAAATGACTTTTTTTTTTTCTAATAACTTTTAATCTACTTGAACATATGGTTAAATAAATTATACATCAGGTGAAGACACTATTGTGTATTTATCACTCACGTGTATCGTACTATAAGCCACTGAGGCGGAGTGACAGTTTGGAATTATGGGTATTTTGAATACCTGTTTGGGAGATTTGACTTGGCAAGACAGAAAGCTCATGTTGTGTAACCGTTTTTTTTGTATCCCTTCAATAAATCACTAGTAATTGCTTTTAAAAGTGCATCGACTTGTCTGTCAGTTTTAGAAATATTCACGAAAGTTCACTGTTTTATTTAATATCCTACAAAATCGCTACAGTTTCCAACAGATGGAGCTACAGACAAAAATGTTCATCTTCAGTTTTCCTAACATATGGGTAGAAGATGTGTACTTCACAATATTACGGTAAAGGCATAATGTATTATAAACCAACAAATGTTAACTTTGTGATAGGAGCTATGGGACCCTACAAAGATATAATCAATTCTTTTAATCAGGTTGGGCCGTTCGACTCGTAGGCTTAGGGTTAGGAGTTCGAAACATGCTCCCATTTTCAGCCAAGAAGAATTATAATGTCACAGTCAATCCCACTATTCGTTGATAACAGAGTAGCCCAAGAGTTGGCGGTGTGTGGTAATGACTGAGTACCTTCCCTCTCATCTTTTATTACCAAATTAGGGATGGTCAGTCCTGGTGTAGCTTTGAGAGAAGTTTAAAAACAAACTGATTATCAGAATTTCAAGCTTAATATTTCTAGATATTATGTGTGGTTATAAAACGTATAGGTTTCTAACAACTAAACATCTTCAAGAACTAACCATACAGTGTTTGTAACGACAAAGTTCTATAGTTTTGTTTTTGTCCTGCTATCCACCAGACAGTTAGTAATAAGTGCCTGAGTTCAAGTTCTAATTATACTTTTTAAAGAAAGTCTTAAAGCTTTCTTTGTTGTTTACGAGGATACAATTTTAATTCAACGTAACGATGGAAGTGTGTTTGTTTGTTTTTAAATTTTTAGTAAAGTTACTCGAGGGCTATCTGCGCTAGCCATCCCTAATTTAACAGTGTAAGACTAGAGGGAAACCAGCTAGAAATCACCACCCACCGCCAACTCTTGGGCTACTCTTTTAGCAACGAAGAGTTGGATTGACCGTAACATTATAACGCCCCCACGGCGGAAAGGGCGAGCATGTTAAGTGTGACAGGGAGTGGAACCCGCGACCCTCAGATTACGAATAGAATGCCTTAACTCACTGGCCGTGGAAGTGTGCTTCTCCTACAAGTGTAGAGACGAGAGTAAAATAAGATTCTTGGGTTCAAGAGTAAAATAAACGTTTCTGTGTTTAGGTGACGCTACGTTGTCTCGACATTCTGGTATTGGAGCCAATGAACTGAATCTTAAAGTAAAGCTTGCGAGCACTTTGTCTGGGGAGGTAAGAAAAACCTATACAAAATAAGTGCTTTTCAATTTGTTGAAAATTTACCTTAAAGTATAGACAAATGTACATGAGAAGAACTAGTTTTCACTCATTCATTAGTGTATAATTTAATGTGGAGAACATGCTGTGTGCACGTGGCACGTGGTGTATTCCACCTTTTATATTGCCTTGTCATATATTTCTCTTGAGTTTCTTGTTTGTTTCTTCTAAGCTGTCTTTGTATATTCTAATAAAATAACCGGCGTGTTTACAGACGTGGAGAGGAACTTGGCAAAGCAACGACATTGTGGCTAAAATTCTACGAGTGCACGAGATCACGGCACGTGTTCTTCGAGACTTCAAGGAAGAGTACCCTCGCTTGAGAATATTTTCTCACCCAAATATACTACCTGTTGTCGGCTGCTGTTCCAGCCCGAAGAATTTGATTGTTGTGAGCCAGTACATGCCGTATGGATCTCTGTATACAGTTTTACACGAACAAACTGGTATCAGCTTTCTTTGTAATTCAATCTTCACAGACTTACAAGAATTAGATTACGCGCACGGATTTAGTTCAATATCTTAAATATTGAGTTAAAATCTTTGTTTTCCTTTATATTTGTTTATATTGCACAAAGCTACATGAAGGGTATTTGTGGTCTGTTTACCACAGGTATCTAAATCCGGTTTATGTCTAGTAAATATCCCGCTGTGCCACTGGGGGTTTCATTTGTGAGTTGTTTATAAACTACAGTGACAATTGATCCTTCAGCTTACGAATCTGTCCCGCACACGTGCTTTCATTCGAATTTCCTCTTGCCTATTATATTTCTGTAAAAAAATAATTTCCAACGTAATATAAGAATATTTTCATTTATTACAGACATTAAAAATCGTTTTATTTATAAACGTCTGTTAAGAAAATCTGTGCATGATATACTTTATACGATAATTTAATTTACTTTGTTGGAAATCTAATAGAGGGCGTGACATAGCTACAGTTTAACATTTATAGAAAACAATACAGTTATGTTATGCTTTACTCATAATTTTATTATTAAATAAAATCATGAACTACACAGGCCTAAGAATTTTAAACTTCGTAAAAGATATTTTGGTTTTAATAAAATATGTTTACATAATTTAGGTACGCAGATTTCGAAAATAATATTTAGTTGTCTTTTCTATCACGTAAATATTTTTTACTTAGAACATGTTACTTAGAACAAATTATTTTTTTTCTACGATGAACATTTTTTATTATGTTTGTTAACAAAAATACAAACAAACTAAAGAATAAACTGATGTCAAACGAAATGCTTCTAGTGTCAGCTGTTCGATCACTCGAAGAAGGTCGTTGTGGACCACGATGCTTACTAGTCTGAACTGGAACCACACTGTGTTAACTGTAGTGGTCCACACCTTTCTTACTCTAGTTCTTGTCCTGATAAGGCAGGAAGTTATGTTTGTTTGAAGATTAAGTACAGAACTACACAATGGACTATCTGTGCTCAGCCCACCACAGGAATCGAAACCCGGTTTTTAATGGTGCGAGTATGCAGACATGCTGCTGTGCCACTGGAGGGCAGGAGGAGAAATAGATGCAACGTTTGAAGACTGTGAACAATATCTCCTACTCAGAGGCACGGAAGTTATTGTCCTCCACTCCATCTTAGATGCGTGTTGATACATTCCATTCTACTGCAACAGTGGGAGTGCAGATTGATCTCTTTTTGCCTCCAAAATAGTCTTTTCCAAACCATTTGAAGAATTTTTTGCTCTCCATGACTAATGGAGTTGATGACTCTACGTATGCTCCCATCTCTGTTCCTACCACTCCTTCTGGTGGCTGCTCACATCCATTTCCTTTGGCTCTGGATTTGGGCGTTTCCTGGGGTCCATCTTCTTCTCCAACCCCAAGACGTAATTCTGTCTCTGGAATCTTCGTTCACAGATAGAGACCTGTCAACTCGACCCAGGACAGGATCCATAGAGGTCGATAGACCTCCGTCTAATTCATAAAAAAACGTGGTCAGAAACAGAAGGACGTTCCTTACAATTATCCTCCATATAAATAAAAATAGCCACTTTGACACAGTGGGGTTTTTAGTTGAATATAGATGGCATTAAATATTTTATTGATTTTTATCATCCAGTGTGTATCTCTTTACAAGAAATATTTCTGAAACCAACTCATGCAGTCGTCGTTTGCCAGTTTTCTTTTACAGAAATGACAGATTGTATGATTACTGGTGCATGATGAGTTGGCACTGCTGATCGACTTGCATGTACTCGACCACTCTGCCACTCGATACACCCTTGGAGGCTATAGCCATCCATGTTTCCTTGGGTCGTACCATCATTGTTTGTTCTCTCTACTTATGATGAGTCAGATCTTGGTGCCCTCATTAAACAGTTACCATCTCCCATTTTAATCCTAGGGGATTTTAATGGACGTAATTCCCTCTAAGATGGTGCAGATATTGATGGGGAGGATCGTTCTCCAGATCGTATGATCTCGGATCACAACCGCTCTCTCTTCAATACTGGTTCTTATACATGTTTTTATGCACGCAGTCTGACTTTTGATCTCTCCATCTGCTCCCCTTCACTATCCTCTTACTTTTCTTGAAGGGTTGACAATGACCCATGGGGCAGTGATCATTTTTAGAGAGACTGGCCATGGCCGTTGTCACCCGACCCGTGTGCCTCAATAGAAGCTGTGCCGGGCCATCTGTCCCTCTTTCATGGAACTTGATCTTTCCATTGTCTATAAACCATCGATAGACGACTGCATGACAGCAGTGACTGACTATATTGTCTATGCAGCTGCTCGATGTATTCCTAAAACCTCGACACATTTTTCATGGTATCCTCGTCCGTGATGGAATCTTGCCTGCGAAAAGGCACGGAAGGCTTAAAAATGGGTCTGGAATACGTTTTTTAAATATTTCACACTTTTAAGCCACATTGGTTTTCAACGGTCCCGTGCATATGCTCGGCAGGTGAGGCGTTAAAGTCGGAAATAATCTTGGATTAAGTTCACAACTAGCATCTCTTCTACCACTTGTTCCAAAGTCATATGGGACAAGATTCGGGAGGTCAGTGGGCAGTACACTTCCATGCCCCTTTCAGTCGTGTTCTCTGATGGCCAGGAAGTTGCTGATGCCCAGAACGTCACCAGTGTTCTCAGTGAAAGCTTTTCTCCTACATCTAACACTTCTATTTCATCTCCCACCTTCTTAACCATGGAGACTCTGGTGTTGCGATCACCTTTCCTATCAAACTAATCGTCTCTATGACTTGTAGAATTCAAGCTTGCTCTTCATAAGTCTGGCAGTACCTCAGTAGGGCCTGATGATGTACACTACGAGATGTTGTACCATCTCTCTCCTGCTTCATACCATTCTTCTGATTGTTTTTAACCAGATCCAGCAAGAGAATATATTTTCCTAATGCTTGGCCACGGGCTATTGTCCTCCCTTTTTCAAATCCTGGAAGCCTTTATCAAGCAACAACATATTGTTTCTGTTTTTTTTTACCTTGAGAAAGCTTATGATTCTACGTGGAAACACAACATCCTGCAAGACCTTCACTTGTATGGGTTGCATGGCAAGCTTATGATTCTACGTGGAAACATAACATCCTGCAAGACCTTCACTTGTATGGGTTGCATGACAAGCTTATGATTCTACGTGGAAACACAAAATCCTGCAAGACCTTCACCTGTATGGGTTACATGGCAAGCTTATGATTCTACGTGGAAACACAACATCCTGCAATACTTTCACTTGTATGGGTTGCATGACAAGCTTATGATTCTACGTGGAAACACAACATCCTGTAAGACCTTCACTTGTATGGGTTGCATGGCAAGCTTATGATTCTACGTGGAAACACAACATCCTGTAAGACCTTCACTTGTATGGGTTGCATGGCAAGCTTATGATTCTACGTGGAAGCACAACATCCTGCAAGACCTTCACTTGTATGGGTTGCATGACCGTTTGCTGATTTGTAACAAACTTGTTCTTGGACTGACGATTCCAAGTTCTTGTGGGATCGACACTTTCCCAGGTGAAATCGAAGTGCCTGAGAGTTGTGAGTTGAATGTCACACTTTTCATTATAAAGATTAATGCCACTACTAGACAACTCCCCAAAGTTGCAAATTGACACTATGTTGACGACTTCCACACCTCGTGTAAGCTTTGAGCATGATGTTTATTGAGTAGTAGCTACGGACTGCCCTCAGTCGCTTACTAAAGCGAACCACAGCAAATGATTTTTACCTCCTTTCTCTTTTTGAAACCGTTTGCTTTCACTTTTGTCAGCAACGGGGTATTCACCCCGATTCCGAGCTCCTTTTCGGTGACGTAGTGCTTCCTGTAGTCCCCGTGGCCAAGTTCTTGAGACTTATATTTGACTGTAAGCTGACTTCCATTACACACATCAAGCAGCTGTGCGTCAAATGTGCAAGGGCACTGAGCATCCTCCATGTCCTTTCTTCCACCTCTTGGAGTGGATCAATGTTCTATGCTAAAGATCTATCGTACCCTCATTCGATCTAAAGTGGCCTATGGGTTTCTTGTCTTTGGCTCTGCACAAGGACTTTCTCCAGTCCAGAGTTTGTACACCGAGTCTCATGAAGCCTCCACTGTCTGCAACTGTCAAAACTTTTACCCTTACCACAGCACTCCTCCTGAGGTTGTGTCTTCCTTCCTCAGTGGTCCATGCTTTTTGAGAATAGATGGTCTACCATTAATCAGTGATGTCGAGAAAACCCACTTGCAGAGAAATATATATGTAAAAACGGCTCGTTTGGGTTGAGAAAAACGAGTCGTTTTTACATGTGTATGGTCTACCATTGTTCCTTCTAGTCATTGTATCCAGGTTCAGCTGGCTGAATTGGTTCTGTCCTTGGATGACGTTGCTGTCTCCACAGGTCAGACCATTCTACCATGGCTTATTATCATCCCTAAATGTGACCTTTCTTTGAACCATCTGAAGAAGGCGGATACTCTCAATTGGAAATACCATATTATATTTGACGAACATCTTTCGAACCATCTTTCTGTCCCCATTTATAGGGATGGGTAGAAATCGGGTAACTTTGTGGGCTCTGCTATGGTTTGTATTTAAGGGTATTTTTAATTATATTTAAGTTTTTATCCGACATTGGCCACTGTTTGTTTTCATTTGATTTCAGTTTACGCTTTATAAAACGTCTTCTGTTATTTTTATCGGTTGTTTGACACAGATAGCCTGGTTTCTTTGTGCTACAAAACCTCAAACAATAACAACAAAGTAGCCAATCGTGTTTCTTGCATATGACCTTATTGAGAAGTTCAAGACGTTCGTACTTTTTGTTTTTTCCTATATTTGAAGCAGAACAAATCTTATACATCTCTGGAGGATTCAATGAACAATCACTTGGTTCGTAGACTGCAGCTCCTAACATTGGTATTAATTTAGCAATGTTATTGTTATAAACCAGTACACTTTTTTGTGAAAAGTATGGTATAAACTCACGATTTCTGTACCAGTAATATGTTGTTCATGGAAAAAGTAAAATCTTAGCCCGAATTATGGACCCTAAAATGTCTGAAGAATCATTTGGAAGGCCCACACCTCTCACTAAATCATCAAGTTCATCTTGTGTGAAAAATTGTGGTTCACCAGACGTTTCAGTTTGACAACAATCTCTGTCATCATTTCTATTGACATAGATTTATCAAGTCTATGGTGAAGTAGGTACTGGTACGTCAGGTTCATGAGCAACAGGTCTTGTAGCAGATTGAAGGTTCAGATAAGAAATTTCCTTCTTGAGTGTTGTAGCCTTACACGTTACATGAGTAAATATACCAGTCATCTTCATGGTTTCTAAACTCACGCGAGATCTTTGGAATTCAAAAAAACAAATACTTTCTTCTTACCTCTTAGTCCTTTGTCTCAACTTTTAGATACAAACGGCGTAACTTTGTACAGAACCAATGACCTCTCTTGGTATCTAAGTTTTATTTAAAAATACGCGTAATAGGCATTTTTGTTGTAATGTTTTGTCTTTTATTTCTTTACAACAAATTTACCACAAACATAACAGGATATGTTTGGGTCACTTCCCCCAACTTCTTGTTACCATAGTAACGATAACTAATATTGAAAAGAAAAAATGTACAAAATGTACGCACAAACAAATGCTATTTAGAAATGACACGTCATGCCACCTGTTAACATTCTACATACTAGCGGTGTGTTTCTCGTGGGTTCTAAAACGATCGATAAAACTCTCGTTGTAATTGGTCCAGAGAAATCTGTACACAATGGTTGTCAACGTTTTAAACGTAACAAAATGTGACCCAGTATCAACAAAAACGATTCACCTTTATAAAATTACGTACGAATTTTGTGAAAAACCCCTACGTGATGGAGGGGGCGTTGGATATAGTTTTCGGATTCAGCCTAAAAGAATTACTGAAGAACATGCAAGGACAATAAAAACCATAATAGGTCTGCGTTACCGATGTTAAAATGAATAATATCGTTAATTAATGTTAATTTGTACACCCAAAACTGATTTTTAATTTATTTAAATAAGTTAATAATTACAGCTTTAAATAAGTTAATAATTACAGCTTACCTGTTTAATCTGTTTCACGCTATAACACTCGTTCTTCATGACAACTGGTCACAGATAACGTCTAGATCGCCACAGTATCGTCGTATCCTGTTAGGCCTAACGAGGCTTCATATTATGGGAATATCGTCTGCGTCATTTGCGACAGATGTAATGTTTTAATTAACACATAACACTTACCTTTTACTTACGTTTTTAAAACCACTAAACTACTTAATCAGAAGATTGAGAATATTAAGAATTCGCGAAATAATTTCTTTCTTCGCGTGTAACGTTACAGCCTGAAGTATGTTAGGCGTAAGGAAATAGATGCATGTCGCATTATTCGAAATGAAACTGACTTTGTCACATTTTTAACAATTCGTAATCTGAAGATCGTGAGTTCGAATCCCCGTCACACCAAACATGCTCATCCTTTTGCCGTGAGAACATTATAATGTGACGGTTAATCTCTCTATTCTTTGGTAAAAGAATAGCCTAATAGTTGGCGGTGTGTGGTGATGACTAGCTGCCTTTCTTCTATTCTTATACCACCAAATCATGGACGACTAGCGAAGATTGCCTTCGTGTAGCTTTACGGCGAAATTTAAAAACAAACAAAAATCAAAAACCGCTTTTGTTTTTAAAAAATAAATTTCTTATTTTCAGTTAGATGCAGCCAGTTAAAACTAGCTTCAACTAGTTATAATTTAACTTTTTTTAAATTTTATTTTAGAAAAGGTCTTCGATACGGATCAAGCTCTGAAATTCGCTACAGACGTGGCTCGAGGCATGGCGTTTCTCCATACACTGGAACCATTTATCCCACGGTTTTATCTGAACAGTAAACATGTTATGGTAAGCCAAAGTTGATTTGTTTTGTAATAGAATCGAAAACTGTGACAGTTTCTAAGTTAACGATTTAGAAAGCTTCCGGTACTTACTGGAATGAAACAATCTATTTTTCCTGTGAAACTGTCTCATTTTTAGTCGATTATACTATCTTTCATGCTAGTTGTAGGACAGTTGGAGATCGTTTTTCAATTATATACAACTAGAAACCCCACGTCTATCACTTCACGGTGTAAAATGTGGTAACACCTGGTTAGGCCCGGCATGGCCAAACGTGTTAAGGCGTGCGACTCGTAATCTGAGGGTCGCGGGTTCGCGTCCCCGTCGCGCCAAACATGCTCGCCCTTTCAGCCGTGGGGGCATTATGATGTGACGGTCAATTTCAGTATTCGTTGGTAAAAGAGTAACCCAAAAGTTGGCGGTGGGTGATGATGACTAGCTGCCTTACCCTCTAGTCTTACACTGCTAAATTAGGAACGGCTAGCACAGATAGCCCTCAAGTAGCTTTGTGCGAAATACAAAATACAAACATCTGGTTAACACCAACAGTTTCGAAGAGTAAACAAGGTTCATAAACTAAGCTACATTATGTCTTGTTTAAAACTAAGCTTAAATTTGTTGTTTTTTATTTAAGTTCTATTGTGTCGTGTAACTTAACAATGTTTGGCAGAATAATATCACAAACGCTAAGTTTCGGATCTGATATGTTCATTCTTACTCCAAGACATTTCTTCAGTATGTTTGTGTCTAAACAATGTTTAAAAATTTACATCTAATTATAAATGTAGCATCTAATACCATACGGTTGCAGTGCAGTTTCTGTTTTTTTGTTCAGTAAATGAGTACTTCAAAATTTTCTCTGATTTTTGTAAATGTATTTAAAATTTCGGGAAGGTTGTTTCTCTCGTGTAATCCTAACCCTAACGAGGGTTAAGAGTATCCTGGTAAACCTACGTGTATTCTGATGTTGAACAAAACGTCTCAATCAGAAACAAGTATAAAAATCATATCAATCCACACGTAATTTTAAGTGTTTTGTTTGTGGCTTACAAATCAGAACCAAATATTGATGTTGAATTGTGTTCAATCTAATTCAAGAATAGTACATTGTTGGTTCGCTAGTTATATTAATTTATGATAGAATAAAATATTGTGTTAAACTCCTACCTTCACTCTGACACCAATAACACTAATGAAAACTACGTTCAACCAACTTCATCCGGTTTCACACCATAACTGTTGTACCCCAGCCAACCTGACGTCTTATCAAATAGTGTAAATGATACTAATTAATAGGTTTTAATAATAATTCTGCAAACTAACTCTATTAAACTTAAACTATCAACTACTGATGTCCCAAGAGTAATATTTTCCCAAGTTATGAAGAAAAAAATCACACATTGTTAGAATAATTTATCATATTAGCATTAATAAAGAACATTTTGTTTGGGTACCACTGTTTAAATCTTTAATAACGTACGAGCGTGAAATAGAAATAAACTAACATGTTGTCAGACCACAATATAAATCTTGAGGGCTCTGTTCGTGGGCTCGAATCCCTTTCAGCGAAAAAGCTCGTCCTTTCAGCCGCGGGGGACGCTAAAATATAACAGTCAATTTCACTACTCACTGGTAAGAGAGTAGCCCATTAGTTGGCGTATTGTGGGGTGGACTAGCTGCCTTCCCTATAGTCTATCACTACTAAATTAGGGACGACTAGCATATTCAAACTAAATTAGGGACGACTTCATGTGAAATTCAAAACAAACAAAGTTTTGGAAGAAATACTTTCCCAGTATTGTAAGAAAATTGACGTCACCAAATCTAGCGCCTGTTTACATTAATAATATTGGAATACTCCAGCAGAAAAATGTTCGCTTCCTCAGATTTTCTTTTCAAAACAATTTCTAGGTTAAAAATGTCCCCTTTTTTGTGGTTCTTTCTTTAGGCAAACCTCTATTAGAGTACCCAGGTGACTAGTCCCGCATGCTCTAGTCCACTACCCCCTCCCGCTGATGTGTGAAGAGGAAATTAGAAGAGTTTGTTTGTTTTGAATTTCGCGCAAACCAACACGAGGGCTATCTGCGCTAGCCGTCCCTAGTTCACTAGTGTAAGATTAGAGGGAAGGCAGTTAGTCGTCACCACCCACAGGCAACTCCTGGGCTACTCTCTTACCAACGAATAGGGAGATTGACCGTAACATTATAACGCTCTCACGCCTGAAAGGGCAAGCATGTTTGGTGCGACTAAATACAAAGTGTAGGAAGTTCAATCATTTGCTGTATTACTTCACAACAATAAAATTCGTGTAGAAGAAATAAATACATTTTGCTGGCTTCTATGCTGGGTGTTTTATCAGGTGTGTATCTGTAATATCAGTGATTGTTGTAAAGACAGAAGTTTGCATACATTGTTCGAAAACACGTGCAAACATGAAACGCGTCTCTCAGTTGAAACTGTTTTCGATTGAATTCGTTATGCTTGTTGTAACTTACATTTTATTACATGTATGTAGGTTGAACAAGATACAACACAGTTGTATATCAACCAAGACATCTGTGTTTCGTTTTGTTAGCCCACAACGACGACATTGTTTTTAACTTGTGTTTGAATGGCCATAACACAAGTTCCGTTCTTTATCATTTTTTCTTAAACGTACAAAAGTTTTTTTTCGAAACTCTATTATAATTCAAACAATTTGTTGTTAATGTATCCTAAGCCTAGTACATTCTTACCAATGGACCGAGCGTGGCCTAATATTATCGATGGCCCAAGTCTCGAGCTGTGATGTGTCTGAAGATATTTCTCAGCTAACGAAGTAATAAAAGTTACAATCAGTTTTCTTTATTCAATCCGGATAACACGAACAAGGCCCTTGTGATGTTGAGGGCTACTGATCGTTTGCCTTCACTTTTTCGTCAGTAGTTCAAAATTAGGAACATTTATACCCGTACGAATCTCGGGGTTATTAACCTGGTCATTTAGCCTAATTGCAGATAAAGTGCACTTTAAATTCTACTTAAATCTGACTTTTAATTAACTTTTAATTTCTAGTTCTTCTCGCTGTTTCGATAAGAACTTTATTTTGATAATTAAAATATTTTAATTGACTTTTGTTGTTGTTTTTTAACAGATTGACGAAGACCTAACAGCGCGTGTAAACATGGCCGATGCTAGGTTTTCTTTTCAAGAAAGAGGTAAAATATATCAACCAGCGTGGATGGCCCCAGAAGGTTGGTTCGACATAATCACGCATGTTAATGTTTTTATTATAGTTAAGGTGTATGATATAATTATTTAAAGTATTGACAGTTTATAGGTGGTTGGAGTTTACAAAGCGACCTCTGGGTGTTCGGAACACAGTGAACTATGTAATATAATGAAAATTTCGTGTTTATGAGATTGTATAAATGGTATTTCATGCGTCATCATCATAAATGTTCACTATTATCGTCATTACTTTCGACTGATGTCGCCATAGCAACTCCTCCTTAGAAACCACTATCGCTAGGTTACCACATCATCGGAGAATTCCAGTTGCTTCACTGTATAAGGTAACAAATATATTTATCTCTGACAACGCCTCCTGTCTCTCCAGACTTTCTAATTATTGTGCTGGCAGCAACAGCTATATATAGCTTCCATCTTTTATTGAATATACGGCGGTATGCTCCGAATGTTGGTATACCACAAACAAGATCCGTTTTTCTAGCCCTGACACAGAGTTGTGATTTTCATTGCAAGCGATACAGTGAATATTGTTTTTATTTCATCCTGTACATAGAGTAAGAGGCCTCGGCATGGCCAGGTGATTAGGGTACTGGACTCGTAATCTAAGGGTCGCTGGTTCACATCCCCGCCACACCAAACATGTGCACCTTTTTAGCCGTGGAGGATTTATAATGTGATGGTCAATCCCACCATTCGTTGGTAAAGGAGTAGCCCAAGAGTTGGCGGTGGGTGGTGATGACCTTTAGTCCTCGTGTAGCTTTGCGCCAAATTTGCAAAACAAACAAAGCTTACAGGACGGGATCAAGCATAGCTCATTGATTAATAAGGCAGTCTATTGATCAAGCATGGCACATTGATTAATAAGCCAGTCTATTGATCAAGCATAGCACATTGATTAATAAGGCAGTCTACTGATCAAGCATAGCTCATTGATTAATAAGGCAGTCTATTGATCAAGCATGGCTCATTGATTAATAAGGCAGTCTATTGATCAAGCATGGCACATTGATTAATAAGGCAGTCTATTGATCAAGCATAGCTCATTGATTAATAAGGCAGTCTATTGATCAAGCATGGCACATTGATTAATAAGGCAGTCTATTGATCAAGCATAGCTCATTGATTAATAAGGCAGTCTATTGATCAAGCATGGCACATTGATTAATAAGGCAGTCTATTGATCAAGCATAGCTCATTGATTAATAAGGCAGTCTATTGATCAAGCATGGCACATTGATTAATAAGGCAGTCTATTGATCAAGCATGGCACATTGATTAATAAGGCAGTCTATTGATCAAGCATAGCTCATTGATTAATAAGGCAGTCTATTGATCAAGCATGGCACATTGATTAATAAGGCAGTCTATTGATCAAGCATGGCACATTGATTAATAAGGCAGTCTGTTGATGGGCCCGGCATGGCCAAGCGTGTTAAGGCGTGCGACTCCTAATCTGAGGGTCGCGGGTTTGCATTTCCGTCGCGCCAAACATGCTCGCCCTCCCAGCCGTGGGGGCGTTATAATATTACGGTCAATCTCACTATTCGTTGGTAAAAGAGTAACCCAAGAGTTGGCGGTGAGTGGTGATGACTAGCTGCCTTCCGTCTAGTCTTACACTACTAAATTAGGGACGGCTAGCACAGATAGCTCTCGAGTAGCTTTGTGCGAAATTCCAAAAGAAACAAACAGTCTGTTGATCTGTGAGGCTTAGCTTTCGCGTCTCGTTACCGCAAAGAAACCGCACTTCACACTTTGTGGACGTCGGTGCGTTATAAGGGAAACGGTCAAATCCCACTATTTGGTCAGCCAAAAGTTATCGATGTACTGTTGCCTATCCTTTAAAAAGTAAGGGCGACCAGCGGGGAGTAAAACAAACACAACTTAAAGGATGGCCCCCAAAGTAATAGGACAAAACTATAAAGAAATATTTTCCCCTCTGTTCTACAGATAACACGTGTGAGCGCAATTAGTCTGTACAGTATGTATTATACAGAGCACTTACCAGAAACAAAAACAATAACCCCGTATTTCACCTGGTAAATTTTTAGTAAACTTGGATTTAGTCAAACTCCTAACCTGTGATAAAAAGTAGGTCTATTATGGTTAAGAACACCACAAAAGTTCTTAAACCAAACCATGGAATAGAGATGAACTAACTATGGTTTTCTATAACGGAGTAAACAGTAGGTTAGCTAGCAACAATCGTATAGACAAAATGTTTCTGTATAAGGTCATACTGTGTATCTTCACAAACTTAGAACAAACAGCAAAAAGAGGAAACCTGGTAGAACTCAACATTCATAATAATCCTTGAGGTCCCTTGATGAAGACGTGAGTGATTTGTTCAATGTAATCCTTGAGGTCCCATGATGAAGACGTGGGTGATTTGTTCAATGTAATCCTTGAGGTCCCTTGATGAAGACGTGGGTGATTTGTTCAATGTAATCCACATGGCCCCTTGATGAAGACGTGGGTGATTTGTTCAATGTAATCCACAAGATCCCTTGATGAAGACGTGGGTGATTTGTTCAATGTAATCCACAAGGCCCCTTGATGAAGACGTGGGTGATTTGTTCAATGTAATCCACAAGGCCCCTTGATGAAGACGTGGGTGATTTGTTCAATGTAATCCACAAGGCCCCTTGATGAAGACGTGGGTGATTTGTTCAATGTAATCCACAAGGCCCCTTGATGAAGACGTGGGTGATTTGTTCAATGTAATCCACAAGGCCCCTTGATGAAGACGTGGGTGATTTGTTCAATGTAATCCACAAGGTCCCTTGATGAAGACGTGAGTGATTTGTTCAATGTAATCCACAAAGTCCCTTGATGAAGACGTGGGTGATTTGTTCAATGTAATCCACAAGGCCCCTTGATGAAGACGTGGGTGATTTGTTCAATGTAATTCACAAGGTCCCTTGATGAAGACGTGGGTGATTTGTTCAATGTAATCCACAGGGTCCCTTGATGAAGACGTGGGTGATTTGTTCAATGTAATCCACAAGGTCCCTTAATGAAGACGTTGGTGATTTGTTCAATGTAATCCACATGGCCCCTTGATGAAGACGTGGGTGATTTGTTCAATGTAATCCACAAGGCCCCTTGATGAAGACGTGGGTGATTTGTTCAATGTAATCCACAAGGTCCCTTGATGAAGACGTGAGTGATTTGTTCAATGTAATCCACAAAGTCCCTTGATGAAGACGTGGGTGATTTGTTCAATGTAATCCACAAGGCCCCTTGATGAAGACGTGGGTGATTTGTTCAATGTAATTCACAAGGTCCCTTGATGAAGACGTGGCTGATTTGTTCAATGTAATCCACAGGGTCCCTTGATGAAGACGTGGGTGATTTGTTCAATGTAATCCACAAGGTCCCTTAATGAAGACGTTGGTGATTTGTTCAATGTAATCCACATGGCCCCTTGATGAAGACGTGGGTGATTTGTTCAATGTAATTCACAAGGTCCCTCGATGAAGACGTGGCTGATTTGTTCAATGTAATCCACAGGGTCCCTTGATGAAGACGTGGGTGATTTGTTCAATGTAATCCACAAGGTCCCTTAATGAAGACGTTGGTGATTTGTTCAATGTAATCCACATGGCCCCTTGATGAAGACGTGGGTGATTTGTTCAATGTAATCCTTGAGGCCTCTTGGTGAAGAAGTATGTGATTTGTTAAACGTAATCCTTGAGGTCCGCTCCTTGGTGAAGAAGTATGTGATTTGTTAAACGTAATCCTTGAGGTCCTCTCCTTGGTGAAGATGCATGTGATTTGTTAAATGTAATCCTTGAGGTCCTCTCCTTGGTGAAGATGCATGTGATTTGTTAAATGTAATCCTTGAGGTCCTCTCCTTGGTGAAGATGTTGGTGGTTGTGAAGCGGTTATAACTATAAAAATATTCAAAACAGAATGCTAAGGTAAATTGTTATACAAATAAAAGCAACCATTCTGTTAGTGACCAATACGCAAAAAATAATGAATTCGTAATGAGTACTAAACAACCAGAACACAAATATCTTTAAAAAAAAACAGCGTTAGTTGCATTAGGACCAGAGGATAGCGAAACTCTAAATGATAACACACAAAGAGCATTAGAAACACGGGTTCGTACCAAAAGTGAATAAAACGGAATGGCCTTAAAAGTCATCACAAGCCAGTGGAAAAGTCAGTGTGGAAAACAATGTGGAATTGTTCACAAGAATGTGAACAAGTACAGAAGATCCTATGGGAAAAACGAACCTTATCAAGAGAACCAGATGGGTAATTGAACTTTGCCTTAAATCTTTTGTTTTCATCAGGAACTGTGGTCCGCTCTTTGAAAACGCTAATCCTTTATGAACCATTGTTCATGATGCGTATATTTTTCTTTGTCAGAACTTTAGAAATAAAAATTAATTGAAATTATATTTTTAACATTCACTTTATTCTAAATTTGTTTTGTTACAGAAAGTTTAAAATGTTGACTCCTGATAGTTGTCCAACCCTAATACTGTTAAATATATCATTGTTTCAGTTTTGAGCATGAATGTTCGTGAAGAAATCCACCTTTATTATTAAGTTTCAATAATTTTGTTTCTTTTAACCGTGGTGACTACATTTTTATGTGCCTTGAACTGGAAAACGTTTTCCCGTGGCTTTAAATTTTTACATTATATGAGGTTAAAGTTGTTTCAAGTTTAGTCTATGCATCTACTTTGTGTTATTATACACATTTGTAATTAAGTTTCTTATTGACTCTTGAATTATTCTGTATCTTTGTGTACAAAACATCATTAACAGATTAACAACTGTTCTGAGAACAAGTTAGTGTTAAGCGAATAGTAACACAATTAGCTTTTCGTTCTGCACAGAGATTGGACCCCAATTTTTATGATGTCATAATAGCTGAATTTAATTTAATATTTTCCACCAATAATGTACAGCTCTGCAGAAAAGACAGGAAGATATTAATGTGAAACTGGCTGACATGTGGAGTTATGCGATTTTACTGTGGGAACTGTTTTCCAGATTGATTCCATTCTCTGATAAGCCACCCATGGAGATTGGCACAAAGGTTAGATGTTGCTTTCAAGTCCAGTTGTTTGCCTTTTTAAGTAGATAATTCTACGAACCACAGTTTCATCTTTGAGAGATGATTTGAGACCATTTGTGTACTGTTTGTCTTCAACTTGGTTACATATGTTTTTGTTTTATTTTGTGTACAAAATAAGAAACAAACGCAGTAAAAATGTGAACCATATTTGAAATATAAAGTTAATTTAAGATACAAAAGTGAACACTGTGTTATAAGAAGAAAATCTGAAGCAGAATAGAAAAGGATCAATGTTAGAACTATTGAAGAGTTGGTAACTTTTTTTCTCTTTCAAAAGTAGAAACATTTAATTTCGGAGTAATATTTGATCACCTAAAATGTTTACTGAATAACTAAAACTGGTCACCTAATTACACAATTTTCATACACGGGAAATATTTTAAATTACATTACATTGGGTTAAACCTTGCAGTGCCCTTAGGGATTTCTTAGATTCACAATGTCTTTTAAAATGAGATAGTTTCTTAATAAAATTGGGTAACTTTTAGCCTCCCCTTGGACATTTTCTAGTCTATGTATTACGTTATTAAATCTTTAATATATTTGTAATTTTATTTACTAATAATTCCAATAGATGAAGGTAACTTTATTTACTGATAAAACTGAGTGATATGTGTACAGTGAGGGATTTGTTTTTAATTAGATATGTACTCGAATAAGAAAAATACGTACAATAACAGAAGTGAAACGGTAAAATCAACTGTACGTTTTACAAATAGTTTGGGACCGGTATGACCAGGTGGTTAAGGTGTTCGACTCGTAATTCGAGAGTCGCGGGTTCGAATCCCCGTCACGCCTAACATGCTCGCCCTTTCAGCCATAGGGGCGTTATAATGCTATAATCAATCCCATTATTCCTTGGTAAAAGAGTAGCCCAAGAGTTAGCGGTGGGTGGTGATGACTATCTGCCTTCCCTCTAGTCTTACACTGCTAAATTATGGACGGCTAACGTAGATAGCCATCGTGTAGCTTTGCGCGAAATTAAAAAAACAAACATATAAATAGTTTAGTTATTAACGTCCATGGTTTCACCATTACCTGGTGATGCTTTCTTTCCTTAAGTTCTGTAATTATTACGTTCCACAAAGTGTTGATGGTTTAAATGACGAATCATATTTAGAATAAATCAGTTGTTCTGTGAATATACTTTTAAATAAATATTTATCACAATTTTGAATATATTATGCTTAGACAACAGTCTTCATTCCCACCATATTTTAAGTACCTTTCATGTGTAAGCACGTCCAATACAACATGGTCAGCTCCTTAAGTTCTGTCCACGAAAGAACCAATAAATTTTCCGGTTTCTGTTATGTTTGTTATTCAAATAACCAAGATATATGAAACTGTTATATAACTCAAACATCAAATATTTATATCTTCCACCAGATTTCTCTAGAAGGATTACGGGTAACGATACCCCCTGGAGTTTCCCAACACATGTCTCGTCTGATCCAGATCTGTATGAACGAAGATCCAAGGAAGCGTCCAACTTTCAATATGGTGCTTCCAATTTTGGAGAAGATGAAATAATATTGTGAAGCCTGATCCTAAGACTGATCCAAATGCAGTGTCTCGGAACAAATCCTTTCTGATTTCTGAGAGAGAGAGAAAAATCACTTAAGTATTTTTGAGTTTCACATCCTAACCAGAACCAGTTATCACTTACTTTGTTTCCTGCAAATAAATGTCACTTTTATTTCTTCTCTACACTGTTGCTGGTTGAATATTTTATGCTGGTTTCATTCACTGACCTCGTGTTAAAAGCTAGAAATAAATCGCGTGATATGCACTTTAAAAGTTTGATTAAAGAAACTGGTTTTCTTAGTATCTTAGTTTGAAATACGTAAATAATATAAAACTTTAGAGGTGGTAGTATTGTTTCAACATGGCCAGGTGGTTAGGGCACTCTACTCGTAATCTAAGAGTCATGGGTTCAATTCCCGCCAACACCAACGATGCTCACCCTATCGTCTAAAAGAGTATCCTAAGAATTGGCGGTGGGTGGCGATGACAGATAGCCCTCGCGTATCTTTTAGCGAAATTCAAAGCACTTTTTTTTTTCAAATGAAATAAAAACCGATGTCGGGTTTCCAAAAATGTTGATAAAATTATTTGCAAGTTATACAATATCAAATTTCAAGAACTCTCTAGAAATATAAACTTGACATATTATCTTGATCTGTAGAATGAATACAAGTTAAACCAAACACAAAACCTATGTATCAACCTGACGTTAAACACAACAACAGTGGTTGGTGGATTTGGGTAATGATGGAGATATGTTAACCAGGTAAAAGGTTAAGATAAAAGTATGGTAATGATATATAAATAGTAGGTACCTTCTCTAAACTAGAATCCTTTAAGAGCTCTGATCGATACTTCCATCCAAAATAATAAAGACATCGGCATGGCCAGGGGGTTATGGCGCTCTACTAATAATTTGAGGGTACCGGGGTCGAGTCCCCGTCACACCAAACATACCCGCGTTTTCAGCAGTGGAGATGTTATAATGTGACGATCAATCCCTCTATTCGTTGGTGAAATAGTCCAAGAGTTGGCGGTGGGTGATGATAACTAGTTGCCTTCCCTCTAGTCTTACAATGTTAAATTATGGACGGCTAACGTAAATAGCTCTCATGTAGCTTTGCGCAAAATTCAAACAAACAAGCAAAATAATAAACCACAGTTTTTTCTATTACCGATGCCAGCCCCTAAACTGATAAAAATAAAAACAATGCAATATTTGTAAAAGTAAATGTAGCTTTCAGGGAATCAATAAGTTATACTGAAATAACAAAACGTCACGAGAATTGAAAAATAGAGAAAGATGAAACTGAGGAAGGTGTGCCAAAAGTCAGACATAAGTTGAAATTAGTTACGTTACTTCCAACGTCAGTTGTTACAGCTTTTGACAGATAACAGCACCTACCAGAAAACTGTAATCAGCACATTTTGATAAAATGGAATTATTTTTGAGATGATAAAGTCTGAAGATTGGTTGAAGATAAAATTTTATTTCACGTATTTATCTCTTTATATAATAACTATCACCTTATCTGCCTGATGCTTATTGTGCTGAAGCAATCGATTTATCTTCTAAATTTATCATAAAACTATGTTAATAACTTTAATATCAGTTGTCGCTCGTTGTTACAATTGTTGCTACATACACATTTTAAAGCAGTTAAATACAATTTTATCATTCAGTACGTTGTTGTCCAACGAAAGTTCTAGTATGACCGAACGCTCAAAATAACAGTATTTTAACGTAGAAGTAATAATACTGTGTATATTTCTACAAATGTTTAATGTTTTGTTGTAATCATATTTGTACTGCTTTATACCTCACAATATATTATATACTATATGCCATCGTACACTATACTAAAATTGTTGTCCTTTCTTATTAAACAGAAAGGGTTACCTGTGCTTTGCCTACCACGAGTATCTAAACCGTGTTTCTAGTTTTATAAATCTGCAGACATGTCGCTTTGCCCATGGGTGCCTATACTGTAATATAATACACACACTGCACTAGAGCCAGTTAAAGGGAGGTGCAGAAAAAAGTCCATTTGAACCGGGTGTCAGATTTCAATACTTGTTGAACATACACTACACTATAGCACATACGTTATACTATACTACAGTACACTACACTATAGCACATACGTTATACTATACTACAGTACACTACACTATAGCACATACGTTATACTATACTACAGTACACTACAACACATACGTTATACTATACTACAGTACACAACACTATAGCACATACGTTATACTATAGTACAGTACACTATAGCACATACGTTATACTATACTACGGTACACTACATTATAACACATACGTTATACTATACTACACTGCACTACACTATAACACATACGTTATATTATACTACAGTACACTACACTACAGCACATACGTTATACTATACTACAGTGCACAACACAATAACACATACGTTATACTATACTACAGTACACTACACTATAACACATACGTTATACTATACTACAGTACACTATAACACATACGTTATACTATACTACAGTATACTATAACACATACGTTATACTATACTACAGTACACTACACTATAACACATACGTTATAATTATACTACAGTACACTTACACTATAACACATACGGTTATAATATACACATTACAGCTTCACTATAACACATACGTTATACCATACTACAGGGACACTACACTATAACACATACGTTATAACTGTACTACAGTACACTACACTATATCACATACGTTATTATACGCAATTTACAGTACACTACACTATATCACATACGTTATAATATACTACAGTACACTACACTATAACATATACGTTATACTATACTACAGTACACTACTCTATAACACGTACGTTATACTATACTACAGTACACTACACTATAACACATACGTTATACTATACTACAGTACACTACACTATAACACGTACGTTATACTTTACTACAGTACACTACTCTATAACACATACGTTATACTATACTACAGTACACTACACTATAACATATACGTTATACTATACTACAGTACACTACACTATAACACGTACGTTATACTATACTACAGTAGACTATAACACATACGTTATACTATACTACAGTAGACTACACTATAACACGTACGTTATACTATACTACAGTACACTACTCTATATCACATACGTTATACTATACTACAGTACACTACACTATAACACATACGTTATACTATACTACAGTACACTACACTATAACACATACGTTATACTATACTACAGTACACTACACTATAACACATACGTTATACTATACTACAGTACACTACACTATAACACATACGTTATACTATACTACAGTACACTACACTATAACACATACGTTATACTATACTACAGTACACTACACTATACCACATACGTTATAATATACTACCACAGTACACTGCACTATAACACATACATTATACTTATACTACAGTACACTACACTATATCACATGCGTTATACTTATACTACAGTACACTATAACACATAATACGTTATACCTATACTACAGTACACAACACTATAGCATCATATATGTTATACTATAGTACAGTACACTACACATATAACACATACGTTATACCTATACTACAGTACACTATAGCAATACATAACGTTATAATTATACTACGGTACACTACATTATAACACACATACGTTATAATTATACTACAGTACACTACACTATAACACATACGTTATAATTATACTACAGTACACTACACTATAACACGTACGTCATACTATACTACAGTACACTACACACTATAACACGTACGTTATAATTATACTACAGTACACTACACTAACACGTACGTTATACTATACTACAGTACACTACACTATAACACGTACGTTATACTATACTACAGTACACTACTCTGTAACACGTACGTTATACTATACTACAGTACACTACACTATAACACGTACGTTATACTATACTACAGTACACTACACTATAACACGTACGTTATACTATACTACAGTACACTACTCTATAACACATACGTTATACTATACTACAGTACACTACACTATAACATATACGTTATACTATACTACAGTACACTACACTATAGCACGTACGTTATACTATACTACAGTAGACTATAACACATACGTTATACTATACTACAGTAGACTACACTATAACACGTACGTTATACTATACTACAGTACACTACTCTATATCACATACGTTATACTATACTACAGTACACTACACTATAACACATACGTTATACTATATACTACACAGTACACTACACTATAACACATACGTTATACTATACTACAGTACACTACACTATAACACATACGTTATACTATACTACAGTACACTACACTATAACACATACGTTATACTATACTACAGTACACTACACTATAACACATACGTTATACTATACTACAGTACACTACACTATATCACATGCGTTATACTATACTACAGTACACTACAACACATACGTTATACTATACTACAGTACACAACACTATAGCACATATGTTATACTATAGTACAGTACACTACAATATAACACATACGTTATACTATACTACAGTACACTATAGCACATACGTTATACTATACTACAGTACACTACATTATAACACATACGTTATACTATACTACAGTACACTACACTATAACACATACGTTATACTATACTACAGTACACTACACTATAACACGTACGTCATACTATACTACAGTACACTACACTATAACACGTACGTTATACTATACTACAGTACACTACACTATAACACGTACGTTATACTATACTACAGTACACTACACTATAACACGTACGTTATACTATACTACAGTACACTACACTATAACACGTACGTTATACTATACTACAGTACACTACTCTGTAACACGTACGTTATACTATACTACAGTACACTACACTATAACACGTACGTTATACTATACTACAGTACACTACACTATAACACGTACGTTATACTATACTACAGTACACTACACTATAACACGTACGTTATACTATACTACAGTACACTACTCTATAACACATACGTTATACTATACTACAGTATATTACACTATAACACATACGTTATACTATACTACAGTACACTACACTATAACACGTACGTTATACTATACTACAGTACACTACTCTATAACACATACGTTATACTATACTACAGTACACTACACTATAACATATACGTTATACTATACTACAGTAGACTATAACACATACGTTATACTATACTACAGTAGACTATAACACATACGTTATACTATACTACAGTACACTACACTATAACATATACGTTATACTATACTGCAGTACACTACATTATAACACATACGTTATACTATACTGCAGTACACTACACTATAACACATACGTTATATTATACTACAGTACACTACACTATAACACATACGTTATACTTATACTACAGTACACTACACTATAACACATACGTTATACTATACTACAGTACACTACACTATAACACATACGTTATACTATACTACAGTACACTACACTATAACACGTACGTTATACTATACTACAGTACACTACACTATAACACATACGTTATACTATACTACAGTACACTACACTATAACACGTACGTTATACTATACTACAGTACACTACTCTATAACACATACGTTATACTATACTACAGTATATTACACTATAACATATACGTTATACTATACTGCAGTACACTACACTATAACACATACGTTATACTATACTACAGTGCACAACACAATAACACATACGTTATACTATACTACAGTACACTACACTATACCATACTACATTTGAAGGGTAGTAATTGTACTTTCTTTATAAAATTTCTGTTTTTAATACTATGTTCACAAACATCACAACTTCGTATTAATAACAAAACTTCAGTTCAATGTGAAACTGTGATGCTCATGGGTATTTTAAAATATATATCACAAGATCAATATACTTATTAAAACTATTAAGTTTCTATAATTCTAATATTACTTGAAATATAAATACAAAATAGCCCTAACAAACATATTTAAGAGTATCAATATTGGCTTTAAACAAAGAGAAGTCCACGAACTTCTTTAGTTCATATGTAAGAAATTATTAACTTTGAGTTATATTAATGTAGTAACTAATTTAATTATAAATAACATTTAATTGTCAAGAATAAACATTGGTAGTTAGGCCTACTGGATGAGTTTAGATTTAAGACAATAACTGTTGACAGAAGCTTGTGAGCGGTGTTGTGAAATATCGTTTGGATGTGATAATTTGGAAAACCTCTATAAAACCATTTCAGTCTCTCGAGATTCACATATCAGAACTGTGACTGTGTGACCTTACTGATACGGAACCAACTCCTGATGAGATAATAACGTTTTTATTAATGTGATGTCTCCGGATTTCTCGTCTGTCATTTATTTTGATGTGAAGTTATCTCCGTGGTGACGTCTGATAAAAGAGTCTATTAATATTTGTCTGCACAAGTTTTCTCAAATACAGTCAGTGTCTATCAAGGCAGTAACCTCACTTCTTAGTATCTGTGGTAAACTTATCAAGTTATTAGGTCTCTGATAAGTTATTATTTGACATCGGACCCAGAAGCTAAGATCCGTCTAGATGTTTAGAAATGTCGTTCATGGGTTGAAGATTTTTCCCTCTGGAAACAAACTATTATACTTTTCCTATATTTCCTCAGGCCCGGATTGGGTTTCCCAGCTGGCAGTTGTCCTCAATAAATTTGTGAAATATCTAAAAATAGAGTCACCGTTTCACTTCTTCCATCATTACTGCTCACACACACTTGTAGAGCACCTCTTCTGTCAGTTATCTAATACATGGGCCGAGAGTAGAACAAAGGTCAGCGTGCTGGACCATGGCTGTATGTACCAACACTGAAGTCCTGTTACTGAAGAAAAGAAAGTACGCTCCGCACACTGGGGTCCTGGAGTGGGTTATTACATAGACAATCACCTCGCAGAACTAGTTCAGATCAGAATAGCCAGTTATTATATAGACAATCACCTCGCAGAACTAGTTCAGATCAGAGTAGCCACTTATTATATAGACAATCACCTAGCAGAATTAGTTCAGATCAGAGTAGCCAGTTATTATATAGACAATCACCTAGCAGAACTAGTTCAGATCAGAGTAGCCAGTTATTATATAGACAATCACCTAGCAGAACTAGTTCAGATCAGAGTAGCCAGTTATTATATAGACAATCACCTCGCAGAACTAGTTCAGATCAGAGTAGCCAGTTATTATATAGACAATCACCTAGCAGAATTAGTTCAGATCAGAGTAGCCAGTTATTATATAGACAATCATCTAGCAGAATTAGTTCATATCAGAGTAGCCAGTTATTATATAGATAATCAAATCATACTATTAGTTCAGATCAGAGTAATCTGTTATTATATAGATAATCAAATCTCACGATTAGTTCAGATCAGAGTAACCTGTTATTATATAGATAATCAAATCACACTATTAGTTCAGATCAGAGTAACCTGTTATTATATAGATAATCAAATCACACTATTAGTTCAGATCAGAGTAACCTGTTATTATATAGATAATCAAATCTCACGATTAGTTCAGATGAGAGTAACCTGTTATTATATAGATAATCAAATCACACTATTAGTTCAGATCAGAGTAGCCCGTAATTATATAGATAAACAAACCTCACGATTATTTCAAATAAGTAGCCGTTATTTTATAGATAAACAAATCTCACGATTAGTTGAGATCAGAGTAGCCCGTAATTTTATATATAAACAAATATCACGATTAATTCACATAAGTAGCCGTTATTATGTAGATAATCAAATCATACTGTTAGTTCAGATCAGAGTAGCCGTTATTATGTAGATTATTAAATCAAAGTGTTATTTCAGATCAGAGTTACCCAAGATTTGGCGATGATTCTACTGAATACTATCCTTCCATTTAGTTTATCAGTTTTAAACCAGAAACATTTAATTAGGGACAGTTAACCTTTAGGAGGCTTAACTCGGCTTCACGAAAAACAAATTACATTCCTTGTTCATGTTTTTAACTTTATGGAACACCTTTCAATACTGTTTAATCGCACCCTAATATTCCTACACTCGAAGTGAACCTTCAGTTTTTTACAGTTTCAGTCAGAGTCATAGGATTGAACTCCAGAATTGTCTCTCACTTTGTTATCCCTTATTAAGCCATTTTATTGCAGAAATTATTAACACAAATTACAGAACTCCGTTTAGCTGCATACAAAGTGTAAGATCATTTAACCGGAATTGGTGTAAAACAGTTCTGTCTGGTTTGTTACAACATCAAAAATGTTCTTACATTCTCTTGCTCGGTATGTAACTAAAGCAAAAATTAACTAATATTTACTCCGACAACAAACATCTCACTCATAACTTAAAATATACTGTCTTCTTCAAAGACTAAAAGCATTCAAGTAATATGTTTCTTAACAATAGCACAGAGTGTAATATTTACTCCGTGTTCCGTGTAATAGTTAACTTTTAGACAACGTGTCCTGTGTAATACCAGTTATTCATAATGTGAAGCGTAAAAGGTGATGTGAAAAATATAAGACTACTTTAACTTAAATCTAAGTTAATTGAACAAATTTAGTTTGAACGTTTCTTTAGTTTTGTAACACCCTAGGTGATTGGTTCAATTTATAGTTTTCATTTATTTCTGTTTAACAAATTTTAATTTCAATTTAATAAGCTTAGTTTAGTCTGTTGTGCTGATATATATACTCTTCAAAAAAAGAAACGCAAAAGGGATATTTTGTTTATTTTAAAGAGAAATATATGTTATAACGTTACAAGTTCAAAGTATGTGATGTTACACGTGTTAAGGCACTGATTGTCAGACCAAAATGACAATAAAAGTTGTGCACTTTGAAAATGGACGAAAACATCGGATTTTTCGCCAAAACGCATGCGTGTCCAATAAATTTGTTTGAGAAATCTGCATGTTCTGCAAGTGCAACATGTGCAAAATCCCTATAAAAGTGACGGGTTCTCGGTTTCCATAGCTCAGTGTCAAGCCACCGACACGCAATACAGTTACGCCAAGACTGACCGAAGTACAACGCAACAACGCCATTGGTCGCTTGGAAGCAGGCGAATCTCGATCAGATGTTGCCAGAGCTGTGAATGTCCACCCAAGCGCCATTACAAGGTTATGGAATCGTCACCAACAACATGGATTAACTCGTGACCGTCCACGATCTGGCAGACCTCGTGTGACCACGCCCGCACAAGATCACTACATCTGGTTACGTCACCTTCGGGATAAAACCACCACTGCGACGTCTACTGCCTCAACCATACCAGGGCTGCCTAGGATTTCCGATCAGACCGTACGCAACCGTCTACGAGATGCAAGAATCCGACCTCGACGTCCAGTCAGAGGCGTCATCCTCACCCAGCAACATCTTCAAGCACGGCTGCAGTGGACTCGGGCACATCGGGTATGGCCTCATCGACGATGGAGGCATGTTTTGTTCAGCGATGAATCACGTTTTATGCTTCGTAGGCAGGATGGAAGGACTCGTGTTTACCGTCGCCGAGGTGAACGTTTTGCAGCGAACTGTGTGCAGGATGTTGACAGATATGGTGGTGGCAGCGTCATGATGTGGGCTGCCATCGCCAAAAATGCCAGAACAGATCTTTTGTACATTCGAGGGAATCTTACGGCTCAACGATACGTCGACGAGATTCTTAGGCCCCATGTGCAACCCATCATGTGGAACGTCAACGACGTTTTTCAACATGACAACATCCGTCCTCACACAGCCCGACTCACCACTGTCTTCTTGAGACACCACAACATCAACGTTCATCCCTATCCCCCCAGATCACCAGATTTAAACCCCATCGAACATCTTTGGGACGAGTTGGACCGACGTCTGCGACGGCGACAACCTCAACCGCAGACTCTACCTCAGCTTGCAGCAGCTTTGCAGGCCGAGTGGACAGCCATTTCACAGGATGTGATTCGTCATCTCATCGCTTCCATGGGCAGGAGATGCCAAGCAGTTATTGATGCTCACGGGGGACATACTCGTTATTGACGTTGAGTGACGTTAAACTTCACCTAGTGAGCGTGGACTTCGCCTTTGCAGACTTTGGATGCTCAGCAGTGAATGTGCAAAGTTTCACACATGTCATACAGAACTACCCGGAATAAACTTGTTAACAATTTGTCTCAAATTTTGCCTTTTGCGTTTCTTTTTTTGAAGAGTATATTTTTAAACAAGTTTCTAGATGAATCTGACAAGCTATGTTGATTGGTTTAGTCTGCTGTGCTGATATATTTTTAACAAGTTTCTAGATGAATCTAACAAGCTATGTTGGTTGGTTTAGTCTATTGTGCTGATATATTTTTAAACAAGTTTCTAGATGAATCTAACAAGCTATGTTGGTTGGTTTAGTCTGCTGTGCTGATATATTTTTAAACAAGTTTCTAGATGAATCTAACAAGCTATGTTGGTTGGTTTAGTCTGCTGTGCTGATATATTTTAAACAAGTTTCTAGATGAATCTAACAAGCTATGTTGGTTGGTTTAGTCTACTGTGCTGATATATTTTTTAAACAAGTTTCTAGATGAATGTAACAAGCTGTGTTGGTTGGTTTAGTCTGCTGTGCTGATATATTTTTTGACAAGTTTCTAGATGAATGTAACAAGCTGTGTTGGTTGGTTTAGTCTGCTGTGCTGATATATTTTTAACAAGTTTCTAATGAAGTTTAATGAACTTATAAGTATTTTGATAGAATATAAACCTTCCTTTATTTCTTGATTCTGTATTCGTCTACTTTAGTTGTAGGAAAATAGAAAACGTTTCTTATGTAGATGGACGTCATCACCTCACGTGATAACATCCTTTATTTTGAAAACCTTTAATAAAAACAGTAGATGATTTAAACTTCACTTTATATGGTGAAGAATACGTTGATAAAAACCCATCTCTCTGCTTAGTAAACACTTACTGATTCACATGTAGATTTGCTTCATGGTTCACTCATGAAGTATCAACAGTTATACCTAGGAGATTGTACAGACGTCGTCTGTTTAGATTATAGTCTTGTGGCTTGCTACACAATAGAAGACCAGTTTCGAGTTATAGCCATGAGTAACTAGTTGGTTAAAAACAGGTCTAGCCATGTGAAAAATATCTATTTATTGTCCTTTTTCGGACCTACTAAGAGATATATAGAAAGAGCTATCTGACACAACCATTATAACGTAACCAGAATGTCTTGTCAAGCCTCACGTAGCGGTCAACGACCTGAATTATTTCAGATCTTTCTTCCTACACAGCTGGACCCTAGTCTCCTATGTTGAAGAGAAAATTATATTATAACATTAAAATCTGATGAATATTTGTTAGCAAGAATCCTTCCGCGTCACAGTATAGTTCCCACTTGTACTTCTGGAAATGAAACCATAAAAAATCGCTAATTAAGGCGTTACCCCAATACTCCTGTAGCGTTAATTTTGTCCTAAGTTAAAGTTATCTTTCCTAAAGCTGCCATTTAAAGTTTTTGCGTGCTGCTCCCTCTAGTATTAAATATCACGCACTTTGTCACATTAATTATTACTTTAACAGATGACTTGAGACTCTAAAAAAGCCACGCCCTGTTTCACTAATAATTCTCAGAGGGAATTTGTTTCTGTTGACGATTGAAGAAAGAAAATAAATAATTTGTCTCTGAATGTTAGGAAGAATGTAGTCCACCTGTTTTCTTTATTGTTTCAAGTCCTCTAAACAAACGTTTACGTTCTGTCACTGAGAGACATTAGATGTGACAGGTCTGATAACTTAGCTGATGTAAAGGGTGTATTCGGTGATACACATCCTGTGAGTTTTGGCACTTCTGAGTTCTGCTATAATTAACTTTAAGCGCTCACTATTAAATATAAATCATCTCGGCATACCTGACAGAATGTGAATCTTTCGGTAGCCACACTAAAATACCACACAAAAACCGTTAGCCTTGATATATTTAGTAAGAAGTCCTGACTAGTGAAGCGGTTTAGCTGCGCATTCATACACTACTGTAATGAGTACAACTTAGCTATTTCAACCACAGTCATGAGACTTCGGAAAATCTGTTAAATATTTTAAATCAAAACCGACACTAAAACCGAGGAAACGTCTACACTTGATGAGAACGTTTGTTTATTTAAATTACGAGATTCGAACTATCGTTCTGTTCATTGGCCAATTCGTGGCCTATTTGTTACTGCTCTCGAACACAGAATCTTACCTTTAGTCTATTTCATAACATATAACAGTTGTAAAATATTAATAAAATATACGTATTTAACTGTAACATGGATGTATTAGGTAGAGATGTATTTAACTGTAACATGTATGTATTAGGTAGAGATGCATTTAACTGTAACATGTATGTATTAGGTAGAGATGCATTTAACTGTAACATGTATGTATTAGGTAGAGATGCATTTAACTGTAACATGTATGTATTAGGTAGAGATGTATTTAACTGTAACATGTATGTATTAGATAGAGATGTATTTAACTGTGACATGTATGTATTAAGTAAAGATGTATTTAACTGTAACATGTATGTATTAGGTAAAGATCTATTTAACTGTGACATGTATGTATTAGGTAGAGATGCATTTAACTGTAACATGTATGTATTAGATAGAGATGTATTTAACTGTGACATGTATGTATTAGGTAGAGATGTATTTAACTGTAACATGTATGTATTAGGGCAAAAAGTGTTATTTCCAAATTGCTTATGCCTAAAGTAAATGGAAAAGACCTATTTTTGTCTTCAAACTTTCCTTTCGTGATCTGGGAGCCTATAACAAAAACATGATGGGAGACTATATTTGGGGGCTAATAAGTGATAGTGATTTACATTACAGTCGCAAATCTTGAAAAACTACTCACTTCTAAACATTTTTGTATAACTTTAGTATAAATACATGTAAATCTTGATTCATATGTTGTTTTATTCAGACCTGATGTAAATAAAAATGTGCAAATTTGCCCGTTTTTATATAGAAAATAGGTTAATATCTAAATTTTATTATCCAAGTCACAAAAGCAAAGTTTGAAGGGAATAATGGCCACTGTCTGTACTTTTACAACATAAGCAATTAAGAAATAACACACTATCCAGGAACAAAATTTGTGTTACATAGTGTTATTGGACCATCAATATTGTGATTTGGTTCATTAGGTAGCGTGAGGGGTCTGGTCCAGTGGCTGACCTACAATGTTCTGATAGCTTCGGTTTCAATCAGAATATCATTTCACTGATGAACACCAATTCTCTGAGCTTTTTCTAAGAATTTCTGTTTTACCACAGTTGCGGTTTCACATTCCGTTAACGTATCAGCTTTGCATTGGCTTAAAGTCACAGTCGGTCTAAGAATGTGATATCACTTCCACACGTGGATGTTTATCCACTTTATAACTGCTTTTATACAACGTGGTTTCGTCAACTGCAATGTCTGTTCTCTCTTTCTGGAATGTTGTTACATCACTTTACCATCACCTTATAGAATACGGCACTGTTTTCTATGATGTCTGTTATCTGTGGAGATCTTGATATCAACTAATGTGATGTATATTCTCTTTAGGAATGGTGTACCATCATTCCACCATGGTCTCTAGAGACCTTGATATCAACTATTGTGATGTATATTCTCTTTAGAAATGATGTACCATCACTCCACCATGGTCTCTAGAGACCTTGATATCAACTAATGTGATGTATATTCCCTTGATGAATGGTGTAACATCACTTTACCATGGTCTCTAGAGACCTTGATATCAACTAAAATGATGTATATTCCCTTTAGGAATGATGTACCATCACTCCACCATGGTATCTAGAGATCTTGATATCAACTAATGTGATGTATATTCCCTTGATGAATGGTGTAACATCACTTTACCATGGTCTCTAGAGACCTTGATATCAACTAATGTGATGTATATTCCCTTTAGGAATGGTGTACCATCACTTCACGATGGTCTCTAGAGACCTTGATATCAACTAATGTGATGTATATTCCCTTTAGGAATGGTGTACCATCATTCCACCATGGTCTCTAGAGACCTTGATATCAACTATTGTGATGTATATTCTCTTTAGAAATGATGTACCATCACTCCACCATGGTCTCTAGAGACCTTGATATCAACTAATGTGATGTATATTCCCTTTATGAATGGTGTACCATCACTTTACCATGGTCTCTAGAGACCTTGATAACAACATATGTGATGAATATACCCTTTATGAATGGTGTACCAACACTTTACCATGGTCTCTAGAGACCATGATATCAAATAATGTGATGTATATTCCCTTTAGGAATGGTGTACCATCACATTACTATGGCCTCTACAGACCTTGATATCAACTAATGTGATGTATATTCCCTTTAGGAATGGTGTACCATCACTCCACCATGGTCTCTAGAGACCTTGATATCAAATAATGTGATGTATATTCTCTTTAGAAATGGTATTCCATCACTCCAAAATGGTCTCTACATTACTCCATCGCTTGACTATGGTCTCTATCACTACAATTGGAACACATCAACCTTAGCTGTTTCTTAGTAATGTAATTGGCTCAACCTATGGCCATTGAGAATGAATTAAGGAATCTTAATCCACATCTCACCAGATGTCTCTAGCCTCGATTTTGCTATATTTGATCATGGATCATTCACGATGTTGATGCACATTCATTGCTTGTCGTATAGACATTGTTATTGTAAAAAAAGTACAGACACTAAGTATATTTACATCTACCAAAGTAATTTAAGTGTTTTATCTCTCTTCGTATTTCATAAACGAATTCTCAGTTTGTCTAGGTACAGGAACATAAAATCATAAATACCATTATGAAGTGTACACGAAGTAAGTGTCTAAATAAAGTGTATCCTAACGTAAATTGATACCAAATAACATCTGTATCCTAACTTAAACTGATACCAAATAACGTCTGTATCCTAACTCAAACTGATTCCAAATAACGTCTGTATCCCAACTCAAACTGATACCAAATAACGTCTGTATCCTAACTTAAACTGATACCAAATAACGTCTCTATTCTAAATTAAACTGACACCAAATAACGTTTGTATCCTAACTTAAACTGCTACCAAATAACATCTGTATCCTAACTTAAACTGATACCAAATAACGTCTCTATCCTAACTAAAATTGATACAAAATAACATCTGTATCCTAACTTAAACTGATACCAAATAACGTCTACACCCTAACTTAAACTGATACCAAATAACGTTTGTATCCTAACATAAACTGATACCAAATAACGTCTGTATCCTTACGTAAACTGACACCAAATAACGTCTGTATCCTAACTTAATCTGATATCAAATAACGTCTGTTTCCTAACTTAAACTGATACCAAATAACGTCTCTATCCTAACTTAAATAGATACAAAATCACATATGTATCCTAACTTAAACTGATACCAAATAACGTCTACACCCTAACTTAAACTGATACCAAATAACGTTTGTATCCTAACATAAACTGATACCAAGTAACGTCTGTATCCTAACGTAAACTGACACCAAATAACGTCTGTATCCTAACTTAATCTGATATCAAATAACGTCTGTTTCCTAACTTAAACTGATACCAAATAGCGTCTCTATCCTAACTTAAATAGATACAAAATAACATCTGTATCCTAACTTAAACTGATACCAAATAACGTCTACACCCTAACTTAAACTGATACCAAATAACGTTTGTATCCTAACATAAACTGATACCAAATAACGTCTGTATCCTAACGTAAACTGATACCAAATAACGTCTGTATCCTAACGTAAACTGATACCAAATAACGTCTGTATCCTAACTTAAGCTGATACCAAATAACGTCTGTTTCCTAACTTAAACCGATACCAAATAACGTCTGTTTCCTAACTTAATCCGATACCAAATAACGTCTGTGTCCTAACTTAAACCGATACCAAATAACGTCTGTGTCCTAACTTAAACCGATACCAAATAACGTCTGTTTCCTAACTTAAACCGATACCAAATAACGTATGTATCTTAACTTACACTGATACCAAAAAACTTCTGTATCCTAACTTAAACTGATACAAAATAACATTTGTGTCCTTACTTAAACTGATACAAAATAACATCTGTATCCTGACCTAAACTGATACCAAATAACATTTGTATCGTAACTTAAACTGATACCAAGGACATGTTTGTGTGGTGCAATTTTGTTGCACAAATACCATAAAATATGGTAAAAGTAATTTTAGGCTATAAATACCATGAAGTACGGTGTTAGTAGTTTAAGGTTATCAATACCATGAAGTACGGTGTTAGTAGTTTAAGGGTATCAATACCATGGTAAAACGGTGTTAGTAGTTTAAGGGTATCAATACCATGAACTACGGTGTTAGTAATTTATTGGGTATCAATACCATGAAGCACGGTATTACTAGTTTAATGGTATCAATACCACGATGTAGAGTATTAGTAGTTTAAAGGTATCAGTTCCATGAAGTACGATATTAGTAGTTTAGTGGTATAAATACCATGAAGTACGGTATTACTAGTTTAAGGGTATCAATACCATGAACTACGGTATTAGTAGTTTAAGGGTATCAATACCATGAAGTAGGGTATTAGTAGCTTGAGGATATCAATACCATGAAGTACGGTGTTAGTGGTTTAAGAATATCAATACCATGAAGTTCGGCATTAGTAGTTTAAGTGTATCAATACCATGAAGTACGGTATTAGTAGTTTAAGGGTATCAATACCATGAAGGACGGTATTAGTAGTTTAAGGGTATCAATACCATAAAGTACGGTAGTCTTAGTTTCACGGTATCAATACCATGAAATACGGTGTAAGTATTTAAAGGGTATCAATGCTATGAAGTACGGTTTTAGTAGTTTAAGGGTATCAATACGATGAACTACGGTATTAGTAGTTTAAGGGTATCAATACCATGAAGTACGGTATATTCCCTTTAGGAATGGTGTACCATCACTCCACCATGGTCTCTAGAGACCTTGATATCAACTAATGTGATGTATATTCCCTTTAGGAATGGTGTACCATCACTCCACCATGGTCTCTAGAGACCTTGATATCAACTAATGTGATGTATATTCTCTTTAGAAATGGTATTCCATCACTCCAAAATGGTCTCTACATTACACCATCGCTTGACTATGGTCTCTATCACTACAATTGGAACACATCAACCTTAGCTGTTTCTTAGTAATGTAATTGGCTCAACCTATGTCCATTGAGAATAGAATAAGGAATATTAATCCACATCTCACCAGATGTCTCTAGCCTCGATTTTGCTATATTTGATCATGGATCATTCACGATGTTGATGCACATTCATTGCTTGTCGTATAGACATTGTTATTGTAAAAAAAATACAGACACTAAGTATATTTACATATACCAAAGTAATTTAAGTGTTTTATCTCTCTTCGTATTTCATAAACGAATTCTCAGTTTGTCTAGGTACAGGAACATAAAATCATAAATACCATTATGAAGTGTACACGAAGTAAGTGTCTAAATAAAGTGTATCCTAACGTAAATTCATACCAAATAACATCTGTATCCTAACTTAAACTGATACCAAATAACGTCTGTATCCTAACTCAAACTGATTCCAAATAACGTCTGTATCCCAAGTTAAACTGATACCAAATAACGTCTGTATCTTCACATGAACTGCTATCAAATAACGTCTGTATCCTAACCTAAACTGATACCAAATAACGTCTCTATTCTAACTTAAACTGACACCAAATAACGTTTGTATCCTAACTTAAACTGCTACCAAATAACATCTGTATCCTAACTTAAACTGATACCAAATAACGTCTGTATCCTAACTTAAACTGATACCAAATAACGTCTCTATCCTAACTAAAATTGATACAAAATAACATCTGTATCCTAACGTAAACTGATACCAAATGACGTCTACACCCTAACTTAAACTGATACCAAATAACGTTTGTATCCTAACATAAACTGATACCAAATAACGTCTGTATCCTAACGTAAACTGATACTAAATAACGTCTGTATCCTAACTTAATCTGATATCAAATAACGTCTGTTTCCTAACTTAAACTGATACCAAATAGCGTCTCTATCCTAACTTAAATAGATACAAAATAACATCTCTATCCTAACTTAAACTGATACCAAATAACGTCTACACCCTAACTTAAACTGATACCAAATAACGTTTGTATCCTAACATAAACTGATACCAAATAACGTCTGTATCCTAACGTAACCTGATACCAAATAACGTCTGTATCCTAACTTAAGCTGATACCAGATAACGTCTGTTTCCTAACTTAAACCGATACCAAATAACGTCTGTCCTAACTTAAACCGATACCAAATAACATCTGTTTTCTAACTTAAACCGATACCAAATAACGTATGAATCTTAACTTACACTGATACCAAAAAACTTCTGTATCCTAACTTAAACTGATACAAAATAACATTTGTGTCCTTACTTAAACTGATACAAAATAACATCTGTATCCTGACTTAAACTGATACCAAATAACATTTGTATCGTAACTTAAACTGATACCAAGGACATGTTTGTGTGGTGCAATTTTGTTGCACAAATACCATAAAATATGGTAAAAGTAATTTTAGGGTATAAATACCATGAAGAACGGTGTTAGTAGTTTAAGGGTATCAATACCATAAAGTACGGTGTTAGTAGTTTAAGGGTATCAATGCCATGAAGTACGGTATTAGAAGGTTAAGGGTATCAATACCATGAAGTACGGTTTTAGTAGTTTAAGGGTATCAATACCATGAACTACGGTATTAGTAGTTTAATTGTATCAATACCATGAAGTACGGTATTAGTACTTTAAGTGTATCAATACCAAGAACTACGGTATTAGTAGATTAAGGGTATCAATACCATGGAGCACGGTATTAGTAGTTTAAAGGTATCAATACCATGAAGTACGGTATTAGTAGTTTAAGGGTATCAATACCATGAAGTAGGGTATTAGTAGTTTGAGAGTATCAATACCATTAAGTTCGGTGTTAGTAGTTTATGGGTATCAATACCATGAAGTACGGTGTTAGTAGTTTAAGGGTATCAATACCATAAAGTACGATAGTAGTAGTTTAATCGAATCAATACCATGATGTTCGGTATCAGTAGTTTAAGGGTATCAATACCATGAAGCACGGCATTAGTAGTTTAAGGGTATCAAAACCATGAAGTACGGTTTTAGAACTTTAAGGGTATCAATACCATAAAGTACGGTGTTAGTAGTTTATGGGTATCAATACCATGAAGTACAGTATTACTAGTTCAGGGTATCAATACCATGAATTACGGTATTAGTAGTTTAAAAGTATCAATACCATGAACTTCAGTGTTAGTAGTTTAACGGAATCAATACCAAGAAGTACGGTATTAGTGGTTTAAGGGTATCAATACCATGAAGTACGGTGTTACTAGTTTAAGGGTATCAATATCATGAACTACGGTATTAGTAGTTTAAGGGTATCAATACCATAAAGTACGGTATTAGTAGTTTAAGGGTATCAATACCATAAAGTACGGTATTAGTAGTTTAAGGGTATCAACACCATGAAAAACGGTGTTAGTAGTATCAATACAATGAAGTACGGTATTAGTAGTTTAAGGGTATCAACACCATGAAGTACGGTATTAGTAGTTTAAGGGTATCAACACCATGAAGTACGGTATTAGTAGTTTAAGGGTACCAACACCATCAAAAACGGTGTTAGTAGTTTAAAAATATCAATACCATGAAGTACGGTATTAGTAGTTTAAGGGTATCAATTCCATGAAGTACGGTATTAGTACTTTAAGGGTATCAATACCATGAAGTACAGTGTTACTAGTTTAAGGGTATCAATATCATGAACTACGGTATTAGTAGTTTAAGGGTATCAATACCATAAAGTACGGTATTAGTAGTTTAAGAGTATCAATACCATAAAGTACGGTATTAGTAGTTTAAGGGTATCAACACCATGAAAAACGGTGTTAGTAGTATCAATACAATGAAGTACGGTATTAGTAGTTTAAGGGTATCAACACCATGAAGTACGGTATTAGTAGTTTAAGGGTATCAACACCATGAAGTACGGTATTAGTAGTTTAAGGGTACCAACACCATCAAAAACGGTGTTAGTAGTTTAAAAATATCAATACCATGAAGTACTGTATTAGTAGTTTAAGGGTATCAATTCCATGAAGTACGGTATTAGTACTTTAAGGGTATCAATACCATGAAGTACAGTATTACTAGTTTAAGGGTATCAATACCATGAACTACGGTGTTAGTAGTTAAAGGGTATCTATAACATGAACTACGGTATTAGTAGTTTAAGGGTATCAATACCATGAAGTACGGTGTTAGTAGTTTAAGGATATCAATACCATTAAGTACGGTGTTAGTAGTTTAAAGGTATCAATACCATGAATAACGGTGTTAGTAGTTTAAAGGTATCAATACCATTAACTACGGTATTACTAGTTTAAGGGTATCAATACCATGAACTACGGTATTAGTAGTTTAAGGGTATCAATACCATAAAGTACGCTATTAGTAGTTTAAGGGTATCAATACCATGAAAAACGGTGTTAGTAGTTTAAGGGTATCAATACCATGAACTTCGGTGTTAGTAGTTTAACGGAATCAATACCATGAAGTACGGTATTAGTAGTTTAAGGGTATCAATACCATGAAGTACAGTATTAGTAGTTTAATTGTATCAATACCATAAAGTACAGTATTAGTAGTTTAAGTGTATTAATACCATGAAGTACGGTATTAGTAGGTTAAGGGTATCAATACCATGAAGAACAGTATTAGTAATTTAGGGTATCAATACAACGAAGCACGGTATTAGTAGTTTAAAGGTATCAATACCATGAAGTACGGTATTAGTAGTTTAAGGGTATCAATACCATGAAGTAGGGTATTAGTAGCTTGAGGATATCAATACCATGAAGTACGGTGTTAGTGGTTTAAGAATATCAATACCATGAAGTTCGGCATTAGTAGTTTAAGTGTATCAATACCATGAAGTACGGTATTAGTAGTTTAAGGGTATCAATACCATGAAGGACGGTATTAGTAGTTTAAGGGTATCAATACCATAAAGTACGGTAGTCTTAGTTTCACGGTATCAATACCATGAAGTACGGTGTAAGTATTTAAAGGGTATCAATGCTATGAAGTACGGTATTAGAAGGTTAAGGGTATCAATACCATGAAGTACGGTTTTAGTAGTTTAAGGGTATCAATACGATGAACTACGGTATTAGTAGTTTAAGGGTATCAATACCATGAAGTACGGTATATTCCCTTTAGGAATGGTGTACCATCACTCCACCATGGTCTCTAGAGACCTTGATATCAACTAATGTGATGTATATTCCTTTAGGAATGGTGTACCATCACTCCACCATGGTCTCTAGAGACCTTGATATCAACTAATGTGATGTATATTCTCTTTAGAAATGGTATTCCATCACTCCAAAATGGTCTCTACATTACTCCATCGCTTGACTATGGTCTCTATCACTACAATTGGAACACATCAACCTTAGCTGTTTCTTAGTAATGTAATTGGCTCAACCTATGGCCATTGAGAATAGAATAAGGAATGTTAATCCACATCTCACCAGATGTCTCTAGCCTCGATTTTGCTATATTTGATCATGGATCATTCACGATGTTGATGCACATTCATTGCTTGTCGTATAGACATTGTTATTGTAAAAAAAGTACAGACACTAAGTATATTTACATATACCAAAGTAATTTAAGTGTTTTATCTCTCTTCGTATTTCATAAACGAATTCTCAGTTTGTCTAGGTACAGGAACATAAAATCATAAATACCATTATGAAGTGTACACGAAGTAAGTGTCTAAATAAAGTGTATCCTAACGTAAATTCATACCAAATAACATCTGTATCCTAACTTAAACTGATACCAAATAACGTCTGTATCCTAACTCAAACTGATTCCAAATAACGTCTGTATCCCAACTTAAACTGATACCAAATAACGTCTGTATCCTAACTTAAAGTGATACCAAATAACGTCTGTATCTTCACTTAAACTGCTATCAAATAACGTCTGTATCCTAACTTAAACTGATACCAAGTAACGTCTCTATCCTAACTTAAACTGACACCAAATAACGTTTGTATCCTAACTTAAACTGCTACCAAATAACATCTGTATCCTAACTTAAACTGATACCAAATAACGTCTGTATCCTAATTTAAACTGATACCAAATAACGTCTCTATCCTAACTAAAATTGATACAAAATAACATCTGTATCCTAACTTAAACTGATACCAAATAACGTCTACACCCTAACTTAAACTGATACCAAATAACGTCTGTATCCTAACTTAAACTGATACCAAATAACGTCTCTATCCTAACTAAAATTGATACAAAATAACATCTGTATCCTAACTTAAACTGATACCAAATAACGTCTACACCCTAACTTAAACTGATACCAAATGACGTTTGTATCCTAAAATAAACTGTTACCAAATAACGTCTGTATCCTAACGTAACCTGATACCAAATAACGTCTGTATCCTAACTTAAGCTGATACCAAATAACGTCTGTATCCTAACTTAAGCTGATATCAAATAACGTCTGTTTCCTAACTTAAACTGATACCAAATAGCGTCTACACCCTAACTTAAACTGATACCAAATGACGTTTGTATCCTAAAATAAACTGTTACCAAATAACATCTGTATCCTGACTTAAACTGATACGAAATAACATCTGTATCGTAACTTAAACTGATACCAAGGACATATTTGTGTGGTGCAATTTCTGTTGCACAAATACCATAAAATATGGTAAAAACTGTAATTTTAGGGTATAAATACCATGAAGAACGGTGTTAGTAGTTTAGGGGTATCAATACCATAAAGTACGGTGTTAGTAGTTTAAGGGTATCAATGCCATGAAATATGGTATTAGAAGGTTAAGGGTATCAATACCATGAAGTACGGTATTAGTAGTTTAAGGGTATCAATACCATGAAGTACGGTTTTAGTAGTTTAAGGGTATCAATACCATGAACTACGGTATTAGTAGTTTAAGGGTATCAATACACTGAAGCACTGTATTACTAGTTTAATGGTATCAATACCATGAAGTACGGTATTAGCAGTTTAAGGGTATTAATACCATGAAGTACGGTATTAGTAGTTTAGGGGTATCAATACCATGAAGTACGGTGTTAGTAATTTAAGGGTATCAATACCATGAAGTACGGTGTTAGTGGTGTAAGGGTATCAATATCATGAACTAAGGTGATAGTAGTTTAAGGGTATCAATATCATGAAATACTGTACTACTAGTTTAGGGTATCAATACCATAAAGTACGGTATTAGTAGTTTAAGGGTATCAACACCATGAAAAACGATGTTAGTAGTATCAATACCATGAAGTACGATATTAGTAGTTTAAGTGTATGAATAGAATGAAGTACGGTATTAGTAGGTTAAGGGTATCAATACCATGAAGAACGGTATTAGTAGTTTAAGGGTATCAATACCATGAAGCACGGTATTAGTAGTTTAAGGGTATCAATACCATGAAATACGGTATTAGTAGTTTAATGGAATCAATACCATGAAGTACGGTATCAGTAGTTTAAAGGGTATCAATACCGTGAACTACGGTATTGGTAGTTAAAGGGTATCAATACCGTGAACTACGGTATTGGTAGTTTAAGGGTATCAATACCATCAACTACGGTATTAGTAGTTTAAGGGTATCAATACCATGAACTACGTTATTAGTAGTTTAAGGGTATCAACACCATGAACTACAGTATTAGAAGTTTAAGGGTATCAATACCATGAAGTACGGTATCAGTAATTTAAGGGTATCAATACCATGAACTACGGTATTATTGGTTTAAGAGTATCAATACCATGAAGTACGATATTAGTAGTTTAAGTGTATGAATAGAATGAAAAACGGTGTTAGTAGTTTAAGGATATCAATACCATGAAGTACGGTATTTGTAGTTTAAGGGTATCAATACCATGAAGCACGGTGTTACTAGTTTAAGGGTATCAATTCCATGAAGTACGGTATTAGTACTTTAAGGGTATCAATACCATGAAGTACAGTATTACTAGTTTAGGGTATCAATACCATGAATTACGGTATTACTAGTTTAAAAGTATCAATACCATGAACTTCAGTGTTAGCAGTTAAACGGAATCAATACCATGAAGTACGGTATTAGTAGTTTAAGGGTATCAATACCATGAAGTACGGTGTTACTAGTTTAAGGGTATCAATTCCATGAAGCACGGTATTACTAGTTTAAGGATATCAATACCATGAAGTACGGTATTAGTAGTTTAATTGTATCAATACCATGAAGTTCGGTATTAGTACTTTAAGTGTATCAATACCAAGAACTACGGTATTAGTAGATTAAGGGTATCAATACCATGGAGCACGGTATTAGTAGTTTAAAGGTATCAATACCATGAAGTACGGTATTAGTAGTTTAAGGGTATCAATACCATGAAGTAGGGTATTAGTAGTTTGAGAGTATCAATACCATGAAGTTCGGTGTTAGTAGTTTATGGGTATCAATCCCATGAAGCACGGCATTAGTAGTTCAAGGGTATCAATACCATGAAGTACGATAGTAGTAGTTTAATCGAATCAATACCATGATGTTCGGTATCACTAGTTTAACGGAATCAATACCATGAAGTACGGTATTAGTAGATTAAGGGTATCAATACCATGATGCACTGTGTTACTAGTTTAGGGTATCAATACCGTGAAGTACGGTAGTAGTAGTTTAATTGTATCAATACCATGAAGTACGGCATTAGTAGTTTAAGTGTATCAATACCATGAAGAAAGGTATTAGTAGTTAAAAGATATCAATACCATAAAGTACGGTAATTAGTAGTTTAAGGTATCAATACCATGAAGCACGGTATTACTATGTTAAGGGTATCAATACCATGAAGTACGGTGTTAGTAGTTAAATGGTATCAATACCATGAAGTTCGGTATTAGTAGTTTAAGGGTATCAATACCATAAAGTACGGTAGTAGTAGTTTAAAGGTATCAATACCATGAAGCACGGTATTACTAGTTTAAAGGTATCAATACAATGAACTACAGTATTAGTAGTTTAAGGGTATCAATACCATGAAGTACGGTATTAGTAGTTTAAAGGTATAAATACCATGAAGTACGGTGTTAGTAGTTTAAAGGTATTAATACCATGAACTACAGTATTAGAAGTTTAAGGGCATCAATACCATGAAATACGGTATTAGTAGTTTAAAGATATCAATACCATGAAGTACGGTATTAGTAGTTTAAGGGTATCAATACCATGAAGTACGGTGTTAGTAGTTAAAGGGCATCTATACCATGAAATTTCGGTATTAGTAGTTTGCTGGCATCATTACCATGAAGTACGGTTTCAGCAGTTTAAGGGTATCAATACCATGAAGTACGGTGTTAGTAGTTTATGGGTATCAATACCATGAAGCACGGTGTTACTAGTTTAAGGGTATCAATACATAAAGTACGATAGTAGTAGTTTGATGGAGTCAATACCATGAAGTACGCTGTTACTAGTTTAAGGGTATCAATTCCATGAAGCACGGTATTAGTAGTTTAATGGTATCAATACCATGAAGCACGGTATTAGTAGTTTAAGGGTATCAATACCATCAACTACGGTATTAGTAGTTTAAGGGTATCAATACCATCAACTACATTATTTACAATACCATGAACTACGGTATTAGTAGTTTAAGGGTATCAACACCATGAACTACAGTATTAGAAGTTTAAGGGTATCAATACCATGAAGTACGGTATCAGTAATTTAAGGGTATCAATACCATGGAGTACGGTATTAGTAGTTTAAGGGTATCAATACCATGAACTACGGTATTGCTAATTTAAGGGTATCAACACCATGAACTACGGTATTAGTAGTTTAATTGTATCAATACCATGAAGTACGGTATTAGTACTTTAAGTGTATCAATACCAAGAACAACGGTATTAGTAGATTATGGGTATCAATACCATGGAGCACGGTATTAGTAGTTTAAAGGTATCAATACCATGAAGTACGGTATTAGTAGTTTAAGGGTATCAATCCCATGAAGTAGGGTATTAGTAGTTTAAGGGTATCAATACCATAAAGTACGATAGTAGTAGTTTAATCGAATCAATACCATGATGTTCGGTATCAGTAGTTTAAGGGTATCAATACCATGAAGCACGGCATTAGTAGTTCAAGGGTATCAATACCATGAAGTACGGTTTTAGAACTTTAAGGGTATCAATATCATGAAGTACAGTATTACTAGTTTAGGGTATCAATACAATACCATGACTAGTTTAATATCATGTTCGGTTAACTAGTTTAACGGAATCAATACCAAGATGTACGGTATTAGTAGTTTAAGGGTATCAATACCATGAAGTACGGTGTTACTAGTTTAAGGGCATCAATTCCATGAAGCACTGTGTTACTAGTTTAAGGGTATCAATACCGTGAAGTACGGTAGTAGTAGTTTAATTGTATCAATACCATGAAGTACGGCATTAGTAGTTTAAGTGTATCAATACCATGAAGAAAGGTATTAGTAGTTAAAAGATATCAATACCATAAAGTACGGTAATAGTAGTATAAGGGTATCAATACCATGAAGCACGGTATTACTATGTTAAGGGTATCAATACCATGAAGTACGGTGTTAGTAGTTAAATGGTATCTATACCATGAAGTTCGGTATTAGTAGTTTAAGGGTATCAATACCCTAAAGTACGGTAGTAGTAGTTTAAGGGTATCCATACCATGAACACGGTATTACTAGTTTAAGGGTATCAATACCATGAAGCACGGTATTAGTAGTTTGAGGGTATCAATACCATGAAGTACGGTATTAGTGGTTTAAGTGTATCAATACCATGAAGTACGGTATTAGTAGTTTAAGGGTATCAATACCATGAACTACGGTATTAGTAGTTTAAGGGTATCAATACCATGAACTACATGATTATTTGTTTATGGTATCAATACCATAAACTACATGATTATTTGTTTAAGGGTACAATACAATGACGTACGGTATTAGTAGTTTAAGGGTATCAATACCATGAACTACGGTATTAGTAGTTTAAGGGTATCATCACTGAAGCATGAACTAGTTTAATGGTATTAATACCATGAAGCAGTTTAGCAGTTTAAGGGTATCAATACCATGAAGTACGGTATTAGTAGTTTAGGGTATCAATACCAAACCGGTGTTAGTAATTTAAGGGTATCAATACCATGAAGTACGGTGTTAGTGGTGTAAGGGTATCAATATCATGAACTACGGTGATAGTAGTTTAAGGTATCAATATCATGAAATACGGTACTACTAGTTTTAGGGTATCAATACCATAAAGTACGGTACTAGTAGTTTAGGGTATCAATACCATGAAGTACGGTATTACTAGTTTAAAGGCATCAATACAATGAACTACAGTATTAGAAGTTTAAGGGTATCAATACCATGAAGTACGGTATTAGTAGTTTAAGGCATAAATACCATGAAGTACGGTGTTAGTAGTTTAAAGGTATTAATACCATGAACTACAGTATTAGAAGTTTAAGGGTATCAATACCATGAAATACGGTATTAGTAGTTTAAAGATATCAATACCATAAAGTTACGGTAGTAGTAGTTAAGGGTATCAATACCATGAAGCACGTTGTTAGTAGTTAAAGGGATCTATACCATGAAATTTCGGTATTAGTAGTTTAAGGGTATCATTACCATGAAGTACGGTTAGCAGTTTAAGGGTATCAATACCATGAAGTACGGTGTTAGTAGTTTATGGGTATCACCATGAAGTACGGTGTTACTAGTTTAAGGGTATCAATACATAAAGTACGATAGTAGTAGTTTGATGGAGTCAATACCATGAAGTACGCTGTTACTAGTTTAAGAGTATCAATGCCATGAAGCACGGTATTAGTAGTTTAATGGTATCAATACCATGAAGCACGGTATTAGTAGTTTAAGGGTATCAATACCATGAACTACGGTATTAGTAGTTTAAGGGTATCAATACCATGAAGCACGGTATTAGTAGTTTAAGGGTATCAATACCATGAACTACGGTATTAGTAGTTTAAGGGTATCAATACCATGAACTACGGTATTAGAAGTTTAAGGGTATCAATACCATGAAGTACGGTATCAGTAATTTAAGGGTATCAATACCATGAAGTACGGTATTAGTAGTTTAAGGGTATCAATACCATGAACTACGGTATTGCTAATTTAAGGGTATCAACACCATGAACTACGGTATTAGTAGTTTAATTGTATCAATACCATGAAGTACGGTATTAGTAGTTTAAGTGTATCAATACCAAGAACAACGGTATTAGTAGATTAAGGGTATCAATACCATGGAGCACGGTATTAGTAGTTTAAAGGTATCAATACCATGAAGTACGGTATTAGTAGTTTAAGGGTATCAATCCCATGAAGTAGGGTATTAGTAGTTTAAGGGTATCAATACCATAAAGTAAGTAGTAGTTTAATCGAATCAATACCATGTATTGTAGTAGTTTAAGGGTATCAATACCATGAAGCACGGCATTAGTAGTTCAAGGGTATCAATACCATGAAGTACGGTTTTAGAACTTTAAGGGTATCAATATCATGAAGTACAGTATTACTAGTTTAGGGTATCAATACCATGAATTACGGTATTACTAGTTTAATCGAATCAATACCATGATGTTCGGTATCACTAGTTTAACGGAATCAATACCAAGATGTACGGTATTAGTAGTTTAAGGGTATCAATTCCATGAAGCACTGTGTTACTAGTTTAAGGGTATCAATTCCATGAAGCACTGTGTTACTAGTTTAAATACCGTGAAGTACGGTAGTAGTAGTTTAATTGTATCAATACCATGAAGTACGGCATTAGTAGTTTAAGTGTATCAATACCATGAAGAAAGGTATTAGTAGTTAAAAGATATCAATACCATAAAGTACGGTAATAGTAGTATAAGGGTATCAATACCATGAAGCACGGTATTACTATGTTAAGGGTATCAATACCATGAAGTACGGTGTTAGTAGTTAAATGGTATCTATACCATGAAGTTCGGTATTAGTAGTTTAAGGGTATCAATACCCCAAAAGTACGGTAGTAGTAGTTTAAGGGTATCCATACCATGAACACGGTATTACTAGTTTAAGGGTATCAATACCATGAAGTACGGTATTAGTAGTTTGAGGGTATCAATACCATGAAGTACGGTATTAGTAGTTTAAGGGTATCAATACCATGAACTACGGTATTAGTAGTTTAAGGGTATCAATACCATGAACTACATGATTATTTGTTTAAGGGTATCAATACCATAAACTACATGATTATTTGTTTAGGGGTACAATACAATGACGTACGGTATTAGTAGTTTAAGGGTATCAATACCATGAAGTTTGGTATTAGTAGTTTAAGGGTATCAATATCATGAACTACGTTATTAGTAGTTTAAGGGTATCAACACCATGAACTACGGTATTAGTAGTTTAAGGGTATCAATACCATGAACTACGGTATTAGTAGTTTAAGGGTATCAACACCATGAACTACGGTATTATTAGTTTTAGGGTATCAATACTATGAAGTACGGTATTATTAGTTTTAGGGTATCAATACTATGAAGTACGGTATTACTAGTTTAAGGGTATCAATACCATGAAGTACGGTGTTAGTAGTTTAAGGGTATCAATACCATGAAGTACGGTATTAGTAGTTTAAGGGTATCAATACCATGAACTACGGTATTAGTAGTTTAAGGGTATCAATACCATGAACTACGGTATTACTAGTTTAAGGTTATCAATACCATGAAGTACGGTATTAGTAGTTTAAGGGTATCAATACCATGAAGTACGGTATTTGTAGTTTAAGGGTATCAATACCATGAACTACGGTATTAGTAGTTTAAGGGTATCAATACCATGAACTACGGTATTATTTGTTTAAGGTTATCAATACCATGAAGTACGGTATTAGTAGTTTAAGGGTATCAATACAATGAACTACGGTATTATTCTTTAGGGTATCAATATCATGAAGTGTAGTTTAAGGGTGTCAATACCATGAACACGGTATTAGTAGTTTAATATCAATACCATGAAATACGGTATTCGTAATTTAACGGTATCATTACCATGAACTACGGTATTACTAGTTTAAGGGTATCAATACCCCAAAAGTACGGTAGTTGTATTTTAAGGGTATCAATACTATGAAACACGGTATTACTAGTTTAAGGGTATCAAAACCATGAAGTACGGTGTTAGTAGTTAAAGGGTATCTATACCATGAAGTTCGGTATCAGTAGTTTAAGGGTATGAATACCATGAAGTACGGTGTTAGTAGTTTAAGGGTATCAATACCATGAAACACGGTTTAGTAGTTTAAGAGTATCAATACCATGAAGTACGGTATTAGTAGTTTAAGTGTATCAATGCCATGAAGTACGGTATTAGTAGTTTAAGGGTATAAATAGCATGAAGTACGGTGTTACTAGTTTAAGGGTATCAATACCATGAAGTACGGTATTACTAGTTTAAGGGTATCAATACCATGAACCACGGTGTTAGTAGTTTAAGGGTATCAATACCATGAAGCACGGTATTACTAGTTTAAGGGTATCAATACCATGAAGTACGGTGTTAGTAGTTTAAGGGTATCAATACCATGAAGTACGGTATTTGTAGTTTAAGGGTATCAATACCATGAACTACGGTATTATTTTTTAAGGTTATCAATACCATGAAGTACGGTATTAGTAGTTTAAGGGTATCAATACCATGAACTACGGTATTATTCTTTTAAGGGTATCAATATCATGAAGTACGGTATTAGTAGTTTAGTAGGGGGTGTCAATACCATGAACTACGGTATTAGTAGTTTATGGGTATCAATACCATGAACTACGGTATTAGTAGTTTAAGTGTATCAATACCATGAAATACGGTATTCGTAATTGAACGGTATCAATACCATGAACTACGGTATTACTAGTTTAGGGTATCAATACCATGAACTACGTTATTAGTAGTTTAGTAGTTTAAGGGTATCAATACCATGAAGCACAATTCCATGGTATTACTAGTTTAAGGGTATCAATACCATGAAGTACGGTATTAGTAGTTTAAGGGTATCAATACCATGAAGTACGTTATTAGTAGTTTAAGGTTATCAATACCAAGAAGTACGGTATTACTACTTTAAGGGTATCAATACCATGAAGTACGGTATTTGTAGTTTAAGCGTATGAATACCATGAAGTACGGTGTTAGTATTTTAAGGGTATCAAATACTGATCTGTTTTTTGTATTTTTTTTAACTGTTAATAATAAATTTGCCAAGTGACATATCGTAGAAATCGAAACCAAATTTTTAGTTTTATAAATCCTGAGACTTACTTCTTAGTCACTAGAGGGCAATACTTGGATTCTGGATCGTTAATATACAACTACATTTTTAATGAACAAGAAAGGAAAAGAAATTATGAAAACCTGTAAAATACATTTACCGTTTTTACATTTTGATTTCGCTGTAAGAACAAAAGATATGGCATTTAAATTAATGACATTAACGCGTCATGTGTGGTAATATATTACCTAGTAAGCCTTCTGCCACCACAAACACAATAAGACAATTATTGTGTTTCTGTTTCTGACTATCAAACATCCTTTATGAAAATAGGTCTCGGGTCTAAAGATTCTATTCAAATGTAAGTAATGGTGCAGGTTCCATGACGTTTCTCCGATTTGGAAGCTACAACAACATCCGAAAAGAGATAACCAATACGACAAACTGGATCCGCTACTTGTATTTGTTCTATTGGTTTTGATATACCCCAGCTCCCCCAAAAAACATAAAGGGTTCCTGATAGCACTAACTCTTAGTAAGATAGTTTTTACTGTTTCTCTATATAGCAGTGTTTATCAGCTTGTGGGACTCGTACCCCAAGAACACAACACCGGTCTCAAGACTAAATAGTAATTACAGTGTGTTACTGATTTACTCTATTAGCTAGTACATAACATTGTTGTCTCACCTTTGATTAAGTTATTTTGAATTACTTTTATTAATAATGTAAATCTGTGTTAATTTTTAAGTATTTTATATTCCTCACAGGGAGTCTGTGTCTCTCAGACCCCCTTCCGGGGATAAGCAAGATTAGTAAAGTTAGCAATCGTTCCATAACTGCTCTCTTGTCATTGGATCAGATTAGCTGGAAGTAAAACGTCAGGTTGGCTCACAAAACGTTTAAATTACAGAAAGGTGTCATATTGGTATGGCAGAAGATTTAGAAGGTAAAACAATATTAAGAAATCTAGTGAAACGGTACATCAAATAATGACGTATGAGATCTGGTGAAACGGTACATCAAATAAGGACGTATGAGATCTGGTGAAACGGTACATCAAATAAGGACGTATGAGATCTGATGAAACGGTACATCATATAATGACGTATGAGATCTGGTTGAAAATGAACAGTAAGAATGATAATGAGAAACCAACATAAAGTAAACATGTCAAGACGGCTGGTATGGGTATTAAAACTTTTATTAAAACAGAGAACAACGTTTGGTTAATCTGGAGATGACTTAAGAAGGTCGAAACGTTGTTCTGTACTTTATTTTAATTAAAGGTTTAATACCCATACCAGCCGTCTTGAGAATACAGTAAGGATTTCATTACATACACAAAGAATAAACAAAACTTTAGAATGTGGGTAGGACACTTGAGGGATAATAAAGGAAGACTTGTATCTGATTATTAGGGCACAGCTGGGTTATTAAATTTTGCTTTTTTCAGGTTTTGCTGACCAAGTCTTAAGAAATATTCTACATCTTGAAGAGTTGATAGATGGAGACAAGACGACTGCATTATTTCTGAGTTGGTTAAGAAGACCTTTGGTAGTTTAAAAACATCGATAAGGACCCTGGGCCAGATAATATTTCCCCCAGGGTTTTGAAGGAGGTTGAAGCTTGGATATGAGAGTCACTTTCTACAATTTTTTATCAGTCCTTAAATAGTGGGAACGTACCAGAGAATTGGAAGTGAGATAATGAGACGTCTCTTTTCAAAACAGACGATAAAAACTGTCCCAGTATTATAGATGCACTCATTTCACATCAGTAGTTAGAAATGTCTAAAGAATGGGTCACTTTTAGTTGTTCTGGAGACAGTAAATGTAAGTGACATTAAGAGAAGGCTTGATAAATGTATGAATGATGAAGGCTGGTTTTAAGATATTTGTTTACATAATATCTCAGAACTGTATCATACCTACAATAAAGGTGTTTATTTTTAGTGTTCTATACAATCTGTCGGTGCTGTATCATACCAACAGTAAAAGCGTTTATTTTTAGTGTTCTATACAACCTGTCGGTGCTGTATTATACCTACAGTAAAAGTGTTTGTTTTTAATGTTCTATACAATCTGTTGGTGCTGTATTATACCTACAGTAAATGTGTTTGTTTTTAATGTTCTATACAATCTGTCGGTGTTGTATCATACCTACAGTAAAGATGTTTGTTTTCAGTGTTCTATACAACCTGTCGGTGTTGTGTCATACCTACAATAAAGGTGTTTATTTTCGGTTGTTTTAATTCTGAATATTTTCCCAAACTTCTTACTATCCTTCATTTTATCGTAGTTAATAATATGGGTAATTGTTTCTGGTTAATGTCAATGACATTGATTTATTATCGAATGCTCAATATCAAATGTCTAGCAATGCAAAGAAAAAAAACATGTTCAAAAGCTGTCAACCTACATTATAAAATTTTAAGTAAAAAATAGACTTCCTATATTTATTGTTATTTAATGTTTCAAGGTGTGTAAACAAAAGGAAACTAAATACGTTTATGATAAGTAATTAACACGTTTTAGGTTAGTAATATTATGATTTATGGGAACTAGTTACAACTATTGTAATTTATAAAATCTATAGAAAAAATAAGTGGAACCCGGATGTTAATTTTTTATTGCTAACGAAAACAGGTTGTAATTTGCGACATTAATAAAATATAAAAAATAAATAAGTACTGAAATATAGATGTAAATAAAAAACAGACAGGTTTGTTTATTTATATTATTTATAAGTGCAGGCTAAAAGTGGTGTTACTTCTGAAACCAAAAAAGAAGAAAAATTAAATTGTAACAAGGACTTAAGGCTTAGGAATTATATTATCGTCTACTTGTGTAGATATAATATTATCTTGTCAAAAGATGGCGCTATAAAAAAATGTGTTTAGTCACGTGACTAATCTGACTTTATTTATAACTGCAGCAAATGCTGGCAAATCTATTTCGATTTGACTGTTTCTTAAAGAATGAAAGCATTTTTCTTCAACAATATAATCTAGAAATAAATAAAAGCTCACATTTCGTTTGCATTCACACCAATATTCGTTCGTTCTAAACTCCAATTAGACACCAACCTTCCAGAACGCGGACTTTCTAGCCAGTCATATTTGAACAATAAATTACAATTCTGAGCTTTCGAAACACGAACATTCTGGTAAAGAATATTTACTTCAAGCAACAAAAGATATATATATATATAATATGTATTGCAACTTAGTAACCAGTTAACACAGTTACAAAAATTATTTTGACAGCAAATACTTGTTTTAATGTATTTGTAAAGATACAAGAGTGACTCCGCAAATAACGTTGAACTGGATTTGCCAAGTACATAAAGAGTTTTATTCCAGCACACCGAAAGAAAGAATTTCAAATTCTACAGTACTTTTGGAGAAACCTGTGAAGCAAAAAGAATGTTGTGTTGAAACCTGTTCCATATATGGTAGGAAGGCGGGGTTTGTATTCGAGCATATCAGAAACCTCCTGGCAGCAACAAGCGGTACTTTTATTAAGGGAGAATTTATAAATTACTCTTTTGTAATTATATTCATCGCAGCGAGTGTACAGATAAATTAGGTTTAAAACCACGAACTTCAATATTTCGTTTGGTTTACGTTATACATTTTTAAATACGTAACTAATCAAATAATCCACTTATCATTCAAGTTTATATAAATCGTATAACACAAATATTCATAACAATAGACAGAGGTTTTCTCAACAACCTACGTGTGTTTGATTCGGTTGATTAGACATTAAGTGTACTCTTTGTATTAACCTACGGTCCTTCAGTGGAACAGCGATAAGTTTAAAGACCTGAAACACTAAAATCAGGGATTCGATTCCCTTCCGTGGACATACAAGATAGCCCAACGATACTTTACTGTAAGAAAGTACAGACATATACAATATTAACATGAAACATTTATGCAAAAGTGTTAGAGTTTAAATATTGGAGGCATATTGTGGGTATCGTATATGTTTCCTTCTTTTATCTCGTCTATGTAGCTTATGGACCATTCTTTCTGCTTTTCAAACTTAGGTGTTTATAACGACTTACATTACAATGTGGCCACTAGTTTCCTAATGGTTAGTATGCTGAGCTATGAAAGATCCAAAGTTCGGGCCTCGATGTTCTGCTCTATACACTGAGAATGACGTACAAGAATGGCATTCGATTATTTTTCTGACACAACGTTTGACAAAGCGGTAGAAGGTATAGGTGATTGGATCCTTCTTTGTGTTCAGAAGGCCGAAGTTAGCCTCTGACCTTACCATGTGGTGTAACTGGCATGATAAAACAAATCAAGGTATGATTTTATATTTTGTAAATTGAAAGCACGCGCATGATCAGAAAGAACAGATTTGTATTTCAACGATTTATCTTCAAAATGTACAGAAAATATGTTTGCTTCCGAAAATCGCGCAAAACTATATTACCGTAAATTTGAGCTAACAGATCAGAAAAAAGGCCCACAACAGTGTCAATCACCAGCTTTTCACTACTCTTTATTGGTCATTGGGATTTGACCGTCACACTTATAACGCATCAACAATTCCAATGTGCGGATCGTGTTTTTGCGGTAATATGATACAAACCGTGGCATTCAGTTTCACAGTCCGTCATAATATCCACTAGGTCACACCTGGTCTAGAGTGGTATATATAAATCGTTTCGTACAAGGTCACGTTGATTTGTGGATATTTTACTTATTTAAGAACGGACATCAATTTTCCTTTATTTGGCCTGATGTGCTTCATGGCCATGAGTTCGAACCCCGTCACCGAACTCGCTCGCTTTTTCAGCTTTGAGGGCGTTATAGTGGACGGTCAATCCCTTTAGTCATTGGTAAAACAGTAGTTCAAGAGTTGGCGGTGGATGGTGTTCACAAGCCGCCTTCCCTTAAATCTATTACTTCAAAATTAGATTGTTTGTTTGTTTGTTTCGAATTTCGCGCAAAGCTACTCGAGGGCTATGTGTGCTAGCCGTCCCTAATTTAGTAGTGTAAAACTAGAGGGAAGGCAGCTAGTCATCATCACCCACCGCCAACTCTTGGGCTATTCTTTTACCAACGAATAGTGGGATTGACCGTCACCTATAACGCCCCCACGGCTGAAAGGGCGAGAATGTTTGGTGCGACCGGGATTCGAACCCGCGACCCTCGGATTACGAGTCGAACACCTTAACCCGACCCAAAATTAGGAACAGCCCACGTGAATAACCCCTATATAGCTTTGCGTGAAATTCAACAATTAAAGCCTCTATCAAAACAACTAAACGGTTCTATGTGTTGGATAATGTTGGATAGTAATGTTGAATAATGATGGATAATAATGTTGATTAATGATGGGTAATATTGGATAATGATGGATAATGTTGTATGATGTTGGATAATGATGGATAGTGATGGATAATGTTGGATAATATCTTTGTGTTGAAAAACGAAAGCAAATTAAAATCAAAATTTCCACTGAAATAATTTTACTTCGTAGTTTTGTTTTACGTCATCATAAAAAAATAACAGTAGAAATAAGAAAAGAAACGTAAGAAAAGTGTGTCAGTACCTGTATCTGAAGATATAAGAAAAGTGGGACAGTACCTGTGCCTTAAGACGTAAGAAAAGTGGGACAGTACCTGTATCTGAAGATATAAGAAAAGTGGGACAGTACCTGTGCCTTAAGACGTAAGAAAAGTGGGACAGTACCTGTATCTCAAGATGTAAGAAAAGTGGGACAGTACCTGTATCTCAAGATGTAAGAAAAGTGGGACAGTACCTGTGTCTTAAGACGGGTATTAAAACTCATATTTACATATAAAGAAGGTCTAAACGTTGTTTTTCTTCCTTATTTTAATAAAACTGTGAATACCCGCTGTGTGGAGCTACATTTTTACTTCAAATGGGTTTCTCGTCATCACGAGACAGTACCTGATTTTTATTTTCTGTTCCAAACGAAATTGATGACGAACGATAACATTTGTGATTATAGATAAAACGGTTTAAATTCATGATTACATGATTAACCTAGTGTAGAATGTTAGTTTATGATCAGTTGATCAGTTACCGGTCTCGATTAGGTTTGCCTTGAATTGTCAGTTTAAAGTAACAGAATCACGCGCAGGCTATTGTAGTTGTGAACGTGCGTGGCTTGTATTAGAAGTCGCGAGTGCGTAACGTGCAGGCGGTGTTAAACACGCAGTCTCACCACGGTGAGCGCGGTACTGTGTTCCGGCTCTTTCTGTTGATGTTTCAGTGAAAGCATGTAGGGAAAAGTTGCATCATGAGATGATGTCAAGTTTGTGAATCAGATACTGAAGAAAAGGATGATAAATATCTGTAATGTGTTTTGGAAAACGAATGTTTATCTAATTAGGATGGTTACGCAACGTGCTTTGTTTGAGTGTATTTCTAACCTAAATCAGTTTGAGTGTGATAGTAGGGTTTACTGATAAACAACGGAATTTCTCACAAGGAAAATAGAAGAAAAATTAGGCTTAGAGGTTCTGAAGTTGGAGCGACCAAGTTGGTTTTGATATATATTCAACACAGACGACTTGGCTCAATATACTGTTAGTACAAAAGGTGAGACAGCATATAAGCGGCTGGACCGCCTTTGGATTTCGTATCAGACATGTTTTCACTGTCCACATGTCTCGCTCTGAGCACGTGGCTATACCTGTGTTCATATAATTCTCAGCTTGCCGTTGCTGTTAGCAGCAGACAACGTCTACAGAGACTATTAAACCTGTCATCTCATTCAGGTTCGACAACTCCACATAGGAAGGTAAGTCACGCTTTAGTAACTGTATCCAGGGAAAGAAGTGTTTCTACACGACACCTGTACAATTAGTTCTCGTTAAAATAATCTTGTACTTGTTAACCGTTAGAACAAGACCAACAGTTGTATTAAGAGAGAGGCCGTTTTACACGCATAGTGACCTTTACGAATTCCTACGAGTCATTACACCCCATCATCCAAAAGAAAGTTTAACCTAGTTCGGCTATTGGCCATATGTTCGTTGTACTACATATATATAAAACCAAGAGAATGTTTGGAAACACCCTGTGACAACAATGAATATTTTATAAAAAGTCCAAAAATACTCGTCACGTGTGCGTGTGAGAAATTTACCGTGATATGAAAGTTAACATAGAAGCCTTGAGAGTTATATGTACCTGAGGAAGCAAGGGCGAGGCGTCAGATGGTTGTATTTTTTAAGTAGAATTGTTTTATCTAAAGTCAACCTTACTAATGACCCCAATTTATTCATATCCGATTTATTAAGTTTTAAAGCTTATTTACGTAACTTGTAATAGTAGAAATTACCTCGTGACAATAACATCGAGTAACTGGTTTTTAAGTATAGTACCACTTCAAATCAATAGAGGGCAGGACAGCTGCTTAAGAATCCTGAATGGTTTTGTTTTGAATTTCGCGCAAAGCTACTCAACGGCTATCTGCGCTAGTCGTTCTTACTTTAGCAGTGAAAGAATAGAGAGAAAGCAGCTAGTCATCACCACCCACCGCCAACTCTTGGGCTACTCTTTTACTAACGAATAGTGAGAATGACCGTCACATATTACGTCCCCACGGCTGAAAGGGCGAGAATATTTGGTGTGATGAGGATGCGAACCCGCGCCCCTCGGATTACGAGTCGAGTGCCTTAACCACCTGGCCATGCCGGACTGAATACAGCCTGCCGTAACATGCAATGCCTGTGTCGCGTGAGTTTAGTGATACGTAATAGATAATACAAGTATTGTTAGGTTACAACTCAGGGCCCGGCATGGCCTAGCGCGTTAAGGCGTGCACTTCGTAATCTGAGGGTCGCGGGTTCGCGCCAAACATGCTCGCCCTCCCAGCCGTGGGGGCGTTATAATGTGACGATCAATCCCACTATTCGTTGGTAAAAGAGTAGCCCAAGAGTTGGCGGTGGGTGGTGATGACTAGCTGCCTTCCCTCTAGTCTTACACTACGAAATTAGGGACGGCTAGCACAGATAGCCCTCGAGTAGCTTTGTTCGAAATTCCAAAAAACAAAACAAACAAGGTTACAACTCTATCTTCTCGAAATGTATTTGGTTTCCTTCTTGATGTTCTTGTTGGTTGCCTAAGTGTAAAGCTACACAATGAACTATCAGCATCTCTATACACGCAGGGATCGAACCCCTACTTTAGTTAAGCCTGTAGACTTGCAATTGTTATACCAGGAGAGCAATAAACTTGCTCTTTCCGTCTACAGCTGTATCACACGTCAAGGCAATTATGTTCGATTCACCTAGCGACTTACGTAACAACTTATAAACCACTTACACGTTGACAACAACATATATTTGTTTGTAAATATAGGGATAGTTGACTAATATAAGGACAAACTGGCATTGAATTCCTCAACAAAATGAGGACTGTGGCCATGTGCGTGTTTCAAAGAAACTCGACTTTAACTTTTAAAATGTCCATCGTGGAGAATCGAACTCCCAATTTTAGCGGGAAAGTCAGTAAAACATAAAATTATGACGATTTTTTTATACTAAGAATTAACTTACCTTACAAATTAATTAAAAGATGCATATTCCTTTTATACGCAGTTACAATTTCCCGCTTTTTACATTTTTACAAAAGAAAATAACACAGACCATAAAAAAGCCAATAAAAGTTATTTTGGCCTGAATTCCATCACGATTCTAAACTGGACCCAGTATAGATGTAAGTTTTTGTAAATTGACTTAAACGATAAACGTCACAATTGTTATCGTTAAAATCTAATAAGTCTGTACGACGAAAATAACTCTTTAGAGCTACGTTTTAGTGAGGACGCGATAATAAATCAACCGATGCTTGCTGGTTTACCAAAAAAGGCTTAATTAAATATCGCGAATAAAAAAATAATACATAATAAGTACAGTATAATAACAACTGAAACATGTTACAAGTTATTACATACACTTTGTTTACTCATTTTTGTTGTTTTTTTTCTATGAAATAATTTTTCAATTAAGCCTAAATTGGTTTACAAATGTCGTCGTAACGTCACCTTGACGCCATGTCACGAGTTCTGAATTCAGACGTTAATATTTTTCTTCCTCTTGGTGTATGAAGTACAGAGTACACTTTTGAGAAATATTGCAAAACATCCTAGCCCTAATTTGAGTGTAGAAAACTAATCTATAGCACGTGGAAGACCGTCGAATTAGTGACTCTGTTATCTTTGATATTAATTATCTTCAATTTATATTAGATATTTCGGATCTAAAAGCAGTAACGTTATAATTATTTCTTGAACTACTTCTCAAACTGAAAGTTGTTATCTTCCAATCCATAAATGCCGTCCTACGCGTCAACATTGATCCAATACTTTTGTTTACTTGAAATTAAGTATTGTATGTCTTAATAGCATATGTTATAAAGGTTATACATTGAATATTTATACTGGTTACCTCAGGGTTTAGTTTTCTATTGTGAAATGTTTTGTACTTTAATTTCCGTTCAGCACGTATGTGCACGTGCTTGAGTTAAAATTTTTAAATATTGAATTAAACAATCGATGTCACGCTTATAAAATATTACTCTCTTTTGATTAGGCTTACAGTTAGTAGAGCATAGAAAACCAGCTAAACCCGAAAGTTAGCGAAACGTATTATCTGAGAAGCCAAATATTTGTGACAAAACACCGCAGAGACATTTGTTTTTCACATTTTTTTTTAAATTTCTCTTTTCTCATTTCAAATCACAAGTGGATATAACTAATATTTCAGATCTATCTTTTGTGTCACAGAGCATTTCTAGTCGAACTTTTATATCATACACCTTTTCAGATCTATATTTAGTGTCACAGAACAACATTTCAGTCTATATTTAGTGTCACACAACATTTCAGTCTATATTTAGTGTCACAGAACAACATTTCAGTCTATATTTAGTGTCACAGAACAATATTTCAGTCTATATTTAGTGTCACAGAACAACATTTCAGTCTATATTTAGTGTCACAGAACAACATTTCAGTCTATATTTAGTGTCACAGAACAACATTTCAGTCTATATTTAGTGTCACAGAACAATATTTCAGTCTATATTTAGTGTCACAGAACAACATTTCAGTCTATATTTAGTGTCACAGAACAACATTTCAGTCTATATTTAGTGTCACACAACATTTCAGTCTATATTTAGTGTCACAGAACAACATTTCAGTCTATATTTAGTGTCACACAACATTTCAGTCTATATTTAGTGTCACAGAACAACATTTCAGTCTATATTTAGTGTCACAGAACAACATTTCAGTCTATATTTAGTGTCACACAACATTTCAGTCTATATTTAGTGTCACAGAACAACATTTCAGTCAATATTTAGTGTCACACAACATTTCAGTCTATATTTAGTGTCACAGAACAACATTTCAGTCTATATTTAGTGTCACAGAACAACATTTCAGTCTATATTTAGTGTCACAGAACAACATTTCAGTCTATATTTAGTGTCACACAACATTTCAGTCTATATTTAGTGTCACAGAACAACATTTCAGTCTATATTTAGTGTCACACAACATTTCAGTCTATATTTAGTGTCACAGATCAACATTTCAGTCTATATTTAGTGTCACAGAACAACATTTCAGTCTATATTTAGTGTCACAGAACAATATTTCAGTCTATATTTATTGTCACACAACATTTCAGTCTATATTTAGTGTCACAGAACAACATTTCAGTCTATATTTAGTGTCACAGAACAACATTTCAGTCTATATTTAGTGTCACAGAACAACATTTCAGTCTATATTTAGTGTCACACAACATTTCAGTCTATATTTAGTGTCACAGAACAACATTTCAGTCTATATTTAGTGTCACAGAACAATATTTCAGTCTATATTTAGTGTCACAGAACAACATTTCAGTCTATATTTAGTGTCACAGAACAATATTTCAGATCTATATTTAGTGTCACAGAACAACATTTCAGTCTATATTTAGTGTCACAGAACAACATTTCAGTCTATATTTAGTGTCACACAACATTTCAGTCTATATTTAGTGTCACAGAACAACATTTCAGTCTATATTTAGTGTCACACAACATTTCAGTCTATATTTAGTGTCACAGAACAACATTTCAGTCTATATTTAGTGTCACAGAACAACATTTCAGTCTATATTTAGTGTCACACAACATTTCAGTCTATATTTAGTGTCACAGAACAACATTTCAGTCTATATTTAGTGTCACACAACATTTCAGTCTATATTTAGTGTCACAGAACAACATTTCAGTCTATATTTAGTGTCACAGAACAACATTTCAGTCTATATTTAGTGTCACAGAACAACATTTCAGTCTATATTTAGTGTCACACAACATTTCAGTCTATATTTAGTGTCACAGAACAACATTTCAGTCTATATTTAGTGTCACACAACATTTCAGTCTATATTTAGTGTCACAGATCAACATTTCAGTCTATATTTAGTGTCACAGAACAACATTTCAGTCTATATTTAGTGTCACAGAACAATATTTCAGTCTATATTTATTGTCACACAACATTTCAGTCTATATTTAGTGTCACAGAACAACATTTCAGTCTATATTTAGTGTCACAGAACAACATTTCAGTCTATATTTAGTGTCACAGAACAACATTTCAGTCTATATTTAGTGTCACACAACATTTCAGTCTATATTTAGTGTCACAGAACAACATTTCAGTCTATATTTAGTGTCACAGAACAATATTTCAGTCTATATTTAGTGTCACAGAACAACATTTCAGTCTATATTTAGTGTCACAGAACAATATTTCAGATCTATATTTAGTGTCACAGAACAACATTTCAGTCTATATTTAGTGTCACAGAACAACATTTCAGTCTATATTTAGTGTCACAGAACAACATTTCAGTCTATATTTAGTGTCACAGAACAACATTTCAGTCTATATTTAGTGTCACAGAACAACATTTCAGTCTATATTTAGTGTCACAGAACAACATTTCAGTCTATATTTAGTGTCACAGAACAACATTTCAGTCTATATTTAGTGTCACACAACATTTCAGTCTATATTTAGTGTCACAGAACAACATTTCAGTCTATATTTAGTGTCACACAACATTTCAGTCTATATTTAGTGTCACAGAACAACATTTCAGTCTATATTTAGTGTCACAGAACAACATTTCAGTCTATATTTAGTGTCACACAACATTTCAGTCTATATTTAGTGTCACAGAACAACATTTCAGTCTATATTTAGTGTCACACAACATTTCAGTCTATATTTAGTGTCACAGAACAACATTTCAGTCTATATTTAGTGTCACAGAACAACATTTCAGTCTATATTTAGTGTCACAGAACAATATTTCAGTCTATATTTATTGTCACACAACATTTCAGTCTATATTTAGTGTCACAGAACAACATTTCAGTCTATATTTAGTGTCACAGAACAACATTTCAGTCTATATTTAGTGTCACAGAACAACATTTCAGTCTATATTTAGTGTCACACAACATTTCAGTCTATATTTAGTGTCACAGAACAACATTTCAGATCTATATTTAGTGTCACAACAACATTTCCGTCTATATTTAGTGTCACAGAACAACATTTCAGTCTATATTTAGTGTCACAGAACATTTCAGTCTATATTTAGTGTCACAGAACAACATTTCAGTCTATATTTAGTGTCACAGAACAACATTTCAGTCTATATTTAGTGTCACAGAACAACATTTCAGTCTATATTTAGTGTCACAGAACAACATTTCAGTCTATATTTAGTGTCACAGAACAACATTTCAGTCTATATTTAGTGTCACAGAACAACATTTCAGTCTATATTTAGTGTCACACAACATTTCAGTCTATATTTAGTGTCACAGAACAACATTTCAGTCTATATTTAGTGTCACAGAACAACATTTCAGTCTATATTTAGTGTCACAGAACAATATTTCAGTCTATATTTAGTGTCACAGAACATTTCAGTCTATATTTAGTGTCACAGAACAACATTTCAGATCTATATTTAGTGTCACAACAACATTTCAGTCTATATTTAGTGTCACAGAACAACATTTCAGTCTATATTTAGTGTCACAACAACATTTCAGTCTATATTTAGTGTCACAGAACAACATTTCAGTCTATATTTAGTGTCACAGAACAACATTTCAGATCTATATTTAGTGTCACAGAACATTTCAGTCTATTTAGTGTCACAGAACAACATTTCAGTCTATATTTAGTGTCACAACAACATTTCAGTCTATATTTAGTGTCACAGAACAACATTTCAGTCTATATTTAGTGTCACAGAACAACATTTCAGTCTATATTTAGTGTCACAGAACATTTCAGTCTATATTTAGTGTCACAGAACAACATTTCAGTCTATATTTAGTGTCACAACAACATTTCAGTCTATATTTAGTGTCACAACAACATTTCAGTCTATATTTAGTGTCACAACAACATTTCAGTCTATATTTAGTGTCACAGAACAACATTTCAGTCTATATTTAGTGTCACAGAACAACATTTCAGTCTATATTTAGTGTCACAGAACAACATTTCAGATCTATATTTAGTGTCACAACAACATTTCAGTCTATATTTAGTGTCACAGAACAACATTTCAGTCTATATTTAGTGTCACAGAACATTTCAGTCTATATTTAGTGTCACAGAACAACATTTCAGTCTATATTTAGTGTCACACAACATTTCAGTCTATATTTAGTGTCACAGAACAACATTTCAGTCTATATTTAGTGTCACAGAACAACATTTCAGTCTATATTTAGTGTCACAGAACAACATTTCAGATCTATATTTAGTGTCACAACAACATTTCAGTCTATATTTAGTGTCACAGAACAACATTTCAGTCTATATTTAGTGTCACAGAACAACATTTCAGATCTATATTTAGTGTCACAACAACATTTCAGTCTATATTTAGTGTCACAGAACAACATTTCAGTCTATATTTAGTGTCACAGAACATTTCAGTCTATATTTAGTGTCACAGAACAACATTTCAGTCTATATTTAGTGTCACAACAACATTTCAGTCTATATTTAGTGTCACAGAACAACATTTCAGTCTATATTTAGTGTCACAGAACAACATTTCAGTCTATATTTAGTGTCACAGAACAACATTTCAGTCTATATTTAGTGTCACAGAACATTTCAGTCTATATTTAGTGTCACAGAACAACATTTCAGTCTATATTTAGTGTCACAACAACATTTCAGATCTATATTTAGTGTCACAACAACATTTCAGTCTATATTTAGTGTCACAGAACAACATTTCAGTCTATATTTAGTGTCACAGAACAACATTTCAGATCTATATTTAGTGTCACAGAACAACATTTCAGATCTATATTTAGTGTCACAACAACATTTCAGTCTATATTTAGTGTCACAGAACAACATTTCAGATCTATATTTAGTGTCACAACAACATTTCAGTCTATATTTAGTGTCACAACAACATTTCAGTCTATATTTAGTGTCACAGAACAACATTTCAGATCTATATTTAGTGTCACAGAACAACATTTCAGATCTATATTTAGTGTCACAACAACATTTCAGTCTATATTTAGTGTCACAACAACATTTCAGATCTATATTTAGTGTCACAGAACAACATTTCAGATCTATATTTAGTGTCACAACAACATTTCAGTCTATATTTAGTGTCACAGAACATTTCAGTCTATATTTAGTGTCACAGAACAACATTTCAGTCTATATTTAGTGTCACAGAACAACATTTCAGTCTATATTTAGTGTCACAGAACAACATTTCAGTCTATATTTAGTGTCACAGAACAACATTTCAGTCTATATTTAGTGTCACAGAACAACATTTCAGATCTATATTTAGTGTCACACAACATTTCAGATCTATATTTAGTGTCACAGAACAACATTTCAGATCTATAATTAGTGTCACACAACATTTCAGTCTATATTTAACGTCAGAGAACCCTCTGTTCAGAAGGTCTGGTACATGGTGTCTGTTTAGTTTCGCACAAAGCACCTCACAGGTTCCCTGCTTTAACCGTTTCTAACTTTGAAGGCAGCTTGTCAATACCTCTCACCATCAATCGCTGGGTTACGCAACGAATAGTTGGATTTCTCGTCGCAATTTAATGCCCTCACAACCGAAAGTGACGAGCATGGTTAGCACCGGGTTTCGATCCTGGACCGACGCCCTAACTACCAGACCACATAAGACTGGTACTGGTTATCAAATGGACCCTCCGTATTCCTAACCTATATATAATAAACTTTAAGGGTTAGTATCACTTTTAGATCTGACTTAAGAGATTTGAGCACATACTCATGTTGTCCAAGGTTCGATACTTAACGCAACTGTTTGCGTTTAAACTACTCATTTCTTAAAATCATTTTATATAAGTGACTTTCTCTCAGCCTTCAGTTGAAATTATTAATATTTCACACAAAAGACGAGGAATGGTGCCAATAACTTAATAGTAGCTTTGTCACCATTGGCTAATTTGGAAGGATGAAAATGTCAATACGTTATTTAGTTGTTGGTGTGGCCCGGCATGGCTAGGTGGGCTAAGGCATGCGACTCATAATTTGAGGGTCGCGGGTTCGCATCCCTGTCGCGCCAAACATGCTCGCCCTTTCAGCCGTGGGAGCGTTATAATGTTACAGTCAATCCCACTATTCGTTGGTAAAAGAGTAGCCCAAGAGTTGGCGGTGGGTGGTGATGACTAGCTGCCTTCCCTCTAGCCTTACACTGCTAAATTAGGGACGGCTAGCACAGATAGCCCTCGAGTAGCTTTGTGCGAAATTCAAAAACAAACAAACTTGTTGATGGGTCCATTTTAGGTTTAGGCACTTATGACCTATCTCGTAGCTGTTGGAGTGGAAAAATGAATATTTGAAATCCTGTCTGGATAGCTGGTGGTGTCTTTATATCTCACCTGTAACATTTTCTTTCAGAAGAGATTTTTAAATGTCCACCAAACGTCTGAATGAAGTTGTGATATTTCACGTAGACGAAGAAATACCTGGAGAGACACCTGCCGGCACACACGTACTCCACCTGAAGGTGGTTATTTCCTTCTTCTCACACCTTTAAAGGATTGCCTTTATTTAAAAGTCTAATCTACAGGTTCCCCGGGCTTTCGTTTTATCTCTGAAACACGCTTGGTCGACGCTGGAAGTGGCACGCAATGACCGCACGTGCACCACGCTACTGTGACTCATCAGACTGTCTGTGTGCGGTTAGAAGTACAAATTAAAAAATCAAAAATGAAAAGCCTCAGTATTTCTAATATTTATGTTTTTTTCTGTACTTTGAAGCATTATCTGAATCTTTATGTTAATTCTCTGGACCATGAACTTCTGTAGAAACTAATAACTAACACCTGATAAAGCGCAACGTTTATTAGAACATAATCAAAGCACATACATATGTACAAGGTTTACCGGTACACAGTTAACACATATACACATATACAACGTCTATAGCTACACAATTAACACATACAGATATACAACGTTAACACATATACATATATACAACGTTTATTGGTACACAGTTAAAACATATACATATATACAACGCTTATCGGTACACAGTTAAAACATATACATATATACAACGCTTATCGGTACACAGTTTACACATGTACATACATACAACGTTTATCGGTACAGAGTTAACAAATATACATACATACAACGTTTATCGGTACACAGTTAACAAATATGCATACATACAACGTTTATCGGTACACAGTTAACAAATATACATACATACAACGTTTATCGGTACACAATTAACACATACAGATATACAACGTTAACACATATACATATATACAACATTTATTGGTACACAGTTAAAACATATACATATATACAACGCTTATCGGTACACAGTTAAAACATATACATATATACAACGCTTATCGGTACACAGTTTACACATGTACATACATACAACGTTTATCGGTACAGAGTTAACAAATATACATACATACAACGTTTATCGGTACACAGTTAACAAATATGCATACATACAACGTTTATCGGTACACAGTTAACAAATATACATACATACAACGTTTATCGGTACACAGTTAACACATATACAGATATACAACGTTTATAGCTACACAGTTAACACATACATACTTACAACGCTTACTGGTACACAGTTAACACATATACATATATACAACGCTTATCGGTACACAGTTAACACATATACTGTATACATCTCGATCTCTTGTGCTTGTAATTCACTTCTGAGAACTACGTTGAAATACGTGAAGTATTTTATTAAATAGAAGCAGTTAATCACGAATCAACAAACCTTTATTTATATAATTTTTAACTTTAACATACACATCGATGGTTCACACTCCACAAGAAGTCTCTAACTAAAATCATTATCTGTTAAACAGATCAGAATTATCAAACATTGTAGAACCCATACCATGACAAGTTCGATGTCGACTAATACTATTCGTGTGGCTAGCTGAGATGTATTCACACCGATCCATTCAAAGGATACAGTAATAACTCAGTAATTACCCTTTGTCATTTAGCCTCGTTTTATAATGACAAGTTGTACAGTATCTTGTATCATCTAATGTTAAATTGGATAACCTGTCATTGAGATAATGTAACTAGGAATTAACGTGACAAAGGCACCATAGGATACTGGAATGTGGATTGGAACGTGAAAAGGGCACTGTAGGTTTGTTTGTTTTTGAATTTCGCACAAAGCTACTCATTTAGCAGTGTAAGACTAGAGGGAAAGCAGCTAGTCATCACCACCCACCGCCAACTCATGGGCTACCCTTGTACCAACGAATAGTGGGATTGGCCGTCACATTATAACGCCACCACGACTGAAAGAGCGAGTGTGTTTGGTGCGAAAGGGATTAGAACCCGCGACCCAAAGATTGCGAGTCGAACGATTTAACTCACTCGGCCATGCCGGCCATGTGACACCGTAGGATAGTGGAATATAACTTGTAACGTGACAAAGGCACCAGATGATAATGAAGTGTGACTTATTCGATTGTAGCTTATTTTTCTTGAAATTCTTCAACACATTCACATATTCCAGCGGATAAATTGTCCTGGCGAATGGTACTCAAGTTTATCACAATTACGTTCAGTACTTCTGAGATGTGAAGTGTACGCTGTTCAAGGAAACCACTTTTATCTATGAAACTAATTCCAAAGAATCCGAGTACATCCAAGTGTATGCTGTTCAAGGAAACCACTTTTATCTTAGAAACTTATTCCAAAGAATCCGAGTACGTCCAAGTGTATGCTGTTCAGAGAAACCACTTTTATCTTTAAAACTAATTCCAAAGAATACGAGTACATCCAAGTGTATGCTGTTCAAGGAAACCATTTTTATCTTTGAAAGTAATTCCAAAGAATACGAGTACGTCCAAGTGTATGTTGTTCAAGGAAACCATTTTTATCTTTGAAAGTAATTCCAAAGAATACGAGTACATTTAAAGACTGTAAAATAGATAAAACAACTATCAACGTTCAGATACGCACTGAATCTCATGTACTACTACTACAAAGTTGTTACCCACACTATTACACCATCTCTAACATTTACACTCTTAGAACAATATACAGTATCTGTGTTTCATACATACTAATAGTATTTTGTTTTCCAGTGTTCTGTACATGTGTATTCACACTTACGCTTCAGTGTGACACCTTCATAACATCTGTAAAGTTTCACTTGATTCGAACTACAGTATATATTCTTTCTGATTGTACAATGAGTAATGCTGCTATTGATTTCCTCAGTTTTCGTTTTTCATAAATAAAAAAGCTAAATTTAATTATTTCTCCCTGAAAAGAAATTTTGAGCACTGGAAAGAACAACATTCACCATTTGAAAACTAAGTCTGACAGCAATGAAAGATGATATAATTTATCGTACAGAACCTTAACCAGTCATAATGTGTACAGGATAGACAAATTATTGGCTTTATTTGTAAACCCAGGGCACCTAGCTGCCGTAGACAGTGTTTTTACTTACGATGATATAAATATTAAGCCACACATTTCTCAAGTTTCATTGTATAGAGGATTAGTCTCTCGTCATGTGAACAATGTGCACAGTGGCCCGTAATTTGTATAGACTGTAGATGGATTGTCAAACGATTTAGGCTAAAGGACACAACATTGAAAGACAACTAGAGCCTTGAATGTTGTCCATAACCACCTTCCAAGCCAATCCGTAAAATAAAGGCTAGAACTACGAAAGAGGATTCTTTAAACCAAAATGTTTCCAAAATTTTAACATATGATATTCCTATGAAACTAACAGCAACATCCTATACCATTTACCACAGCAGATTGAAAATATATTGGTGTCAATCCTAAACAGTGTTTAACCCTCGATAGAAATTAGGCATGTATGATTTATGAGATTTTATTTTTTCATTTCAAGGATGAGAGACCAAAAACTGAAAGTAATTTATTATCTGTGTATTTACTCATTTTAGTTGTATAAACAAAGTTTGTAGGTGGCTGTTTACATTGGAGGACATGTTCCCGCGAAATATGTTGATTTTGCAAGAGTGTACAATATGTTTCATATAAATTTAACATATCTGGTACGAATTTCGTGATAGTTAGCTAAGCTAAGGTTCAACTTCGTGTGGATTTGATCCTACTTCTTAAAAGGTGATCCAGTATCTTTTTGAAAGCTTATAATTAGTTTATTCACGTTCCAAATATCGTGAACTACTACTGTTTTAGCACTCAACATGGCCTAGTCAGTGACTCACTAGTTAGGCTTAGCTATGTAGGTTTCTGTGTAGATGTTACAATGTTTCCTGAGTCACGAGTTAGGCTTAACTACATAGATTGACGCTGTGTAAAAGTTCAAATGTTCACAGCATCCCACAAAACTGAATACCATTTAATTCCCTATATATAGTATAATAAATCTGAATTACCACAAATTTTACTTCTAAATGAATTTGTCGGTCATCCTTCCGTCGTCGAAAGTGTTCAAGCAATATCTGTAATTGTATTTCCGGTGTATCAGCGTTAAGTTAACAGGCTTATAACTATCATCCTGATTTTCGTAAACGCGGTTGGCACATCGCGGATAGTCCACTGTGTATGTTTTGCTTGAAAACAAGCAGTCCTTATATATGTGTAATATCAGAAAAGTATCTGCTTAGCAATATTTAATAAGGAAAGCAGTTAGGGCTACCGAATTTTGTGTGAAGGAATATACATTGTTTTCCGTCTTTATTCAAAACCTACACTTCACATCCCATGAAGGAAACTTTCAGAATTAAAGTGTTGTTTTTAGGATCACTTTTAAGAAACTCATTTTCCCAAATATTTCACCGTCGTATACTCAAGGAAACAGGGAACGATCTTCTCGCCGTTCTCAGAGATAGGAGGAACAAAAATAGCGAATGTTTGTAATGGTTTTTTCCTTAGGACAGCGATAGATAAAGTCTTTTTTTTTCTTAACGCGGAGTTTATAAGTTTTTTCTGCTGTTTTTCATTCATTGACCCTCTAGACTCTTTAACTTAATCACTCACGCTATAGGTTTAATTAAAACTTGTGTCATGTACCTAGATAAATTACCGCACCATCATTAAATTAAAAGTTCTTTGTGCCACCGCCTAACGAAATATCTTCCAAAAGATGGCGCTACAAATTTCATAAAACTATGCCTATTTTAAAACTAAGATACATTAAATATAAATGACAACTGAAATCCCATATGTTGTTGATAAACTTTATCAGTTTTGATATGCTAAACGTAAATGACCGTTAGATGGTGCTGTATCTGTGAAAGAAATGCTGATTTAATACCTTAACGCATTCTCTCATCAGAACTAACGCTACAACATTTTCATAATTCATGATGAGAAATCGACTTAAAAGTGTATAACAAAAATGGCTGGTATGGATACTAAACAAACAAACTACAAGCACAAGGTTTTGACATATCCTGGGGACGAGAGTGTAAACAGATAGAGATTGTTGGGGACGAAACATGTTATATTATTAATTAAAAGTGTAAAGTTGTTATTAGTTCATGTTCGATCTTTGGTTATAGTTGTTGTATAAGTTGGGCTTATTTGATTTTGTGTTTGTTTGTATTTGTTTCCCTACTTAGTATCTGGGTGTTTTCTATGGTTATGTTGTGTTTATTTGATTTGTAATGTTCAAAAACGTGTTTTTGTTCTTTGTTTATTTGTTTTTATTGTTGTTCTCTGAAACTGGATTCAAATCGTTTATTTGTTAGCGTTGACGAGAACTGGTGTTCCTCTAAAGTGCTATCGTTAATTTGTCAAATTACAATTTCACATGTTGTTGGTCACGTTACAACTTCACCAGTCATTGGTTTTATTACAACTTCACCAGTCATTGGTTCTATTGCAAGTTCACCAGTAATTGGTCACATTACACCTTCACCACTTATCGGTCCTGTTTACAATTTCATGAGTTATTGGTTACGATACAACTTCACCAGTCATTGGTCATGTTACAACACCACCTGTGATTGGTCACTTCACAACTTCACCTGTAAGGTCCCAGTATCAAAAACAGTTTTATTTTTACTGTAATGTCCAGATGACACTTGTAACTCAGTAAATTAACCAACATTTTATATTGAAGCAATACTGTCTCTAGAACCATTTCTTTATTTATAAAAATCAGTGCATGTTGTAAACAACTGAACAAAATCAACCAACTTTGACACTTTTAGCACGCATTTGATGAATTAGTTTAAAATTGTTTGTTTCTTGTTTAACACAGAGATGCACAATGACCTGTCTCTGCTGGTATCGATACCTGATTTTTAGTGTTATGAGCCAAAAAGTGGAGGTAGCTCGAATAAAGCAAGATTTGGCAAAATTAGATATTTTGATAAAAGTTTATTATCATGTTCTGCCCATAAAATCCATATTATTGCGTAGGCATGCCGTTGTACCATTGGGGGACGCCAACAGATATACAAATATTCAGTTTGTTATCAGTTGTCACAGCTATCATTCTTAGAAAATTTCTACTATTTGAGTAAGTAAATACATATATAAAGTGCTAACTGTTCTACAAACCCTTCTCCAGACCCTTTAAGTGTTTTTGTAATTTGTTTTAAGAACTAAAACCACGTGGTAAGAAACTGAGAAAGTCCAACCGTTCTTGGCAGTTTGTCAAAAACCACAAACTTCCACAGGTGTTGATAATAAGGTAATTTCTTTCTGTGAACCAATCGCCTGTAAACACGTTAACTTCTGTGTAATTTTATCAACACCATTGTTTAAAAAGAGTTAAAATTTTAAATTGAATGTCGTGTTTCCAGAGTCATCATTGCAAACAGGTATTTCTGGCTTATCTTTGGTTTAATACGTTTCAATGTAATTTTCCTCTATTTTACAAAACCACCACAACTACAGAAACTGATATTTCAGCAAGAGAGAAAAATACAATTTTATGTTAATTAAAGTAAAGTATAGGGTTAGTTTAAGGATAACAAAGTGAATTAATAAACAGTTTCCTTGTACTTTATGTTGCATACACACGTGACCTTTCGTGACAAGAAACAGTAACTGATATTTATTTGCCTAAATCACTCAAAATGTTACTACGGTAACATTTCACTACATCGCTTGGGTAACATTTCACTATATGGCTAGGGTAACATTTCACTACACGGCTAGGGTAACATTTCACTACATCGCTAGGCTAACATTTCAATACATCACTAGGGTAACATTTCACTACATGGCTAGGGTAACATTTCACAACGTGGCTAGGGTAACATTTCACTACATGGCTAGGGTAACAAATCACAACATGGTTAGGGTAACATATCACTACATGGCTAGGGTAACATTTCACTACATGACTGCGGTAACATTTCACTACATGGCTAGGGTAACATTTCACCACATCGCTAGGGTAACATTTCACTACATGACTAGGGTAACATTTCACAACGTGGCTAGGGTAACATCACTACATCGCTAGGGTAACATTTCACAACGTGGCTATGGTAACATTTCACTACATGGCTAGGATAACATTTCACTACATCGCTAGGGTAACATTTCACAACGTGGCTAGGGTAACATATCACTACATGGCTAGGGTAACATTTCACAACATGGCTAGGGTAACATTTCACCACATGGCTAGGGTAACATTTCACTACATGGCTAGGGTAACATTTCACAACATGGCTAGGGTAACATATCACTACGTGGCTAGGGTAACATTTCACTACATGGCTAGGGTAACATATCACAACATGGCTAGGGTAACATTTCACTACATGGCTAGGGTAACATATCACAACATGGCTAGGGTAACATATCACTACATGGCTAGGGTAACATATCACTACATGGCTAGGGTAACATTTCACTACATGGCTAGGGTAACATATCACAACATGCCTAGGGTAACATATCACAACATGGCTAGGGTAACATATCACTACATGGCTAGGGTAACATATCACTACATCGCTAGGGTAACATATCACTACATGGCTAGGGTAACATATCACTACATGGCTAGGGTAACATATCACAACATGGCTAGGGTAACATTTCACTACATGGCTAGGGTAACATTTCACTACATGACTACGGTAACATTTCACTACATGGCTAGGGTAAGATATCACAATGAATGTAACAAGTACTGTTTTTTCTATTTAAGTGATAGTCATGCTCTTACGGATAACTTAAACATCTATCTATGTTCATAAGGTAAACAGATAACCCTAACACCTATCTGTGTTCATAAGGTAAACAGATAACACTAACATCTATCTGTGTTCATAAGGTAAACAGATAACCCTAACATCTATCTGTGTTCATAAGGTAAACAGATAACACTAACATCTTTCTGTGTTCATAAGGTAAACAGATAACACTAACATCTTTCTGTGTTCATAAGGTAAACAGATAACCCTGACATCTATCTGTGTTCATAAAGTAAACAGATAACCCTAACATCTATCTGTGTTCATAAAGTAAACAGATAACCCTAACATCTATCTGTGTTCATAATGTAAACAGATTACCCTAACATCTATCTGTGTTCATAAGGTAAACAGATAACCCTAACATCTATCTGTGTTCATTAGATAAACAGATAACCCTAACATCTATCTGTATTCATAAGGTAAACAAATAACCCTAACATCTATCTCTGTTCATAAGGTAAACAGATAACCCTAACATCTATCTGTGTTCATAAGGTAAACGGATAACCCTAACATCTCTCTGTGTTCATAAGGTAAACAGATAACCCTAACATCTACCTGTGTTCATAAGGTAAACGGATAACCCTAACATCTATCTGTGTTCACAAGGTAAACAGATAACCCTAACATCTATCTGTGTTCATAAAGTAAACAGATAACCCTAACATCTATCTGTGTTCATAATGTAAACAGATTACCCTAACATCTATCTGTGTTCATAAGGTAAACAGATAACCCTAACATCTATCTGTGTTCATTAGATAAACAGATAACCCTAACATCTATCTGTATTCATAAGGTAAACACATAACCCTAACATCTATCTCTGTTCATAAGGTAAACAGATAACCCTAACATCTATCTGTGTTCATAAGGTAAACGGACAACCCTAACATCTCTCTGTGTTCATAAGGTAAATAGATAACCCTAACATCTACCTGTGTTCATAAGGTAAACAGATAACCCTAACATCTATCTGTGTTCATAAGGTAAACAGATAACCCTAACATCTATCTGTGTTCATAAGGTAAACAGATAACCCTAACATCTATCTGTGTTCATAAGGTAAACAGATAACCCTAACAGCTATCTGTGTTCATAAGGTAAACAGATAACCCTAACATCTATTTGTGTTCACAAGATAAACAGATAACCCTAACATCTATCTGTGTTCATAAGGTAAACAGATAACCCTAACATCTATCTGTGTTCATAAGGTAAACAGATAACCCTAACATCTATCTGTGTTCATAAGGTAAACAGATAACCCTAACATCTATCTGTATTCATAAGGTAAACAGATAACCCTAACATCTATCTGTGTTCATAAGGTAAACAGATAACCCTGACATCTATCTGTGTTCATAAGGTAAACAGATAACCCTAACATCTATCTGTGTTCATAAGGTAAACAGATAACCCTAACATTTATCTGTGTTCATAAGGTAAACAGATAACCCTAACATCTATCTGTGTTCATAAGGTAAACAGATAACCCTAACATCTATCTGTGTTCATAAGGTAAACAGATAACCCTAACATCTATCTGTGTTCATAAGGTAAACAGATAACCCTAACATCTATCTGTGTTCATAAGGTAAACAGATAACCCTAACATCTTTCTGTGTTCATAAGGTAAACAGATAACCCTAACATCTATCTGTGTTCATAAGGTAAACAGATAACCCTAACATCTATCTGTGTTCATAAGGTAAACAGATAACCCTAACATCTATCTGTGTTCATAAGGTAAACAGATAACCCTAACATCTATCTGTGTTCATAAGGTAAACAGATAACCCTAACATCTATCTGTATTCATAAGGTAAACAGATAACCCTAACATCTATCTGTGTTCATAAGGTAAACAGATAACCCTAACATCTATCTCTGTTCATAAGGTAAACAGATAACCCTAACATCTATCTGTGTTCATAAGGTAAACAGATAACCCTAACATCTATCTGTGTTCATAAGGTAAACAGATAACCCTAACATCTATCTGTGTTCATAAGGTAAACAGATAACCCTAACATCTATCTGTGTTCATAAGGTAAACAGATAACCCTAACATCTATCTGTGTTCATTAGGTAAACAGATAACCCTAACATCTATCTGTATTCATAAGGTAAACAGATAACCCTAACATCTATCTGTATTCATAAGGTAAACAGATAACCCTAACATCTATCTGTGTTCATAAGGTAAACAGATAACCCTAACATCTATCTGTGTTCATAAGGTAAACAGATAACCCTAACATCTATCTGTGTTCATAAGGTAAACAGATAACCCTAACATCTATCTGTATTCATAAGGTAAACAGAGAACCCTAACATATATCTGTATTCATAAGGTAAACAGATAACCCTAACATCTATCTGTGTTCATAAGGTAAACAGATAACCCTGACATCTATCTGTGTTCATAAGGTAAACAGATAACCCTAACATCTATCTGTGTTCATAAGGTAAACAGATAACACTAACATCTATCTGTGTTCATAAGGTAAACAGATAACACTAACATCTATCTGTGTTCATAAGGTAAACAGATAACACTAACATCTTTCTGTGTTCATAAGGTAAACAGATAACCCTAACCTCTATCTGTGTTCGTAAGGTAAACAGATAACCCTAACATCTATCTGTGTTCATAAAGTAAACAGATAACTTAAACCCAAAATAAACCAATATAAAGGAACGCCTTTATACCCATATTAAATATAATAAAATAAATAATATAAAATTATATATTCAAACATCTAACACCGCCCTCTACATTCCGACACTCAGTTACAAACATGTGGTCAGCGTCCGGTCAGTTACCTCTTTCTTTCTTTGTGAACCTGACGTTGACCGAAGAAGGTCGAAACGTCGTTCGCTCTTCTACGTAAAATATTTTCTCAACCCAAACGAGCCGTTTTTGCAGATATAGGTAATCCTAACATCTTTCTGTGTTCATAAGGTATAACCCTAGTTTTTTAATCCAGATAAACATCTTTCTGTTGTGATCTGTGTTCATAAGGTAAACAGATAACCATCTAACATCTTTCTGTGTTCATAAGGTAAACGGATAACCCTAACATCTATCTGTGTTCATATGGTAAACAGATAACCCTAACATCTATCTGTGTTCACAAGGTAAACGGATAACCCTAACATCTATCTGTTTCACAAGGTAAGCGGATAACTCTAACATCTTTCTGTGTTCATAAGGTAAACAGATAACCCTAACATCCTTCTCTGTTCATAAGGTAAACAGATAACCCTAACATCCTGTTCCTGTCATGGTAAGTTAGTCAGATAACCCTACAATCATGTTTCTTTTGTGATAAGACAGTTAGATAACATTATCATCTTGTTCGTATTATGATAGGCACGGCATATCCAGGTGGTTAAGACACTCGCCTCGTAATCAGAGGTCACGGGTTCGAATCCCCGTCCCACCAAACATGCTCCCCTTTTCAGCTGTGAGGGGAGTTATATGTGTCAGTCAATTGCACTATTCGCTGGTAAAAGAGTAGCTCAAGAATTGGTCGTGGGTGGTGATATCTAGCTGCCTTCCCTCTAGTCTTACACTGCTAAATGAGGGACGGCTAGCCCAGATAGCTCTCATGTAGCTTTGCACGAAATTGAAAACAAAACAAACCTATTATGATAAGATAGTCAGATAACCCTAACATCTTTTTCCTGTGGTGATAAGAAGATATATAAATAAAATGCACATATACATATATATACAGAGATGCCAACTATTTAAAATGACTGAGCGTAATGATTGTAGACAGAGCCCTTTATCATTTGCGGTTACTAGTCCTGACCAATGTCTCTGTTTCAATGTCTTAACACTGATTCGTTTTAGGTACCTTTCAAAACGGACTTCGCTGTTCGGTTGAATCACTTTTTCTAACATAAGTAATACGCATTTCGTTCGACCAATTACCACTGGATATACAAAGAAAAAAACAAAGTGACCCCTTGTCTGCAGTGTGTCAACAGGAAGGTTAAAAACCTGTCTACGTAATTTTCGTAATGGACTTTAACTTTTCCAAAATCTCATGGTTAACTTCACAGATGTAAGTTTTAAATACTTTAACATGTTTTAATAAAGCCAATTTCAGCCCCTCCCTCCTAACTAACTGACCATTTTATTATGGTAGTTTGCTCTCTGCATTGTGTTTGCCACGGGGAATCGAACCCTGGATTTTAGCGATGTACGACGGTAAACTTACCGCCCTTTAATTAAATAAAATGCATAATCATACCTAGCTTTAAGAATCATTTGTGAGATTACAACTCGTTTTTTACACATTACAAAGGTAAATGACACAAAACTGGGCAAACTGCAACACGAGACCAGGAAATGAAATGACAGTAAAACAGGACTTACGTAAGTAAGAAGTTAACTTAGTAGGAAAGAAAACAACATAAAGAGAAAGGACGTTAGAGAACATGTTAATAAAAGTTACTGACACTATTCACGTTTTAGTATTTAGTATTTCAAACTTATATGATGTGATTTTTTTAAAACATGTTTCAGGAAGCAGAGTGGTTAGTGACTTGGTTTTTATATTGAAGGCTGATCTACTGTTAACTACTTATTTCTTAACACAATTAAATAATAGGTCATTTAGAAAATAATATTTCAACATTCAGGCAAAAGACAAAGAGGAAATAAAAATCCTGCCACATAGGGCTAGGCATGGCCGGGTGGATAAGGGACTCGACTCGTAATCTGAGGATCCCGGGTTCGAATCCCCGTCACACTAAACATGCCCGCCCTTCCAGCCGTAGGGGCGTTATAAAGCGACGGTCAATCCCGCTCTTCGTTGGTGAAAGAGTAGCCCAAGAGTTGGCGGTGATTGGTGATTACAGTTGCCTTCCCTCTAGTCCTACACTGCTAAATTAGGGACGGCTAGCGCAGATAACTCTCGTGTAGCTTTTCGCGAAATTCAAAACAAGCCAAAATTCTGCCACATATAAAAGTTTTATGTTTTATTAAAATATGTTATTTTTGCAAAATATTCAAAACAAACAATCTGGAAATGGATTCGCACCAAATGTCTCACCAAGATTACATTTCGAGTCTAAAGCATCTTATTTCCAGGACGTCAAGTTCTCGAGAAATTCTTTGTTTGATTCCAGAATTCAGCACGTTTGTCCCTCTATATTTATGCTTATCGAACATTCTAGACAAATAAGGTTCTTGGTTTCATCCTCTGTTTTTGCCTATTTCTCCGGACTAAGTAACAACAAAGTTAGCCCTGAACGACCTAACCCATGCGGTAGACATTTTCAGTAAAAAATGATTTGTTTTACAAGTTAGTCAAGACTCACTAGTTTTATCACGTCGATTAATCAGTACAGTATTATTTTATAAATTAACATTCAAGTGATAAGTTTTATGTACAATCGACATCGAAATGACTAAAACTGGTAATCTGCTCACAGTAACAAAATAATGGTTACAAATGTAGCTGAAGAAATACACCATATCATTAGCTTCGGCAAAATGGTTTCGTAAATAGAGCTACAAACTAGATGACACCACTGATATAGTGATCTCAAGACAACACGAGTGCCTTTATATTAAAGACCGAGGATTGAATCTTAGCTGCTGACCAATAAAAGGGATACTTGTAAAAATTTTGTTGAAAATAGCTAAGCATTAGTAGTTAGAACATGAGACACAAATTATTTTTAATATGTAACAAATATCTAGTAATAATAACAAATTATTATCTGGAACATGAGAAACAAACAGTTTTTTATTCTGTAACAAATATATAGTAATATTAAATATTAGTACGTAGAACGTGAGAAAAAGCTTTTTATGCGTGCTTGTGTTTGTGTGTTTTTCTTATAGCAAAGCCACATGGGGCTATCTGCTCAGCCCACCGAGGGGAATCGAACCCCTGATTTTAGCGTTGTAAATCCGGAGACACACAAAACTTTTTAATATCTTAACAAATATATAATAATAACAATAAACTAGTAGCTAGAACATAAGACACAAACTGTTTTTAATATGTAACAAAGATCTAGTAATAATAAAAGTAGTAGGTAACACGTGAGACAAAATGATTTTAATAAATAACAAATATGTAATAACAAAAAACTAGTACCTAGAACGTGAGTCATAAACTGTTCTTAACATATAAAAAATGCCTAGGAATAATAAAAAATAATAGCTAGACAGTAAGACACATACTGTTTTTAATACCTAACAAAGAACTAGTAATAATAACAAATTTGCAGCCACAACGTGAGACACGAACTGTTTTTAATATGTAACAAATATGTAGTAATAATAAAAACCAGTAGCTAGAACGTGAGACACAAACTGTTCTTAACATGTGAAAAATATGTAGTAATAATAAAAAATTAGTACCTACAGTTACGACAGAAAGTGTTCGTACCCCTGCGTCGTGAATATTGTTTTCCTCATAACTTAAAAGGTATCACGAGTAGGCTAATAGAAGTATAATATATTATAAATATTATACTAACACACATCTACATAATTTTTTATATAAATTGAACGACAAATAAACTGTTTATAAACAAATAACCAAAAATAGGAGTGGCAGAAAGTGTTCGTGCGTCTACTTTAATGGTCAGTTGTGTAGCCTTTTAGGTGAATTACTTGGCTCAATCTCTTCTCATAGCCCTCCATGATCGTTTGTTAGTACTCGACTGGTATTTTCTTCCAATCTTCTTTACAGAAGGCCTCCAACTCTTGCAAGTTTTTCGGATGACGCTGATGAACCCTGGTCTTCAACTCATGCCAAACGTTTTCAATTGGGTTGAGATCGGGAGACTGCGATGGCCACTCCAGAACGCTTATATGGTTCCTCTGCAACCAGGATTGCACATATTCCGATGTGTGCTTAGGGTCATTGTCGAGCTGGAAGATCTAACGACGCCCAAGCCACAAGTTCCGAGCATCATTCTTGATATAAGTGCGTAATATATCAACGTACTCTTCTTTTTTCATGATTCCGTTGACACGGTGAAGGCTGCCTACACCAGAAGAGCTGAAGGAACCTCATAGCATGATCGAACCACTTCCGTGTTTAACTGTAGGGATGGTGTTCTTTGGAAGATTTCGTTCCCCCTTCTTACGGAAAATATTGCGAACATCATTGTGGCCGTAAAGCTAGATTTTAGTCTCGTCTGACCAAAGAATACCCTTCCAATAGGTAAAGGGTTCATCTACATGCTTTCTTGCATACCTCAATCGTGCTTCTAAGTGAACAGGCTTTAAATATAATATGGAGTTCTACGAGGACGGCATGTTTTGAACCCAGAAGAACGTAACATGTTCGTAACTGTAGAAATGCTTACTTCAACCCCAGTTTCCCTTATCAGTTTCTGTATGTTATTACGTGTTAAACGAGGGTTCTACTAACTTCTCTGAGAACCTTCCTCTTGGTTCTCTCTGAAATTTTGGTGGGGCGTCCGGAACGAAGAAGGTTAGCAGTTGACCCTGTAAGCTTAAACTTGGAAATTATGCTTTGAACAGTAGCTTTCGGCACATTAAGTTGTGTAGCAATACCGGAAAGAGACACACGAGACTTGTATTTTACAATAATTCGGTTTTTTTAAATCCTGTTCGCCGTGATGACCAAGCAGATAATGACGGAGACGGCGCTAAATTGCCGGAAGTAAATTTTTTGCTGGCTAAATTCCAATAATTATGAACCTAGTGTCTAGTTCTGGAATGGTATAATGTATTTTATTCGCCAAACTAAAGAAATTTTTTACAGGAATATCAGTGTTTTCACACGTTCTGAACTGTACGAACACTTTCTGCTCCTCCTATTTTTGGTTATTTGTTTATAAACAGTTTATTTGTCGTTTAATTTACATAAAAATTTATTTAGATGTCTGTTAGTATAATGTTTAAAATATATTATAATTCTATTAGCCTAATCGTGATACTTTTTAAGTTATGAGGAACAAACCACTCGGGACGCAGGGGTACGAACACTTTCTGTCGTAACTGTAGATCGTGAGAACAAACTGTTTTTAATATCTAACAAACGTACAATAACAATAAAAAATAGCAGTTAGAACGTGAGACACAGTTTTTAATTTGTAACAAATATGTAGTTGTAATACAAAATTATTTACTACAACATGAGACACAAAATGTTTTTAATATATAACAAATATGTATTAACAATAAGAACTAGTAGCTAGAACGTGAGACTCAGCTGTTTTTAATATGTAACAAATATGCTGTAATAATAAAAATATTCAGTAATCTAGAGGCAGGACAGTGACGTCAGGCAAATTAGAATTTGTATTAACACGACAGTAAAAGTATGTAAGGATTTAACTTTAAGCCAAACCTGAAATAATGCTGCAACTATTAGAAATATTGACACAATACCTATCTGTTTATGATAGAAGAAATAAACATGTTAAAATGAACGTTTTGTTGTTGTTTTCGACCAGTTAAACAAACATGCCAGTACCAAACAATGCTCTTCTCCAATAGGGTGTGGTATGGTGTTCAACTCTCAAGCTGAAGGGGCCCGGCATGGCCAAGCGTGTTAAGGCGTGCAACTCGTAATCTGAGGGTCGCGGGTTCGCATCCCCGTCGCGCCAAACATGCTCTCCCTTTCAGCCGTGGAGGCGTTATAATGTGACGGTCAATCCCACTATTCGTTGATAAAAGAGTAGCCCAAGAGTTGGCGGTGGGTAGTGATGACTAGCTGTCTTCCCTCTAGTCTTACACTGCTAAATTAGGGACGGCTAACACAGATAGCCCTCGAATAGCTTTGTGCGAAATTCAAAAACAAACTCAAGCTGAGGGTCGCTGGTTCAATTCTTCGTCCCACCAAACATCTTCGCTCTTTTAGCCATGGGTGCATTATAATATGAGGGTCAATCCAACTATTCGTTGGTAAAAGGGTAGCCTAAGAGTTAGAGGTGGAGGGATTTGACTGACTGTCGTCTTTCCTTCTCTAGACTTTCACTATTAAATTAGTGACAGCTAGCGAAGATAGCCCACATATAACAAACCAGTCGACATGTGTATATTAGTTCTGAATTGCGCTTTGACGACAGTAATGTGTTGATTATTGTTTTGTTTTAACAGTTTTAGTTGTGGATTTCTCACCATAGCCATAATGTTAAAACGTATCACAAACTGATTCTAGGGCAGATATATAATCATTAAATACTGTAGGTAATTAACACAGTGTATATGTGTTTCTGGCTTCCCTATATCAATAGAGAGCGTTGTTGAATCCTTCTTGGGGTGAAAATTTATTTTTAATCAATTTCAAGATAATAATAAAAGATGAGTAGCTTCTCTTCATGAAATATTTTACCTGTCTGTAGATAAACAGCAAGACTAAAGGGGTTGGCCATACACAAATAAGATATTAACAAAAGAGACGTGTTTTATCAAGGGGGAACCTTGTAGTAATGTGAAATTTAAATGGAAAATAAAATCCAAGAAAGTCGTGTTTCTTTTTCATATCTCAGTTGCAACAAAGAGAAGCACGAATACAAAACAGAGTCAAGTATTTTTCATTTTTCAGCCGCGGCATAATAGCTCATAGAATGTGTTCTTCAAGTTTGAACTTTTAGTTTACAACGCCATCCTTTGACCGAAATGAGATCTATTTACAATTACGGCTGTTGAGGAGTCTGTCTTATTTTTTCTTTTTTTACTTGTCCACTTTTACGCTACGTTGTTACATTGTTTGCACTTTTCGGCAAACCCCTCTTTATTTTTGATATTACGTTTTGATAAAGCTGTCTCCTTCATTTTAAAGTGGCTCAAAACAGTTGGTATTGTCGTTTGGTTTGTTGGGTTTCATTCAAAACTGCATGAAGGCTAGCTCCGCTATATTTATTACGATGCATAAATACAAAGAACATGTTTTCTTACTGTGCTGTCAACAACTTCAGTGTAGATCATTCTAATGGTCAAAACAATTCTTCGGACTGTTACTTCATTGAAATGGTCAATGACTTAAATGCAGGTGTCAAAACAACCCATATTGAATTTGGACAATGGACAATGATCTCATGTGAGTGGTTAGCAACTTGAATACAGATAGTTTTAATGATAAAAACAACTCGTATTTATATATATTTTAAGGACAATGACCACTTGGAAATCTGTGGAATTTGTAACAGTTTTGGCTTCAGGAAATCTTCTTTCATATCACTTGGAATTATCTTTGGCAAGACCGTGTCGGTTGGAGAGATAATAATTTGTCATAAACTGGTTTTACCTGAATGAAGGTCATATTCTTCCTTTAGAAACAGAGCAATCGATAGACAGACTCCAGATTAAGCGATTAATATCTTATTACCTGACATAAAATCATTACTTTTTGTATTACCTAATCCTAGAACTTTCTTTCAACTAAAGTTTACAAAGTGGATTGTAAAGTATCAAATCAGAGTGAGGTTTCGGACAGTGCCTAAATCAGAGTGAGGTTTCAAACAGTGCCTAAATCAGAGTGAGGTTTCGGACAGTGCCTAAATCAGAGTGAGGTTTCAAACAGTGCCTAAATCAGAGTGAGGTTTCGGACAGTGCCTAAATCAGAGTGAGGTTTCGGACAGTGCCTAAATCAGAATGAGGCTTCGGACAGTGCCTAAATCAGAGTGAGGTTTCAAACAGTGCCTAAATCAGAGTGAGGCTTCGGACAGTGCCTAAATCAGAGTGAGGTTTCGGACAGTGCCTAAATCAGAATGAAGTTTCGGGCAGTGCCTATACTTTCTTTATACATAGTACAAAAGCTATTGTCTACAAAAAACTTGACTTTAAAATACTTTTAAAAGTCCTGGTAAAGCTCACTTATTATATGATTTGTATAGCGACAGGCTAAGAGACAGAGGTGAGTGTTTGATCTACCTTACAGAAATAAAAGTTAAAATAAAATGAACCTAAAGGTCAAAGATGGTAAGTAATATAATAAATTTTGTTAGTTTTGCAGTCACGCGATTCGTTAACATTCGTTTTTTTTTTTAATTATAATTAAATATCGTAACAACAAGAGGGACACTGCAGTAGGTGTTAGGGTTAACATTGCAGTAGGTGTTAGGGTTAATAGGTAACATCATAACTCTCACTTGCCCTGCACTGCACGTTGTTAAGCCTACGTCCAACACAGAGTATATATCATCTGTAATGGTAGATGAAGGTTGAAACGATTGTTTTACTTAAATCCAAATGCAGGTACTGCAGCTACGACCAACAAGCACTGTAATGGACTAACACTGCACGAATAAATATTTATAAGGTATTGGAGATTTCTCCATACTTTGTGAACAGAACGCCTACAGTAATAGTATTAAATAGTGACACACGAAAATTTAATAAAAACCTCACGTATAATTTAACACAATCACTTTATAATGTGTTTCAAATAGACAGCACTCAAACTCTCCTAGAGTGGCTTTTCCTTATGTAAAATATTTCTCTAATATTGTGTAATCTTCACAATCACGGATAGTGAAACCTGTATGTTTGACCTTACCAACCATCTAGTGGGCAAATAAGGTGATGATTAAAATGAAACGAGCACACCATACGTTTCTACAATTATTTATTGTTTTCTCAAAGTTTAACTTTACAAAGAATTCACGACAGACTTATATAGGAACAAGTCAACTTGATCACGATAAGATTATATAACAAGTCAACCTTGTCACGAAAAGATTATATAACAAGTCAACTTTGTCACGAAAAGATTATATAACAAGTCAACTTTATCACGAAGGGATTACATAAAAACAAGTCAACTTTATCACGATAAGATTACATAAAAACAAGTCAACTTTATCACGATAAGATTACATAAAAACAAGTCAACTTTATCACGATAAGATTATATAAAAAACAAGTCAACTTTATCACGATAAGATTACATAAAAACAAGTCAACTTTATCACGATAAGATTATAGAAAAAACAAGTCAACTTTATCACGATAAGATTACATAAAAAACAAGTCAACTTTATCACGATAAGGTTACATAAAAACAAGTCAACTTTATCACGATAAGATTACATAAAAACAAGTCAACTTTATAACGATAAGATTATATAAAAAACAAGTCAACTTTATCACGATAAGATTACATAAAAACAAGTAAACTTTATCACGATAAGATTACATAAAAACAAGTCAACTTTATCACGATAAGATTATATAACAAGTCAACTTTATCACGATAAGATTACATAAAAACAAGTCAACTTTATCACGATAAGATTACATAAAAACAAGTCAACTTTATAACGATAAGATTATATAAAAAACAAGTCAACTTTATCACGATAAGATTACATAAAAACAAGTCAACTTTATCACGATAAGATTACATAAAAACAAGTCAACTTTATCACGATAAGATTATATAACAAGTCAACTTTATCACGATAAGATTACATAAAAACAAGTCAACTTTATCACGATAAGATTATATAAAAAACAAGTCAACTTTATCACGATAAGATTACATAAAAACAAGTCAACTTTATCACGATAAGATTACATAAAAACAAGTCAACTTTATCACGATAAGATTACATAAAAACAAGTCAACTTTATCACGATAAGATTATATAAAAAACAAGTCAACTTTATCACGATAAGATTACATAAAAACAAGTCAACTTTATCACGATAAGATTATATAAAAAACAAGTCAACTTTATCACGATAAGATTACATAAAAACAAGTCAACTTTATCACGATAAGATTACATAAAAACAAGTCAACTTTATCACGATAAGATTACATAAAAACAAGTCAACTTTATCACAATAAGATTATATAAAAAACAAGTCAACTTTATCACAATAAGATTATATAAAAAACAAGTCAACTTTAACACGATAAGATTATATAACAAGTCAACTTTATCACGATAAGGTTACATAAAAACACGTCAACTTTATCACGATAAGATTATATAAAAAACAAGTCAACTTTGTCACAATAAGATTATATAAAAAACAAATCAACTTTATCACGATAAGATTATATAAAAACAAGTCAACTTTATCACGATAAGATTATATAAAAAACGAATCAACTTTATCACGATAAGATTATATAAAAAACAAGTCAACTTTGTCACAATAAGATTATATAAAAAACAAATCAACTTTATCACGATAAGATTATATAAAAACAAGTCAACTTTATCACGATAAGATTATATAAACAAGTCAACTATATCACGATAAGATTACATAACAAGTCAACTTTATCACGATAAGATTATATAACAAGTCAACTTTTTCACGATAACATTACATAACAAAAACTAAACTTAATCATGACAGAATCATATAACAACAAGTTAACTTAATATATATAAAGTTTTTGTACAGATTTCAACTTGTCTTGTACTGCTGAAAACTTTCCATTACATCTCAAGTTTCGTTAGTACAAACATTGATCAAAACAGTTACATTAGTATAAGTCAGTTATGTTCTGTAGGACTTAACTATCGGTTTAGTAGACATATGATGCACTGATTGTAATTTTTTCTTTTATATCTAATTAACATACGTTTTGCATTTTCTGACGGTTTACATTTAAAACACTTATCACTGATTAATTTCTATAACGTCTATTGTATGACGTCTATTTGCCCTAAAAATGACGCTTATTTAAAACCAAACAATATACAACAATTTCATGTTTAGTTTCCTAAACTGATTTGTTTCGCTATATTTTAAAGGTTTTATGTAAATAGTTATGTTTAACTAGTACTATTCTTAGAAAATCCTATATTTCTATTTATATTTTCATAAAGCATTGTTGTGACATTGTTTATTGCTGACTACAAATAGGGTCAAAAAATAATATTCTTACAATTTGGAAAAACGAACTCTTGATATAAATAGTTCACTCTTTCAAACCTATTGCTTGCATGTCCAAACTGAGGTGTTTAGCTGAAACCTCAGACAATACATGTTAGTTTTACAGCTTCAAGACAGAATAATAGTTCGATAAACTATGATTTTTAGTAAAACATCTCATTCTTTCATGAAACTGACAGGAGGAATTATTAGTAACGTCAAAAGGAAGTTCCTTTCTACTAAAATGTATTATTTCTAGTTTGTAATGATATTCGTGTCAGTTCGTAATGATTCAAGTGTATGTATTGATCATTTTATGACAAATTAGAAATACTACCACATTACAATATTTAATGTTATTAGTTCACCAAAACATTAATTACGTTTGTCACAACTGAACTCAAGGAAATACAAGAACAATGCATTAAGGTTGTGTGTACAAACTATATAGAGTATTACATATTGAAGTGAAATAAACAAATAATGGTATCAAACCTAATTTAACTGAGACAATACAGTATTTTATAAATTGAGATATCTATAGCTCGTAGATAATGTGTTCTTGTATCTCGAAGTTTTAACGGATGTTCCATTATACACGATACTTGCTAATACTGAGATGCTGTTACATACATTAATATTTGCCTAGAACATATTTCGTTATGGTGAAACGTTAATTTTATAAAATAAAATGGCAGAACATTGATTTGTTACTGACGATTGTTATATTTCGTTATAATTCCCCAAAGTGTAAGTGATGTAAAATATAACGCATTACACGTTGCGTTTCACGTTTCAAAATTTACGTGAGTAAAATATCTGTTTTGAAATGTAAACTAGTTTTTCTGAACTTAACTGCAATCTTGAATGCGTAATTTGCATGGAACGTGCAGTGTGAACCAATCATACTGCTGGTGTCATAAAATAATTACAATTGTTTGTAATATTTAAATCCTTTACTTGTTTACTTGTGCATTGACGTATCTTCAGTATGTTTGTCAAGTTTGTGACTTTATATTTTTAAGGTAAACCGTATTATGTTGTAATGATGCACAATAAATGTGTTGGATTTATAGATGTGAAGGAATGATCAGTTGATTTATGATCAAAGATAATTTTAAAGCTATGGTTGTTAATTTTGTGTTGCAAAATGTATTTATTAATTCATGTATATCACTGAGTTCATTTGTGAAATAAAACAGTTAAATATTTTAGTGTAATACTATCTCTGATTTATCAACAAATATGTAACACATACGTTAAAATCATTATAAATTAACACAACTTTAGTCCAGTTAGAAACTAGAGATAACATATTTTACCAAAATCATGTATGTCTGTGTGTTTCAATGCCACTGAATCCCCCGCTGATACAGCGGTAAGTCTACAGTGTTACAACACTAAAATCAGAGGTTCGACTCTCCTCGGTGAACACAGCAAATATCCCGATGTGGATCTGCTATAAGAAAAAATCGCACACACATTCAATGGTACTGACAATTGATTCTCCCATTTTTAAAATGTCAATATTTGTTTGGACGCGTGATGATTTCTTCTCTCAACGACTGTTTGAATTTATAAAAATTAAGTTGTATCTAGTCTATCTTGAAGTTTGATAATTGTGAAAACAATGTTATTAAAATTATATAAATTATTAATTTTAAAACTGACGTCCACTATAAAGTTCATAACACATTGATCCACATCACCCTTTGTTAGTTCGCTAAGTAACAGTGATATCACCCATAGCAACGCGCCCTGTGGTTCCACTTTGTAGAATTCATCGTCCCTTGTGCCTATTATGTAACAGGTACTCAACCCTTAGGTATCGGTAAAATTCGCTTACGTATAAGTTATGTAACCTTCAATGGTGTGTTGTTACAGATACGAGTAACACAATGGTTGGTCGTTACAGATGTGAGTAATACAGTGTTGTTTTGTTACGAGTAATACAGTGGTATGTTGTTAGAGATGTGAGTAATACAGTGATGTTTTGTTACGAGTAATGCAGTGGTATGTTGTTAGAGATGTGAGTAATACAGTGGTGTATTGTTACAGATACGAGTGATACAGTGGTGTGTTGTTACAGATGTGAGTAATACAGTGTTGTGTTGTTACAATACGAGTAATACAGTGATGTTTTGTTACGAGTAATGCAGTGGTATGTTGTTAGAGATGTGAGTAATACAGTGGTGTATTGTTACAGATACGAGTGATACAGTGGTGTGTTGTTACAGATGTGAGTAATACAGTGTTGTGTTGTTACAATACGAGTAAAACAGTAATGTTTTGTTACGAGTAATGCAGTGGTATGTTGTTAGAGATGTGAGTAATACAGTGGTGTATTGTTACAGATACGAGTGATACAGTGGTGTGTTGTTACAGATGTGAGTAAAACAGTGGTATGTTGTTACAGATACGAGTAATACAGTGGTGTATTGTTACAGATACGAGTAATACAGTGGTGTATTGTTACAGATACGAGTGATACAGTGGCGTGTTGTTACAGGTATTAACTGTAGCGCCAGTGGAATAATGGTTAGTACCAACAGTATTTATAAAAATACATTAACTTTGTTGTGAATTCATTACCACTTAATAGTGTAGGGCCTCAATGAATAGACTAAAGGATGGAAGGTTATAAGAAAATCTTTCTTAATAAATATTCAAATAAAGATGATAAATTCATCAAGGTTGAGGAACCAAAAACACCTGAGTTTCCAGCTCACAACTTATAACGCTGCAGCTGTTTTCAATAGAAGGGAAGGAATTTTATTTGACTACATATCTATCAGTGAAGGTCTAATTGATTTTAACATCTTTGAGTTTTCAAAAAATAAAAAAGATTTGAATAAAAATGAAGCACCTCGTCGTTTACTGTTAACAGTTAAATGACTCACAGTCTAGATATCTTGTGTGGTTTAGTTACGGTTTACAGACTGGCACATTATAAATGTTTGTTTAGTTTAGTTACGGTTTACAGACTGGCACATTATAAATGTTTGTTTAGTTTAGTTACGGTTTACAGACTGGCACATTAGAAATGTTTGTTTAGTTTAGTTACGGTTTACAGACTTGCACATTAGAAATGCTTATTTAGTTCAGTTAAGTTTAACAGATTTGCACACTAAACATGTTTATTTTAGTTAGGGTCAATAGACTCATACATTTGAAATACTTATATAGTTAGGGTTAACAGGCTCGCACATTTGAAATGCTTATTTAGTTAGGGTTAACAGACTTGCACTTTAGCGATGTTTGATTAGATTACTTAGTTACTTAGCAAGGGGTTTTGCTTATTTTCTTTTCATGTACTTTTCCACGTGCTTTACCGAGAATGCACTCTTTTATGGTTATTCAGAAACTCCTCGTAATAATAAAAGCAGTTAACAATCTAGTGACTCAGAGACGGCGACAGAACTCCGTCAACAATATTACTCAAACTGATGCGGTGTATGCCAAGTCTTACAGCGTCCAGCCATATAAACGTGTGATATGTACATCAAATGCTATAGCCTTATAGCGTGTAAAAATTAACTAGAGGTTATAGTAACATTAATAAAATGGGAAAGGCCCAGTTTGCCCCGACTGAGTTTTGTTTAACCAGCAATCTGGAATCACATCTTTACATGCCCATACATTTGTTTACGTAGTTTGTGTTTTTGCCCATCATTATTGATGACATATTTACAAGGTGTTGTTTATAGATTTATAAAATGAAATAACCCTTAACCTCTCATCATCCAAGGTCATTTCAATACAACATTTTGGTTTGTTTTGAATTTCGCGCAAACCTACTCGAGGGCTATCTGCGCTAGTCGTCCCTAATTTAGCAAAGTAAGACTAGAGGAAAGGCAGCTAGTCATCACCACTCACCGCCAACTCTTGGGCTACTCTTTTACCAACAAATAGTGGGATTGACCGTCACATTATAACGCCCCCACGGCTGAAGGGGCGAGCACATGTTTGGTGTTACGGGGAATCAAACCCGCAACCCTCGGATTACGAATGGAGTGCTTTAACCACCTGGTCATGCATTTTGGAATCGTAACTGAAAGAAGTGGTATTATAAACAGGTTGTACCAAACCTGCGTGTTTGTAGTTCAAATGATTGTAAGTTAATTTTACACTTTTATATAGTTTGTCTTTAACTTCGACCGCTTGAGATTAGTGAGTTGGTTTTCGTATTATTATATTTTGTAGTAGAATTTCTTCTTGAAATTTAAAGTTATATATTTCAATCGATACAATACTCTCCGAAGTTCAAGTAAGTAAATAAATACGAAAATAAATTATTGTTTTCTAATGTACTTGTGTATTTGAAAAATACTAGATTATCAAGTATTGTCTTTAGCGGATGGTTAGGCTAAATACTGAAACCAACTTGATTAAAACTACAGTGTTTGGGAAAGATTTGTTTCTCCGACTTCTTGGAATCATGCGCCAGTTTAAGAAACTAGGCCTAACTTTATTTTATACTGTGTAGTTAAGCCATAAAATGTCGGTTTTATAAAGTGGACCAGTTTAAGAAACTAGGCCTAACTTTATTTTATACTGTGTAGTTAAGCCATAAAATGTCGGTTTTATAAAGTGGACCAGTTTAAGAAACTAGGCCTAACTTTATTTTATACTGTGTAGTTAAGCCATAAAATGTCGGTTTCATAAAGTGGACCAGTTTAAGAAACTAGGCCTAACTTTATTTTATACTGTGTAGTTAAGCCATAAAATGTCGGTTTTATAAAGTGGATTTTTTTTAAAATTGTTTTTCCGAAACATTAAATACGGAAGTAACTATTTTTTACGATACACAAAGCACAATAAATTATGAAAGACATTTATGAGAAGAGAATGTCATGGTGATAGTTCTAATGGTATATCTGGTGCTGCTGAATACTATGGATCTCCAGGCAGGTTGGGATGCGACAAATATTGTGTTGGTTAAAATGCTGTTTTAAGTCGTGTGAACTGAATTTAAAAGGACTTATGGTGTGAAAAAAATTAAATAATGACTGTTATGGTGTGAACCACATTAAGTAAAGACTGTTATGGTGTGAACCACATTAAGTAATGACTGTTATGGTGTTAACTAGATTAATTAACGACTGTTATGGTGTGAACCACATTAAGTAATGACTGTTATGGTGTTAACTAGATTAATTAACGACTGTTATGGTGTGAACCACATTAAGTAACGACTATTATGGAGTGAACGGCATTAAGTAAAGACTGTTATGGTATGAACCACATTAAGTAACGACTGTTATGGTATGAACTTGATTAAGTAACGAACGTTATGGTGTGAACCACATTAAGTAATGACTGTTATGGTGTGAACTAGATTAATTAACGACTGTTATGGTGTGAACCACATTAAGTAACGACTGTTATGGTATGAACTTGATTAAGTAATGAACGTTATGGTGTGAACCACATTAAGTAATGACTGTTATGGTGTGAACCACATTAAGTAACAACTGTTATGGTGTGAACCACATTAAGTAAAGACTGTTATGGTGTGAACCACATTAAGTAACGACTGTTATGGTTTGAACGACATTAAGTAACGACTGTTATGGTGTGAACCACATTACGTAATGACTGTTATGGTGTAAACTAGATTAATTAACGACTGTTATGGTGTGAACCACATTAAGTGACAACTGTTATGGTGTGAACCACATCAAGTAAAGACTGTTATGGTGTGAACGACATTAAGTAACGTCTGTTATGGTGTGAACCAAATCAAGTAAAGACTGTTATGGTGTGAACGACATTATGTAACGACTGTTATGGTGTGCACCACATCAAGTAAAGGCTGTTATGGTGTGAACGACATTAAGTAAAGACTGTTATGGTGTGAACCACATCAAGTAAAGACTGTTATTGTGTGAACGACATTAAGTAACGACTGTTATGGTGTGAACTAGATTAATTAACGACTGTTATGGTGTGAACCACATTAAGTAATGACTGTTATGGTGTTAACTAGATTAAGTAACAAACGTGTGAACTACATTGAGTAAATGACTATTATGATGTGAAATGCATTAAGTAATGGTTGTTATTGTGTGAAATATATTAAACAATGAGTATATGGTGTAAACTATATTATGTTAGTAAAATACACTTTTTATCAGTTTGATTTTAGTGTTCGTTTGTTCTTAAGGTCAAAACTACAAAATCAAGAAATTTCTCCAGGTAAGATCAAGAAATTTATGAATCCCCTTCCACTTTCTTTTTTATATTCGAACGAAAATGTTGGGGATCTCATCCGACGTTTCAAATGCCCCCTAGTGGTGTGTTTGTGAACAGACTGTGTTCTAATTACATAATGAAACAAGTAAAACAGACTGTGTTCTAATTACATAATGAAACAAGTGAAACAGACTGTGTTCTAATTACATAATGAAACAAGTGAAACAGACTGTGTTCTAATTACATAACGAAACAAGTAAAACAGACTGTGTTCTAATTACATAACGAAACAAGTGAAACAGACTGTGTTCTAATTACATAATGAAACAAGTGAAACAGACTGTGTTCTAATTATTTAACGAAACAAGTAAAACAGACTGTGTTCTAATTACATAATTAAAACAAGTGAAACAGACTGTGTTCTAATTACATAACGAAACAAGTTAAACAGACTGTGTTCTAATTACATAACGAAACAAGTTAAACAGACTGTGTTCTAATTACATAACGAAACAAGTAAAACAGATTGTGTTCTAATTACATAACGAAACAAGTTAAACAGACTGTGTTCTAATTACATAATGAAACAAGTTAAACAGACTGTGTTCTAATTACATAACGAAACAAGTAAAACAGACTGTGTTCTAATTACATAACGAAACAAGTAAAACAGACTGTGTTCTAATTACATAACGAAACAAGTTAAACAGACTGTGTTCTAATTACATAACGAAACAAGTTAAACATACTGTGTTCTAATTACATAATGAAACAAGTAAAACAGACTGTGTTCTAGTTACATAACGAAACAAGTTAAACAGACTGTGTTCTAATTACATAATGAAACAAGTAAAACAGACTGTTTTCTTTGGTCTAATGAGGAGAATTATTCCCTATTCGTTAGTTGGTAATTTATTTTCTATTAATCATGAAATGCGTATGGAGTGGATCACGCGTAACTGCTAATAAAATGTATTATTCGCGTCAGTTAGTCAAATACTGGTTTCATGTTTGTTTATAATTAGGCACAAAGCTACACAATGGGCTATCTGTGATCTGCCCACCACAAATACCAAAACCCCGTTTCCAACAGTGTAATTACACAGACATACCGCTGGTTTAACAAATATATCCTTTTGTTATTTGGTTATTTTCACAGAAGCAAATCTCTATCAAGCATTTCGATTAAATGAATATCGCAACTCAACAGCTGCCTTTATTAAAAGAATCCTCCATCTTAAATTAGTACTACGTAAACAAACAATCTTCCATCCTAAATTAATAATACGTAAACAAACAAAGAATCTTCCATCTTAAGTTAGTATGCTTGTTTTGGAATTTCGCACAAAGCTACTCGAGGGCTATCTTTGCTAGCCGTCCCTATTTTAGCAGTGTAAGACTAGAGGGAAGGCAGCTAGTCATCACCATCCACCGCCAACTCTTGGGCTACTCTTTTACCAACGAATAGTGGGATTGACCGTCACATTATACGCCCCCACGGCTGGGAGGGCGAGCATGTTTAGCGCGACGCGGGCGCGAACCCGCGACCCTCGGATTACGTGTCGCACGCCTTACGCGCTTGGCCATGACAGGCCCTTAAGTTAGTAATACGTAAACAAAGAATCTTCCATCTTAAGTTAGAAATACGTAAACAAACTAAAATGATATAAGAGAAAACACAGTCTACCATAGACTGAACGATCTAGTAATGGTTTCACTCGTTACAAAGGTTTCCACTTCTCAGACGTTTACTCCGGATACCATAAAACATTTACCAGAGAATCCATCTCCACGTGAAGGGCCACGTGATATTCAAGTACTTCCGGTGAGATAATTCTCACAACTTTCAGGAGATAGTTTTTATTGATAAAGTCCTTGAAAAGTTTAAGATATGTTTTAAAAATATATATTCAGGTCTTTAGTGCACCATTAGGTACTTAACAGAGACCTCTAACTGGTCTTGGTCCACGCTTCTTTTAAATTTGTCATTGGGTTGCTATTCCTAACACCAGCATATGCTTTATTTGTAGTTTCTTCAATGAAGTAAGTTCCGATAACCGACGAGAGAAAGTGTTACTCCTGTTTTCTGAAATCACCGTTCTCATGTGCACCACGTGCTTCATGTCTTCGTTTTGTTTGTTTGTTTGTTTGTTTGTTTTGAATTTCGCACAAAGCTACTCGAGGGCTATCTGTGCTAGCCGTCCCTAATTTAGCAGTGTAAGACTAGAGGGAAGGCAACTAGTCATCACCACCCACCGCCAACTCTTGGGCTACTCTTTTACTAACGAATAGGGGGATTGACCGTAACATTATAACGCCCCCACGGCTGAAAGGGCGAGCATGTTTGGCGCGACCGGGATGCGAACCCGTGACCCTCAGATTACGAGTCGCACGCCTTAACACGCTTGGCTATGCCGGGCCTCATGTCTTCGTTACAATAATAAAAGTAATTTTGTTTAGTCATTAACAAAGTAAAGAGTTGTTGATAATACCATACATTGGTATTCTGTGACTCGCAAACATTTCGTGTGAAACACCCTGGTCTAGTGTTTATGTTTCTATGGCTTAACTAGAGTGAGAATAAATCTCAAGTCTCTTGTGAACATGTGAAAATAAAATGGTCGATTAAATATATATTTATAAATGTATGAATAATTTAAGCAAATAAAATTATATTTGCATACGTAATAATTCCTGATATTAACGTGTGTGTGTTTACCAACTTTGAGTAGGTTATAATCATACCATTTTCAAGCCTGCTGTTATAACCCATGTCGTCATGTCCGGTCATACACTGTCTGATGCCTTCTCTTGACAATAGCCCTACAACGTAATTTAAATGACAAACGGCTTCGTTGTATGGTTTGTCATATCAATAGCACATGCCACAACTCCCATTACGCTTTCCGTATTCATGTAGTGTACGAAAACGATGGATTTCTACTAGTCCCTTCGAAGGTTTCACCCAAGTTCACAGGCCCTGCGTGTGGCGACCAATCGTTTCGTCTTAACAGAGAGAAGCATGAAAACCCATTTCATTCTCTGATTGCTTGAGGTACGGCGCTTTTATAGGTATGTTGTAGAAGCAACTCATGTACACGTGACTTGTGTTACTTTTCTAGTCACAGGTCCTTCTTGATTACGTTATGAATATTTGCCTGGCGTGGATGACTTCTACCACTCATCTTTATGCTCATGGATTCTCACCTGTTACAAAACGTCGCACTTTTCTTACAGTGACTGGGATACGACTTGGTGCAAATCTCTTTCTAGATGGTTCTGGTACCCCAAGCTAAGCCACATTCCTCTGTTTTCCAGTGTCATTAACTACAAGAAATTACATACCTTGAAAATTGTAAATCTTCGATCTGAAAATGTCTTTATGATCTGAGTGTATGAATATTTTACGTTGGAAAGGGCTGTTACACGCCTTTCCAAACATCAGTTGGTTTTCTATGAAACCACACAATCTACAAAACACCAAGCAGCGTCAAAACCTAATTCTTATATATTCCATTCCACAGTGACTGTACATCAGCTGCCGTCGCCATTCAACTAGCCAATTCGCGTATTAAAAATCGTTATGATATAACATATAGAGGGCGCTATAAAGGTATAAGCCTATTAGGCACGTTAGCTCTTACTGTGTGTAATATAGCTTATGGACTTCATTCCCATTAGCTTTAGAAATTTGAACTAAAATACCTTCTTACTAATTCACTAGGTAAACACTAACTGGCCACCAGATGGCGGCTCTGGACATTCTTATGAAGAGGACAAAACTGATACTCCAAGTTCCTATCATCAATTCTATCAGACGTATTATGGAACAACGGAAGCAGTAAATAACCTGAAAAGGACTTATGGACCTACGGGATTGAGGAAAGCTTTAGTTTCCAGCAATATTCAACAGAGTAAGAAATTAATAAAAAAATATTACTTTTGTTTAATTTTACCGGTTTTTTTTTCTATTGAGCTATTACTGTGTAACTTAGTTACCATGTTCTTCTGAGATTCAACATTATATGTCTCGAAATTACTTCTTTAATAATAAGTCACCTGCATATTACATATTGTTCATTTATTTCTATGTGTCCAATTTCGCGCAAAGCTACTCGAGGGCTACCCGCATTAGGCGTTCTTAATTTAGAAGTTGTAAATCAGAAGGAAGGTAGCTCGTCAACATCATCCACCGCCAACTCTTAGGCTACTCATTTACCAACGAAATGTGTGATTGACCGTAACTTTATATTGCCTTCACTGCTGAAAAGGCCATCATATCCTGTGAGGAGATTCGAACTCGCAGATTACGAGTCGAGTGCCGTAGCAATCAGACCATGCCAGAAATGTGTTTTCTACCTTAATATGTTGTTGTTATTGTGTAGTAGAAAACTACACAATAGGCTGCCTGCACAATGTCTACTACAGGGAATCGAACCTCAGAATTTAGCCTGGTAATTCCATAACTTTACTAATGACCCATCGAGACCCCACTTGAACAAACCCGGTATTCCAAGAACTTTAGGAAGGTAGACCTTCTTTGACCGAAATGTTTCTACCTCGTGCCTGAATATGTTAGGTTCGTTTGTTGACTTCAACAACACTTTACACCAAGAATGGCTAACTAGGTCACATTTCACACCAAGAATGGCTAGCTAGGTCACATTTCACACCAAGAATGGCTAACTAGGTCACATTTCACACCAAGAATGGCTAACTAGGTCACATTTCACACCAAGAATGGCTAGCTAGGTCACATTTCTATGGTTCACACATAGTCATATCTAATTTTGAACAAGGGACCAAAGGGAGGAAACAAGACGACAGCACCCGCTGTCTCAAAATGCTAGTATTAACTGAATAATGAAATTGATTGTTACTTTTTTAACACACCCTTAGCTGATCGTGCGAAGTGTGACCGCGAGATTAGGTACCAAAACGAAGACTCTCGGATCTCCTGTTCGATACGTTAGACCACTTTTTTGAAGCCAATATCCCACACTAATTCACAAAGTACTCAGGGAAGATTTTAACAGCAATTTTTTAAAGTTGATTTCTGGGTTTTTTGTATTTCCATAAATACAAATCCGATGTTCGATGTGTTTATTTATTAGGTTGAGTTACCTAATCTTATTTAGGAATATTAAGTAACACACATTTTATTTACTAAAACGACGCGCTTTTCAGTGTCTCAGTGAAGTGTTGAGGCTTATAACAATACAAACCAGGTTTCGATACTTGTGATGAGCGCAGCATAGACAGCCCGTTGGGTAGTTTTTAACAACAAAGAAACTAAGTCATCAACAAAAGCGACAATAATTAATTATTCTTAATATGCAAACTTCCCGTTAGCTTTGTTTTCATTCATACATACCAAAGTGTTTTACGTGTGTGTGTTCGCTACAGTAAGATGGTGTTAATTAGATACCAATCATTTTCACGGTTACTAAATCTAACTGTTATTAATTTGTTGGGTTATTATTATTATTATCCAGTCATTAAGTTTTCTTTCGTCCTTTTGGGTTACAAGTCTGCCGTCATCTTAAGGAAACTGATGAAAACAATTTTTTTTGTGGCTGCAGAAAACAGGATTCGAACCTGTGTTCTTACTGTTAAATAATAAAGTTGTGGCATTCATTCGTCGACTGTCCTTCCTCAATCACTCACCAGGAGTTGTTAACAATGTACTGTTTCAATACTATGGTTCTTTTTTTCGAGTTCCACTCCTCACAGGTCCTATTTATAAATATCTTTGAACAGTTATCAAAGAAACGATCTTTGATAGCGGCGCTCAAACTAGATTCGATCATTGCTGTGATCCGTTATTTTGTTAACTAACCATGATGTATCCACGTGGTACTTACAGAACCCTGGCACATCACATGGTCGGCCGTTTTTTACACTCAGACATAGATGAAGTGTTCATGTTATGTATGAATTGTAAAATATGTTTGCCAAGCAGTATGCATCCTGTATAACCATTCAGTAGAGAAATTCTCTACAGATTCAAGTTCTAATCACTGAAAACCTGTACAAAAACTAAAGATAAATCCTTCACAGGTTAAGGTTAACCATTTATTAGATTATGTTGTTTAACACTGAGAGTTCTGAGGCATGAAAAGTATATGTAATGTATGTTATGATGACACATTAATGTTAACTGTAATGTATGTTATGATGACACATTAATGTTAACTGTAATGTATGTTATGATGACACATTAATGTTAACTGTAATGTATGTTATGATGATACATTAATATTAACTGTAATGTATGTTATGATGACACATTAATATTAACTGTAATGTATGTTATAATAACACAATAATATTAACTGTAATGTATGTTATAATAACACATTAATATTAACTGTAATGTATGTTATGATGACACATTAATATTAACTGTAATGTATGTTATGATGACACATTAATATTAACTGTAATGTATGTTATGATGATACATTAATATTAATTGTAATGTATGTTATGATTACACATTAATATTAACTGTAATATATGTTACAATGACACATTAATATTAACTGTAATATATGTTACAATGACACATTAAAAGTATATGTAATATATGTTATAGTGACACATTAAAATTAACTGTAATATATGTTATAGTGACACATTAAAATTAACTGTTATATATGTTATAATGACTCATTAAAAGTATATGAATATTTTTTATAGTGACACATTAAAATTAGCTGTAATGTATGTTATAATAACAGTAATAGTATCTGTAATTTATGTTACAATGGCACATTAAAAGTTTATGTAATACATGTTATAGTGACACATTAAAATTAACTGTAATATATGTTATAATAACAGTAATAGTATCTGTAATTTATGTTACAATGGCACATTAAAAGTTTATGTAATATATGTTATAGTGACACATTAAAATTAACTGTAATATATGTTATAATGACACAAATGCTTTGTTTGCTTTGAGCCAAAGATGCACAAAGAATCAACTGCACAACTCACACAGAAAGGATCGAATCCCAAATTTCAGCATTATAAGCTATCAAGCTTACCGCTGAACCAACTATGAGGACACGACATAAATAAAACTCATTATACATGTGTTAAACAAAGCAAAAGAAAAACAAATAACGACTGACTGATAAACCATTATATGGAGTTCACGTGAAGCCCCATTCCTAACTTGTTTCTTATCTTTCCATCTTACAAGTAATATAACAACTCAGCTGGTGTTGATTTATAGGTTATGTTCACATAAAACTATCATACCGTGAAATACTAACACAGTTACTGTTATTATGATCCAACACTTGATTTGACAGACAAGATGGAAGGCAGATTGTCGAAAGTACCCACCGCCGACTATTGGGTTATTCTATTCAAATAATGTAATTTTACCGTCATCCTTAAATAACTTACCTATGGCTTCAAGTAAGGAAACATTATTTTATGGCAAAGGGACCCAAGCCATGGACTCTCATATTCGCAGTCCGACAAAGTTATAATGGTCTGAGGATTCAAGGTTTGTAATCCACCATTATAGTCAGACTAACATGAATATAACATTACCATCAATTTTATTAAATTAGTGTCATTCCGGGCACGGCATGGCCAGGTGGTTAGGGCGCTCGACTTGCAATCTGAGAGTCACGGCTCGAATCTCCGTCACATCAAACATGTTCGTCCTTTCAACCGGGGAGAGGCTTATTAAGTGACGATCAATTCCACTATTCGTTGGTAAATGAGCAGCTCAAGTGTTGGCGGTGGGTGGTGACGACTACCTGCCTTTCCTCTAGTCGTATGCTGTTAAATTAGGAATGGCTACTGCAGATAGCCCTCTTGTAACTTTGCGCGAAATTCAAAACAGAGTCATTCCTATGTCTTTTATCTTTACGCATAAAACGTTTCTCATTATAAAACTCTACGTTTGACAAAAAAAATACTTTGAAAATATAAGACTATGTTTCAGATGCATTTTACCCGGTGAACTCAGTAAGACTGTACAAAGGTAATCCAAACAATGGAGAGACCAGTAGATACAAAGATGCTATTGGAAATATAGGATCAAACTAAATATTCTATGGCGGTTTATAAGTGTAAATGTTCAAGTTGTCACTATAGAGAAGCGTTGACTATAGATGTTACCGTTCTAAGTGCTGTTTTACAGAAAGGTGTTACTTCCCAGAACGTGTTACATTAGTTTTCGCAGTGACGACTTCGTTTTCGTAGCACCTCATAGTAAAGACATTCAGTTGATATCTAATTTTGTGACTTTCTTCTTTCCATCAGTTGATATGTAACTTTGTGACTTCCTTCTTTCCATCAGTTGATATGTAACTTTGTGACTTCCTTCTTTCCATTAGTTGATATGTAACTTTGTGACTTCCTTCTTTCCATCAGTTCATATGTAACTTTGTGACTTCCTTCTTTCCATCAGTTGATATGTAACTTTGTGACATCCTTCTTTCCATCAGTTGATATGTGACTTCCTCCTTTCCATCAGTTGATATGTAATTTTCACTTCCTTCTTTCCATCAGTTGATATGTAATTTTCACTTCCTTCTTTCCATCAGTTGATATGTAACTTTCTGACATCCTTCTTCCCGTCAGTTGATATGTAACTTTGAGACTTCCTTCTTTGCATCAGTTGATATGTAATTTTGTGACTTCCTTCTTCCCATCAGTTGATATGTAACTTTCTGGCATCCTTCTTTCCATCAGTTGATATGTAACTTTGTGACTTCCTTCTTTCCATCAGTTGATATGTAACTTTGTGACTTCCTTCTTTCCATCAGTTGATATGTAACTTTGTGGCATCCTTCTTTCCATCAGTTGATATGTAACTTTGTGACTTCCTTCTTTCCATCAGTTGATATGTAACTTTGTGACATCCTTCTTTCCATCAGTTGATATGTAACTTTGTGGCATCCTTCTTTCCATCAGTTGATATGTAACTTTGTGGCATCCTTCTTTCCATCAGTTGATATGTAACTTTGTGACTTCCTTCTTTCCATCAGTTGATATGTAACTTTGTGACTTCCTCCTTTCCATCAGTTGATATGTAACTTTGTGACTTCCTTCTTTCCATCAGTTGATATAAAGCTCACACACCGTAAGAAGAAATATTGTCGATATTTCTATTAATCCTACTATTTATTACAGTTTTTTTTTTACAATATATTTTACATATACCTTTACAGAACGTGATGTAATATATGTATTCTGGTGATAATTATCTCCATTCTGTCAAATAGGTAATAAAAGGAAAAGACACGAAACTGTTGGCTCTCTGCCACTGGCTAACGATGTTGTTCTAATAATTATCTAATAACCTTACGTTTCCTTTCTAAAATGTATTAGTTTATCAGGATACTTGAGCGAAGCATTTCTACTTGTGGTTTACAACTACAGTTTGAACGCGTGTATTAAAATAACTCAGCAAGAATAATGTAGGATTAACTTTATAATGTCTTTTCAACAAGTCTTCTAAAACCAACCTTTAAACTAAACATGCATTGCTTGTTAATCCTGTTATACTTAAAACCATTCATAATATTATTAATCCTGTACAGTTTTAATCCTACTAAAATCACTAATAGTATTATTAATCCTGTACAGTTTTTAATCCTACTTACATCACTGATAGTATTATTAATCCTGTACAGTTTTTAATCCTACTTACATCACTGATAGTATTATTAATCCTGTACAGTTTTTAATCCTACTTAAATCACTGATAGTATTATTAATCCTGTACAGTTTTTAATCCTACTTAAGTCACTGATAGTATTATTAATCCTGTACAGTTTTTAATCCTACTTACATCACTGATAGTATTATTAATCCTGTACAGTTTTAATCCTACTTAAATCACTGATAGTATTATTAATCCTGTACAGTTTTAATCCTACTTAAATCACTGATAGTATTATTAATCCTGTACAGTTTTAATCCTACTTAAATCACTGATAGTATTATTAATCCTGTACAGTTTTTAATCCTACTTAAATCACTGATAGTATTATTAATCCTGTACAGTTTTAATCCTACTTAAATCACTGATAGTATTATTAATCCTGTACAGTTTTTAATCCTACTTAAATCACTGATAGTATTATTAATCCTGTACAGTTTTAATCCTACTTAAATCACTGATAGTATTATTAATCCTGTACAGTTTTAATCCTACTTAAATCACTGATAGTATTATTAATCCTGTACAGTTTTTAATCCTACTTAAATCACTGATAGTATTATTAATCCTGTACAGTTTTTAATCCTACTTAAATCACTGATAGTATTATTAATCCTGTACAGTTTTAATCCTACTTAAATCACTGATAGTATTATTAATCCTGTACAGTTTTATCCTACTTAAGTCACTGATAGTATTATTAATCCTGTACAGTTTTAATCCTACTTAAATCACTGATAGTATTATTAATCCTACTTAAATCACTGTACAGTTTTTTAATCCTACTTAAATCACTGATAGTATTATTAATCCTGTACAGTTTTAATCCTACTTAAATCACTGATAGTATTATTAATCCTGTACAGTTTTAATCCTACTTAAATCACTGATAGTATTATTAATCCTGTACAGTTTTAATCCTACTTAAATCACTGATAGTATTATTAATCCTGTACAGTTTTAATCCTACTTAAATCACTGATAGTATTATTAATCCTGTACAGTTTTATTAATCCTACTTAAATCACTGATAGTATTATTAATCCTGTACAGTTTTAATCCTACTTAAATCACTGATAGTATTATTAATCCTGTACAGTTTTAATCCTACTTAAATCACTGATAGTATTATTAATCCTGTACAGTTTTAATCCTACTTAAATCACTGATAGTATTATTAATCCTGTACAGTTTTAATCCTACTTAAATCACTGATAGTATTATTAATCCAGGTTTAATCCTACTTAAATCACTGTACAGTTTTTAATCCTACTTAAATCACTGATAGTATTATTAATCCTGTACAGTTTTAATCCTACTTAAATCACTGATAGTATTATTAATCCTGTACAGTTTTAATCCTACTTAAATCACTGATAGTATTATTAATCCTGTACAGTTTTAATCCTACTTAAATCACTGATAGTATTATTAATCCTGTACAGTTTTAATCCTACTTAAATCACTGATAGTATTATTAATCCTGTACAGTTTTAATCCTACTTAAATCACTGATAGTATTATTAATCCTGTACAGTTTTAATCCTACTTAAATCACTGATAGTATTATTAATCCTGTACAGTTTTAATCCTACTTAAATCACTGATAGTATTATTAATCCTGTACAGTTTTAAATCCTACTTAAATCACTGATAGTATTATTAATCCTGTACAGTTTTAATCCTACTTAAATCACTGATAGTATTATTAATCCTGTACAGTTTTAATCCTACTTAAATCACTGATAGTATTATTAATCCTGTACAGTTTTAATCCTACTTAAATCACTGATAGTATTATTAATCCTGTACAGTTTTAATCCTACTTAAATCACTGATAGTATTATTAATCCTGTACAGTTTTAATCCTACTTAAATCACTGATAGTATTATTAATCCTGTACAGTTTTAATCCTACTTAAATCACTGATAGTATTATTAATCCTGTACAGTTTTAATCCTACTTAAATCACTGATAGTATTATTAATCCTGTACAGTTTTAATCCTACTTAAATCACTGATAGTATTATTAATCCTGTACAGTTTTAATCCTACTTAAATCACTGATAGTATTATTAATCCTGTACAGTTTTAATCCTACTTAAATCACTGATTAGTACAGTTTTATTATCACTGAATCCTGTACAGTTTTAATCCTACTTAAATCACTGATAGTATTATTAATCCTGTACAGTTTTAATCCTACTTAAATCACTGATAGTATTATTAATCCTGTACAGTTTTAATCCTACTTAAATCACTGATAGTATTATTAATCCTGTACAGTTTTAATCCTACTTAAATCACTGATAGTATTATTAATCCTGTACAGTTTTAATCCTACTTAAATCACTGATAGTATTATTAATCCTGTACAGTTTTAATCCTACTTAAATCACTGATAGTATTATTAATCCTGTACAGTTTTAATCCTACTTAAATCACTGATAGTATTATTAATCCTGTACAGTTTTAATCCTACTTAAATCACTGATAGTATTATTAATCCTGTACAGTTTTAATCCTACTTAAATCACTGATAGTATTATTAATCCTGTACAGTTTTAAACTCCACTACTGTACAGTTTTAATCCTACTTAAATCACTGATAGTATTATTAATCCTGTACAGTTTTAATCCTACTTACATCACTGATAGTATTATTAATCCTGTACAGTTTTAATCCTACTTAAATCACTGATAGTATTATTAATCCTGTACAGTTTTAATCCTACTTAAATCACTGATAGTATTATTAATCCTGTACAGTTTTAATCCTACTTAAATCACTGATAGTATTATTAATCCTGTACAGTTTTTCCTAATCCTACTTAAATCACTGATAGTATTATTAATCCTGTACAGTTTTAATCCTACTTAAATCACTGATAGTATTATTAATCCTGTACAGTTTTAATCCTACTTAAATCACTATAGTATTATTAATCCTGTACAGTTTTAATCCTACTTAAATCACTGATAGTATTATTAATCCTGTACAGTTTTAATCCTACTTAAATCACTGATAGTATTATTAATCCTGTACAGTTTTAATCCTACTTAAATCACTGATAGTATTATTAATCCTGTACAGTTTTAATCCTACTTAAATCACTGATAGTATTATTAATCCTGTACAGTTTTAATCCTACTTAAATCACTGATAGTATTATTAATCCTGTACAGTTTTAATCCTACTTAAATCACTGATAGTATTATTAATCCTGTACAGTTTTAATCCTACTTAAATCACTGATAGTATTATTAATCCTGTACAGTTTTAATCCTACTTAAATCACTGATAGTATTATTAATCCTGTACAGTTTTAATCCTACTTAAATCACTGATTTTATTATTAATCCTGTACAGTTTTTTAATCCTACTTAAATCACTGATAGTATTATTAATCCTGTACAGTTTTAATCCTACTTAAATCACTGATAGTATTATTAATCCTGTACAGTTTTAATCCTACTTAAATCACTGATAGTATTATTAATCCTGTACAGTTTTAATCCTACTTAAATCACTGATAGTATTATTAATCCTGTACAGTTTTAATCCTACTTAAATCACTGATAGTATTATTAATCCTGTACAGTTTTAATCCTACTTAAATCACTGATAGTATTATTAATCCTGTACAGTTTTAATCCTACTTAAATCACTGATAGTATTATTAATCCTGTACAGTTTTAATCCTACTTAAAATCACTGATAGTATTATTAATCCTGTACAGTTTTAATCCTACTTACATCACTGATAGTATTATTAATCCTGTACAGTTTTAATCCTACTTAAATCACTGATAGTATTATTAATCCTGTACAGTTTTAATCCTACTTAAATCACTGATTGTATTATTAATCAATCCTACTTAAATCACTATTATTAATCCTGTACAGTTTTAATCCTACTTAAATCACTGATAGTATTATTAATCCTGTACAGTTTTAATCCTACTTAAATCACTGATAGTATTATTAATCCTGTACAGTTTTAATCCTACTTAAATCACTGATAGTATTATTAATCCTGTACAGTTTTTAATCCTACTTAAATCACTGATTGTATTATTAATCCTGTACAGTTTTAATCCTACTTAAATCACTGATTGTATTATTAATCCTGTACAGTTTTAATCCTACTTAAATCACTGATAGTATTATTAATCCTGTACAGTTTTAATCCTACTTAAATCACTGATATTATTAATCCTGTACAGTTTTAATCCTAATCACTGTACACAGTTTTAATCCTACTTAAATCACTGATAGTATTATTAATCCTGTACAGTTTTATCCTACTTAAATCACTGATAGTATTATTAATCCTGTACAGTTTTAATCCTACTTAAATCACTGATAGTATTATTAATCCTGTACAGTTTTAATCCTACTTAAATCACTGATAGTATTATTAATCCTGTACAGTTTTAATCCTACTTAAATCACTGATAGTATTATTAATCATGTACAGTTTTTAATCCTACTTACATCACTGATAGTATTATTAATCATGTACAGTTTTTAATCCTACTTACATCACTGATAGTATTATTAATCCTGTACAGTTTTAATCCTACTTACATCACTCATAGTATTATTAATCCTGTACAGTTTTAACCCTACTTAAGTCACTGATTGTATTATTAATCCTGTACAGTTTTAATCCTACTTAAATCACTGATAGTATTATTAATCATGTACAGTTTTTAATCCTACTTACATCACTGATAGTATTATTAATCCTGTACAGTTTTAATCCTACTTACATCACTGATAGTATTATTAATCCTGTACAGTTTTAATCCTACTTACATCACTCATAGTATTATTAATCCTGTACAGTTTTAATCCTACTTAAATCACTGATTGTATTATTAATCCTGTACAGTTTTAATCCTACTTAAGTCACTGATAGTATTATTAATCCTGTACAGTTTTTAATCCTACTTACATCACTGATAGTATTATTAATCCTCTACTGTTTTTAATCCTACTTAAATCACTGATTGTATTATTAATCCTGTACAGTTTTTAATCCTACTTAAATCACTGATTGTATAATTAATCCTGTACAGTTTTAATCCTACTTAAATCACTGATTGTATTTTTAATCCTGTACAGTTTTTAATCTTACTTAAATCACTAATAGTATTATTAATCCTGTACAGTTTTAATCCTACTTAAATCACTGATATTATTATTAATCCTGTACAGTTTTTAATCCTACTTAAATCACTGATTGTATTATTAATCCTGTGCAGTTTTAATCCTACTTTAATCACTGATTGTATTTTTAATCCTGTACAGATTTTAATCTTACTTAAATCACTAATAGTATTATTAATCCTGTACAGTTTTTAATCCTACTTAAATCACTGATATTATTATTAATCCTGTACAGTTTTTAATCCTACTTAAATCACTGATAGTATTATTAATCCTGTACAGTTGTAATCCTACTTAAATTACTGATAGTATTATTAATCCTGTGCAGTTTTTAATCCTACTTAAATCACTGATAGTATTATTAATCCTGTACAGTTTTTAATCCTACTTAAATCACTAATAGTATTATTGATCCTATACAGTTTTTAATCCTACTTAAATCACTGATTGTATTATTAATCCTGTACAGTTTTTAATCCTACTTAAATCACTGATAGTATTATTAATCCTGTACAGTTTTTAATCCTACTTAAGTCACTGATAGTAGTATTAATCATGTACAATTTTAATCCTACTTAAATCACTGATTGTATTATTAATCCTATACAGTTTTTAATCCTACTTAAATCACTGATTGTATTATTAATCCTGTACAGTTTTTAATCCTACTTAAATCACTAATAGTATTATTAATCCTGTACAGTTTTTAATCCTACTTAAGCCACTGATAGTATTATTAATCCTGTACAGTTTTTAATCCTACTTAAATCACTGATAGTATTATTAATCCTGTACAGTTTTTAATCCTACCTAAATCACTGATAGGATTGTTAATCCACAGTTTTTCATATTTGATTGATATAGCAACTGTAAATTATATTATTTTCTGGGGACATGCTCCCCCAGACCAACCTCGGTTGAACTGTTTTTAGCAGCTCCATATAATTTCATTCTCTTATTACAAAATATTTATGTCTAATCAAGCGTTTACCCTCCTTCCAACACTACTGTAATACGGTTTGTAAATCCGGTTGTATTTATAGGAAAACAAAAACCTATAAAACATTCGAAAGACAAAGATTCGATTATTTTCGACAGTTCTTCAGTCAGACGGCTTTCAGACAAGCACGTAATTATGAAATATATTTATTTTTTTGGTTTTCTGTTTTGTGAGATTATGTTGATGGTTTTGTGAGAAAAGTCTTTGAAAAAATTGTTTAAGATGTTTTAGGTGTTTCTGGAAAATATAAATTTTCAATTTTTCCTGGGAAGTTTGGCTGTTGGATGTCAATAGAATTGTCGAAGTTGTTTTCTTTCTGTTGGTTGCAATTAACACAGCATTACATCCACCACTATACTGGTACAGATATGTAGACGACACGATTGCGGGATTCACATCTACAGAACACTCACTTAATTTTTTCTATCACATTAACTCTGTACATCCCAACATTAACTTCACATGTGAACAGGAAGAAAGCAATCAAATATTATTTCTTAACATCAAAATTACAAGAACCGATACACAATTTAAAACAGAAATCCACCGAAAAATCACCCATACTGGACTATACATTCCTTGGGACTCAGCACATGAAACAAAACAAAAACTCAACATACTAAGAAATCAAATAAATATAGCCATAAAACCATACTCACCAGATAAAATTAACGATGAATTAGACAAAATAAAACAATACTTCATCAACATCAATAAGTTTCCTCCACAAACCGTAGAAAACATTATACGCACACACCTAAACAGAAAGCAAAATCAACCAACAAAAGTAAATATATCTCACGAATCAAAAAATCACGCAACCATATACTGCTGTATACCATATATTCCTGACATCAGCAAACAAATAACCAACATTTGGCAAAAATTAGCAACAAAATATGACATTCCAGTTGATACCAAATTTATTCAAAAACCCGGCACAAAACTGAGGTCTATACTATGTAAAAACTACACTGACAAACACCACACCAACATTATTTATAAAATACAATGTGATATGCCACGACTTCTATATTGGAGAAACAAGTAGAAAAATGGAAACCAGATTCAAAGAACACAAAAAGTCACGTTTTCGAACACTGCTAATCAAATAAACACAACATAACCATAGAAAACACCCAAATACTAAATAAAGAAACAAACATAAACGTTCGCAAACTTAATGAAGCGTTACTGATACAACAACTCAAGCCCAATATAAACCAATACAAAGGAATACTTTTATACCTATATTAATAAATATAATCAAACATCTAAGCACGCCCTCTACATTCCTACACTCAACTGCACAACCCCTTTCAAATATACGGTCAGTTACCTCTTTCTTTATTTGTGAACCTGATGATGACCGAAGAAGGTCGAAACATTGTTCGCCTCTCTACATAGTGCTTTCTCTATCTATACCAGCTGTTTTTACATATAGACTCAATGTTGTAGTGTAACGTTAAAGAATATATCCCAAATCAAAAATAACATACACAATAAATTTAATGAGCGTAACAGAATTATTGAAAACACAAACTAATGTGTTTACTTCTAAGTATTGAGATTTGATACCGAACTCACTTCAAACGGTGTAATTAAATTATTTGAAAGTTATTGAAAAGCGTCGTAGCTAGGCCTAATTTGTGTATACGTTTTATGAAAAGATGATTTACTTTCATCTCATACAACATTTGGAGATCGTGTTTTGTTAACAGGAGATTTCTTAACTCATAAATATCTTCATACGTTTCATTTCTTCTTGTACAGAACAAGGCAGGTAACTTGGTCAAATTAAAAGGTTTTTTTTTAAATCTTCACAGTGAGGCTAATGAAAGCTGCTTACCATTTCAACGTGCGTAAAACAAAGAAACGGGAAAACAGTTTTAATAACATCAAAACAAAGACAATGCTGTAAAAGCGCTAAATTAATGTGTTGTTTTTATATCTGATTATATTAGTGATAAATCTAATACTTTTTAAGAACACCAAATCCAAAACCAAGACTGTGTACGCTCTAAATCAATGTGTTACCTTGGGTTTCGTTTTACCTTTCATTCAGTGATATTTATTTAATTCAAGTTAATCTAGTTACTTCACAATGTTCTTACAACTCAGGTTATAAATTTCTAATTAAAAACAGTATTTATTTTACAAACTGATCAGAGATTTGGGCTCCAATATGCTTTACTTTCCTTGCTTTCCTCTTTCATATATACAGAAAGAAAGAAAAAAAGAAATTGTTGTTGCGATTTTAACATTCTAAATGAAAGTGGACACCGTCCCTACACTGTACATTATTTGTAGGCCTAACCAATAAACACGACTGTACCGCTAACACGTTGTACATTTAAAATTAGTTATTCTCTTCACTTATACAGTATTTATACAGTATTAACTTGTTAATGACTTCAGAAACAATACTGTAAACAAGACGTTATTTTTCATTTATTTTCCAGATATTTTTATACTGCTAATGGCTACTATTAATCCAGTTTATGTGAAACAACGGTATGATTCACAGGTATCAAAAACTGCTGCTCAAAAGTTTGTATTAAAACTTACATTGTTTTCTTTCTTTCACCGTTATCTTGAAACGTTAAAAAGCTTCTGAACATAAACTTAACATACAAGTTTCAACATTTTTTTACTAAATCCGCAATGAATTAATCCAAACTTACTAACTACACGAGAGTTCGCAGAAAGACAAAGGTTTGATGAGAATGAAAGCGCCTCCTAAATTCAAAATATGTGTGTATCAAACACGTTTCATAAAAATAGCCTCCGATACGATCAAAATGTACCATTTTTAGTGATACATTCCATGAGAAAACATGCCAGTAATTTGAATTGTCATTCAAATTTTAAAGAAGTCTACTTCCCCCCACGAGCTAAGTAAAACAATCAACGTGAATGTCTTTGAATACCAGCTGGCCTGAAGAGCCCTGTTATTGAACAAAAAGGCCTAGTCGAATTCGAATATAACACATAAAGTATATTTTACATAATCTATCTACTATACTCAGTGTAAATAATCTGTAAAACATCCTTTATCCGCTGTATTCACAGTAAAAATGTCTCACATATACTCTGTCTACTAAATTTAAAGTATGTAATGTTTTACACCATATACTTGTTTAACATTATTTACACTGAATACAGTAGATAGAGTATGTTTAACACATTATTTACACTGAATACAGTAGATAGACAATGTTTAACACATTATTTACACTGAATACAGTAGATAGACAATGTTTAACACATTATTTACACTGAATACATTAGATAGACAATGTTTAACACATTATTTACACTGAATACAGTAGATAAAGTATGTATAACATTATTTACACTGAATACAGTAGATGGAGTATGTATAACATTATTTACACTGAATACAGTAGATGGAGTATGTATAACATTATTTACACTGAATACAGTAGATAAAGTATGTATAACATTATCTACACTGAATACAGTAGATAGAGTATGTTTACCACATTATCTACACTGAATACAGTAGATAGAGTATGTTTACCACATTATTTACACTGAATACAGTAGATAGAGTATGTTCACTACATTTTTTACACAGAATACAGTAGATAGAGTATGTATAACATTATTTACACTTAATAAAGTAGATAGAGTATGTATAACATTATTTACACTGAATACAGTAGATAGAGTATATATAACATTATTTACACTGAATACAGTAGATAGAGTATGTATAATACTATTTACACTGAATAGAGTGGATGGAGTATGTTTAACACGTTATATACTTTGAATATAACATCTCAAAGAGACTGAAGAACTCTCTTATTGGACGGATACACCTGTTTACTTCCTTTCAGATGTTTGATAAAGAACTTCAAGACAAGTAAATACTATTAAAAAACAAACTATTTTGAATCTATTTGTGTTAATTGTGTTTCGATACACCCTCATCCAGTCTCTTTCTGTTAGCGTTAATTACAAACTTTAGTGTGGTACGAACGTTCGTTATCTTCCAGTTAGCTGTTGTCTTCCGATATTGCGCCTTATAAAGAAGTTACGTTGCTAGGTGGGTTGATTTTTACCTGAGATACCTCTCTAAGGAACAACTTACATTCCTATATTCTTCATTAGTCCATTTTCTTTGTTTTTCAGGGCGCACAAACATCTATTTAACTCTCAACTGAAGACTGATAACGTGAAATGCACGTTTTATTCTTTCTTGTTGTTTGTATCAATCTGTTTTCATATTATACATCACATAAACTTGAGTTTCTTCTGTTTTGCCTTACCCTAACTTTAAAGTAAACTTAGGTTTATCTCTTTTGTCTTGTCATAGCTTTTGTTTTATATAACCATTTGCACAGTACTTTGGATTTATTCAAAAGTTATAATATTTTTAGTGTGTTATTGCACTTATATTTCTATGACGTAATGAAATCTGACAAACATTCACTGTGTGAAACTGTCACGTTCTTTCTAGTTTCTATTATTTCAAAAGGTCGAGCGTGGCCCGTCATATGATTCCTGAACGGCCAGTCCGACAATTCGTGATTCACGCTCTATTGTCCCAGAAACGCTTTTCTAATTTTGGGGTCACAAAATGTAGCAACCAGCTACAACTAATCCTGAAACGTCAGATAAGATGACGTAACATAGTAGCATTAATGACTCAGACGTCAAAGTCCTTGAACTTACATGTTACCTATGTCTATGGTATTACGATATTCACTTTGGATGTTGCTTCTTTGTGTGTGTGTTGAAAGGAATCAGCGGCTGGTCAATGGACAACCACTAATTTCTTTGAATGATGAGTCATTTCCAAGATAGTCTACAGTTCAGTGTTTTTAGGTGTCTTTGATTTCGTCACTACCCGCGAGGATCACAAAATACTTGTTAGCCCAAAGGACTTTCGTGCTATTTCGGGTTGGTTTTCAGTAAAAATTCTTCCTATTAAATATTGAACCAAGTAAAGGGATTCCAGAGTAGGATTCGAAAAACAAAAGGTAGAAACAAGACACGACAAGTTATTTTACGTTTATTATTATTATGTTCAATATAACAAATCGATTTAAATATATATATATATATATATCTTTGTATTACATAACTGCTTTAAAACAAATATTATTTCTCACGTATTAAACATACAACCTGTAAGAACTGATGAACAAAATAAAAATATAAACCAATTATTTTCCAGTTTTCTATAACACGTAACATCATGTATTGGGCTCTATGTTTAGCTGGCAAGGTTTCATGGACTCTATGTTTAGCTGGTAAGGTTTCATGGGCTCTATGTTTAACTGGTAAGGTTTCATGGGCTCTATATTTAGCTGGTAAAGTTTCATGGGCTCTATGTTTAGGTGGCTATGTTTCATGGGCTCTATGTTTAGCTGGTAAAGTTTCATGGGCTCTATGTTTAGCTGGTAAGGTTTTATGGGCTCTGTGTTTAGCTGGTAAGGTTTCATGGGCTCTATGTTTAGCTTGTAAGGTTTCATGGGCTCTATGTTTAGCTGGTTAGGTTTCATGAGCTCTATGTTTAGCTGGTAAAGTTTCATGGGCTCTATGTTTAGTTGGTAAGGTTTCATGGGCTCTATGTTTAGCTGGTTAGGTTTCATGGGCTCTATGTTTAGCTGGTTAGGTTTCATGGGCTCTATGTTTAGCTGGTTAGGTTTCATTGGCTCTATGTTTAGGTGGTAAGGTTTCATGGGCTCTATGTTTAGCTGGTTAGGTTTCATTGTCTCTATGTTTAACTGGTAAGTTTTTTTGGTTGTTATTATTTTTGAAGACGTTATTTCATTCCAGCCAAGTGTTTGACAGTCACAGGAGTGTTACTCTTTAATTATGTGATATGATAATAGGTGCTTAGGAGACGAAAGGTATTTCATTACAGCTGTATGTTTGTAGTCCATTCATGTCTGTTTCTTCTTTTTATTCATTCTATCTTCTTACGTTATTTTTCCCGCGAAATCTTGCGTCAAAAGCCAACAATAAGAACAGCAAATCAGCATTGAAGTATCTTCATGATCAGCGTCACCTAACGGCTAGAACATGACGTAATGGTGTAACAAATGTTCTGTTTGTTGTAACAACATCTACAGATTGAAACCGAAAAGGAGAGAATGTCTCCAAACATGAAGTTTGGATACAGAAACAGCAACAAACAAACTGAGGTCGATTATCGCGAAAAAGCACCAGAGTCTGTGGATAATATTGGATCAGAATTTTTTTATCTGAAATAGGTAGTTGGAGTGTTCCTATCTGGAATACACAACGCTGCAGGATCTGTAGTCTGCTGCAGTAGAAGAGATCTCCAAGCGTTGTAGTCATATGCTTGACAAGGCCGAATGAAGTCTATATGGAGATACACTCCAAACAGTGTGGCCATATGTTAGACGAGGTCTACTGAAGGCTTCAAATGGATATACTCCACGCAGAATGTCCATATGTTTGACAAGGCTGAATGAAGTCTGTCGGAGATACACTCCAAATAGTGTGTCCATATGTTTGATAAGGCAGAATGAAGTCTTTATGGAGATACACTCCAAGCAGTGTGGCCATATATTTGACGAGATCGAGTAAAGTCTTTAGTGAGATACACTCCAAACAGTGGGGCCATATGTTAGACGAGGTCGAGGGAAGTCTCCAAGGAGAATACACTCCAAGCAGAGAGGCCATATGTTAGATGAGGTCGAATGAAGTCTTTATGGGGATACACTTTAAACACTGTGGCCATATGTTAGATGAGGTCGAATGAAGTCTTTATGGGAATACACTCCAAGCAGTGTGGCCATATGTTAGACGAGGCCGAATATAGTCGTTATGGAGATACACTTTAATTAGTGTGGCCATATGTTAGGTGAGGTCGATGGAATCTTTATGGAGTTATAAGATAAGCGGTGGCTTTAAGCCCCAATAAGTGAAATCGGAATGGAACATTTTATCAAAAAGCTGTCAGCTGTCTCCCAGGTGTTTATCAAGTATGAATCCGCGGTATTTAACTGAGGCATGTGGGAACATTCTCGACATTATTGAGTTCTGACATGGTTACAATTTATGTCGAATTAGGACAAGGAGAGTTTACTTGATTTTGAAATAATGAATAATAAGATACCAGTCGTCTTAGGTCTGGCTAGTTGGTGACCATTCAGCTTTACTTGGTTGATTATTTTGTTGATAGAGTCCATGAACTTCTGAGTCATCTTGCATTCTGAAATTACTAAAATAATTTTAAAAGTTTGACAATCATTAACTTCTTACTCATTTCTTTTATCGTAAGTTCAGTGGCAATTGACCAATCATAGAACAATATTCTTTCTATCAATTAATTAATTACACAAATACACTGCTGGCCGAAATCTTAAGGCCAATGAACATAAAGAAAAAATATGCATTTTGCGTTGTTAGACTCAACCACTTATTTGAGTAGAGCTTCGAAAGATGAAAATAAGAAAAGGGAAAATAAAAATAAACTTTTTTAGCGTTTAATAGGTAAAATGTGAACACTATGAAATTAGACTAAATACTAGCTGGTCATAAGTTTAAGACCATACCAAAAAGAAGTTCTAAACAGGGTAAGAAATATCCAACAATAGGTCTCAGTAATTAGTTGCACGACTCTCATTGCGAATAACTTCAAACATTCGCTTTGGCATGGTCGATATAAGTGTTTGCAGAAGGCTGGCTGGAATGTTATTACAAGTGGTGAAGATGGCTTCACCAAGATCATGCACCGTTTGGAATTGACGTCCATTTCTATAGACTTCCCTTGTCATCTACCCCCAAACATTTTCAGTAGGGTTCAGTTCGGGCGAATAACGTGATTCTTTTGGACCATCCAGAATTGTGGATTGCAGCGTTGTCCTGCTGAAAGATCCAGTCATTTCCACACGAGCGAGGGCCTTCAGTCAATAAGGATGCTCTCCAACATGCCAATGTAGCCAGCTGCTGTTTAACGCCCCTGTATAACCTGAAGCTCCATTGTTCCATGTGGAGCCTCCACCACTGTGTCGTGTAGAAAATGTCTCCGGTGGGATATCCTTATCGTGCCAGTAACGTTGGAAGCCATCTGGACCATTCAGGTTAAATTTTTTCTCATCAGAGAACAACACCTTCTTCCACTTTTCTACATCCCATGTTTGGTGCTTCTCAGCAAAGTTTAATCGAGCTGTTTCGTGGTGTGGAAGGAGGCGTGACCTTTGAAGACGTTTACAGTTTTTAAAGCCTTTCTCTCGCAGATGCCGTCTTATTGTTTTTGAGCTGCATTCTGTATCCGTAAGGGCCTTAATCTGGTTCGACGATCGGCTGGTGTCTTGAAATTCTCGTTCCGTATCCCTCAGGGTCTTTTAAGAAATTTGCAACAGCAGTTTTACTACGCCCAATCTCACCAGCGATGACACGTTGAGAGAGACCTTGGTTTTGCAGCTCGACAATTCTGCCACGTTCAAACTCTGTCATCTTTTTAGCCTTTGTCATGTTTTTACCCAATGTAACACAGGAGATGTCAGTGGGAGATGTTGACAACGCTAATGCTTGAGCACAAATGACTAAATTTCGTTACGTGTTTACCGATTAACGCTTCGTTTCAGTATGGTCTTAAACTTTTGACAAACTGGTATTTAGGCTAATTTTATAGTGTTCACATTTTCCCTATTAAATGTTAAAATGTTTTTGTTTTGTTTTTTTCCCTTTTCTTATTTTCATCTTTCGAAGCTGTACTCAAACAAGTGGATGAGTCTAACAATGCAAAATGCATATTTTTTCTTTGTGTTTATTGGCCTTAAGATTTTGGTCACCAGTGTGTGTCTTAAAATTTCTTCTTCGTGTTAAACACTTTGTTCCGAAAAACGAGCATTTTTTTATTATTTATGAGCTGGTTTGCCTTTTCAATGTAAAGGAATACGTTATATCCATATCCACCACAAGGTAGCTATTTGTTTGAATACGGCTAATCACTATTCAAGATCCTAAGAGGAAGATGATTTAAGTTGATCCTTTCTTTAGGTTTTCTTTGGATTAGGTTTTAATTCATTTTTTCACCTGCGATACTGCTATAGAATAGCAATGTTAATATCTCGCTGGTCTATGGTCATAGTTTCCTCATGAAACTAAAATATGACTCTTCATTAAGTGCCCCATGAGTTTGTTTGTTTTGGATATCGCCCATAGCTAAACGAGGGCTAATTTAGCAGTGAAAGACTAGAGGAAAGGCACCTAAACACCATCAGCCACTGTCAACTGTCGGGCTACTCTTTTACCAATGAATAATGGGATTCACTGTCACATTACAACGCCCCCAGGACTGTAATGGCGAGCATGTTTTGTGAGACGGGGATTCGAACCAGCGACCTTCAGACTGCGAGTCTCGCGCCCTGATCACCTGGCCATGCCGAGGCCTGCCTAATGTCAATGATACTTCTTTATCAATGGTTCACTCCTTGCTTGAAGTAAGGATTTCTTCAGTTATTTCTTTCGTGGTTGTCTTATCGTAAATAGTCTTCAGTTAGACGTAGGTTTAGGCTCGAAACGAAGGAGGTGTATCTATAATAAAACAACAGTCTAAAGTTTTTCTTTTTACACTCATTTTGGTTATAGTAAGCCTCTCTTACGTGTTTTCAGTCTATTTACAGACTGACAGACAGACATAAACATGTAAAGGAGGTCACTAAACTTCTAACCAAAATTTTGTTGATGGAGACCAGAGCACCGTTCTTCTTCTGTACAGTTTTCAGTTGGCTTTGATAAGGTATAGCAGAACCAGATTTGATAAGGTATAGCAAACCAGATTTGATAAGGTATAGCAGAACCAGATTTGATAAGGTATAGCAGAACCAGATTGACTGTGGCCCTGTGAACAAAATTTTCTGTTATTTCTGAAAATTAGGACAATAACCAAAGACTATCAACTGGGAGTCTTCCTCAGACTGTCTAACTGCACCTGAAGTGGCTTAAGGTTTATGTTTCCTAATCAAATGACTATTGGGTTCTTACACCCTTGTGCAAATTAATTGAAACAAATGCTCATTTTACAATATTTTCAGCATGGTGGTCGATGTAGGATCGCTGGACACAGGCGGCGTCATTAGGCGTGTTTTGCAGTACAGTCGATCTATTTTTGGGATATATGACGAAATTTTGAGGAATATTACGTCATTCGAAACTGCGTTAGAAGGGCAAGGAGACCAGTTAAAAAAACAACTTCTTATCAACTCAATGAAGAAAAAACGGTATCAATGGGGTCTGAAATACAAGAACTGGACACAAGAATAATGGAGGAAGGTGTTATTCAGTGATGAGACTCATTTCTTCGTACAGAGTCAAAGAAGTCTTCATGTTCGCAGATCTCCAGGTGAGAAACTTCGAGAATCTCACATCAATCAGTTCGTAAAACATCCCTTGAAGAAGATGTTTTGGGACTTTTTCAGCTACTGTGGCGTCGGAGGCTTACATATCGTAGAAGGTATGATGCGAGGACCACAGTACATCGAAGTTTTGCAGAGAAGAGTCGTTCCAGAATTGAAAAAAGAGATTTCCAGATGGATCTGGCATTTTTCAGCAAGATCTGGCTTCGTTCCAAACATCGAAACTTGTGAAGAATTTTATGACTATAACATGAATAAAGATGCTGGACTGGCCTGGAAACTCTACGGACTTAAATCCTATTGAAAAGCTTTGGGCGATTTGTAAAGAAAGACTTCGGGGAAAAGACTGTACTACAAAAGATAAGCTAATTGAAGCCATAATGGAGTTGTGGTACCGCGTTCCAAAAATTAGTAAAGATTCCGGTCAACTCGTGGACTCGATGCCAAAGCGGATTAATGATTTTCTGAAAAATAAAGGCGGTTATATCATGTATTAATTTGTGAGTAATTTTTAGATTTTCAGAAATAAAACGTAAAAATTGAAGAAATCGTAGTTTTCCGTCTCGTTTCAATTAATTTGCACAAGGGTGTCCTTTGTTCGTGAAATTATAACATATGTAATGATTTTTGAAAAGCATCCCTGATAGATTTAACATCTAATATTCAATGACAATTATGTATTGGGCAGCCTATAAACAGTAACCTAATGTTGTTTGTTTATTGTTAATCACAAAACTACACTGTGGGCTATCTGTGCTATGCCCACAAGAAATATTGAAACCAGGCTTTCAGCGTTAGAAGTTTTTATACTTACCGCTGAATCACTAGGAGGGAAACAACCTATTTTCAAATGTTTTTGATTCGTTAGACGTTCTAACAACACTTCCCATATGCTGGATAGTTTATTTTCAGCTAATTCCGATAAACGCTAGGGTGCATGCCCCAGTGACATCTATTAAACTATCGAGCGTGAACTGTAGGGTAGATGTTCCAGTGGCTTGCATTAGCAGTGGGGTAGATACCCCAAATGGTTATGTTAGACTCTCGAGTATGAGCAGTTGATTAAATATTTCAGAATCGCGTGTTAAACTATCAAATGTGAACTGTGGGGTGGACGCCCCAATTGACTCTGTTAACCGTCGTGTGTGATATGAAGTATTATAATCACACTCTAATTTAGGGTGACCCTCGAGGGGCCGAGGAACGTCTATTTGGGAACTGTTAATGTATTTATACCACCACCATCTTAGTCACTAGCTTCCAACTTGAATATATGTAAGATTATATAAATAGCAACTTTAGCAAATTGTATTGAAGGAAATATAAAATTATTCATGAGAAATTATAATCAGCGCGTGCTTGTACTCATATTTAACTCACTTGTTTCAATTTATTTTATGAGTCTTCGTCACTGTTCAATAGAAGGATGAAAGACATATTGTTGTGTCGTTCATGTAGAGCTTGAAGACGTCCGTCGAGCAAATGACCACTTCCTGGAGATTAGGAGGAAGACGGTATGCAAGACCCCACAGCCCCAAGTAGTTCGAGTGAAGGATTACTTTCCAGACGTTTCCAAACAGTACGTACCTCGTTGTACCATACTACATCGGTGTGCAGATGAAACTGGGTGTTGCGATGACGAACTCCATACATGTGGCCCCCTATACACGCAGGAAGTCACCTTACATTTCTATGTAAGTGTTCCTTGCTAGTTCCCAACTACTCTACTTCCCAGTGTTCCGTAGCGAGGCCTGGTTTAGTTTGATAACTTAGAAGTGAGATTGTGTGTCAACTGTGTACGTATGTGTATTTATTTTTATACTTAGGCCAAAAATTATAATATCAAAAACAAAGAATGATTAATGAACTGTTCTTTTGCTCCAAATCATCAGCCAATAATTGTTTTATTTTATCTTTTCCCAATCTTCTGTTTTCAATTTTACTAGAGTCACATTAATCAGCACTGTCACATAGAATATTTAACGTACACTTTTAGACCTGCATGTAAATCTTAAAGTGTAACATTTCATTACATGCTTTGACCTCATTTTAAGAATCAACAATAATAAATGAGTATGATTTAGGAATTGTTTAATTTTCAAAACAACAAAATCTATTATCATACCAATAAACATATAAAGAAGACGCCTGTTCAACTTAATACAAAATTTATCTAGAAAGATGGTAAGATTTCCACGTTGTTTATATATAGGCCTAAATTAATCAGTGTTTTCACATTGCTACAAAAACTTGTCGTCTGCAAAGTTTTGCTGCCTAAACTACCCTGAAGATCTTCATTTATCAGTACGTGAAAATTTTCACCATTAGGTTTGTTCACGTTCATTACGTGGTTGAGCAAATTGATTGTAATTAGGCCTAAATGAATCAACATTAATTGATTGTGCTGCAATTGTGTAGCTTTGTGCTTTAGTAGGAACAAAAAACGCTCTATATTATGATATTATATATTCGATTACTTAAAGAGAACCTCTCTTACACCTAATTTTTGGATGATTTATGATTCTACGCTTACTATGAAAATAGCCTTCCCTATCAACGTTGAAGAAATCATTTCGTTGTACTAATATAAAATGTTTCATAAAAAACGAGTTTTTTGTTGTTTTTTTGTACCGGCATCTACGATAATGAACCATACCAAAGTTGAAACTTTGACCACGATGTTACTAAAATAGTACATTTCTCTACCACAGACCCTCCATCTTAAAGACAACAGCATACGAATAGGATTGAACAATGCCGTAGAAAAGTTACTGTTTATCAATCATACCGAATGCGAGTGTCAACCAATAAACAACCGACCACGAATACAAGCAAAACCCACCAGTCAACGTCGTGGGCCCCCTGGTGATCAAACATCAAAGTAAGTTGTATATTCTTTGTTTGCGAAGGAAATTACACGTTAAATTCTCCTGTCAGCTCTGTTTTAGTGATGTTACAACGTACATCAGAAATCTAAGTAGTCCAAGAAATAAAACAAACAGTTGTTCGAGTTAACAAAAATAAAATAAGAGCCATATTAGATTTCTAGTATGATTCACGATTCAACACAAGGTAGGTAAATCACGTGACTAGTTGTTGCTTCTCTCGTTCGTATTATCTACATCACGTGAGGTACTCATCTCATTCTAGTCCTTTGTTTGGTGTAATAGGTATCGTACAAACAACCTTCAGTTACTTTCAACATTTTCAAGCCTACTACTACGAAATATTTCGACTGTTGCGATAAGGCCAGTGACTTAATAAAGTCGTAATAGCTAATTACAAAGAATCAAAATGAAATTTTCATAAATATGTGTACTCCTGGGTAATTCATTAAAAATATATTTAAATAAATTAATTGAAGGTTACAAATTACTTGCAGTTAAAATGTGAAGAAAATACATTGACTTACCTGTTGGTACTATGGTAAAATTTCAACGGGTGTTTTAAATATTGCTAGGTAGTAATCACGTTGTAAACTAAACAGAAAATTAAAAGGACGTGTAAAATTTGTTTGTTTTTGTTAAATAATAAATTAGTTGTAAGATGCGTATTGTCAAATATCCATGGGCTAAACGGCCAGGTCAGAGACTGCTAACACTCAGACATAACCTCTTGTAGTCTAGAACTACTACTGACCAGAGGAAGGGCAAGCGGGGTCAGGTGGTTAATCTGAGGATCGCGGGTTCGAATCCCCGTCGCACCAACCATGCTCTCCCTTTCAGCCGTGGGGGCGTTATAATGTGACGGTCAATCCCACTATTCGTTGGTAAAGGAGTAGCCCAAGAGTTGGCGGTGGGTGGTGATGATTAGCTTCCTTCCCTCTAGGCTTACACTGCTAAATTAGGGACAGCTAGCATGGATAACCCTCGTGTAGCTTTGCGCGAAATTCAAAAATAAACACATTTTATCGTGTGTATTACATCTTTTTTTATGAAGGTTTTAGGTTCTTTTTTCTCTCTCTCTGGCACTGTTGAGTGTCAGTCACGAAACCCGGGTAAAGGTAGCAGGTTTTAGTTATTGTTTGATATTTAATTGCATGAAGACTTTCAGGAAAAATCGGTCGTTAATTATAGGTGAAAAATAAACGTTGAAAACAACAACCTGCCTGACATTTATTGTTACATGTTTTAACAAGTGGGTTTTGATTAGTTATGTTCAGTAAGTGCACGTGGTGTTCTTAAACTTATTATGAAAGCACCTAGACTAATATTTACTTTTGTTTTCCTAACAGAAACATTATTTAGGTAGATTTTTTTTTTCTTCAGCGGGCAGTACGTCTAGCTTTGAACTTCAATAACATTTAGGAACATGTGTTCGTAAGAGTGTGGTGTGTCTGTGTGTGTTTTCTTATAGCAAAGCTACATTGGGCTATCTGTTGAGTCTACCGAGAGGAATCGAATCTCTAATTTTAGTGTTGTAAATCCACAGACCGCCTTATCAGTGGAGTTCGGTATGCGTGCCCTAGACCTACAGCATTATTTAAATTCATGTTTCCGTAAAAGGACGAAATGTCTGGCCTAGAACTACATCATATTATTCAGGTACATGTTTTTGTAAGAGGGAAATATGTCTGGTCCAGTACTACAGCATTATTTAGTTTGTCTGGGTAAGTCTGGTAGTCAGCAGCTAAAAGAGATAGCGCTCGTTGATTATACCAAAGGCGTTATGCAAAACCAGAATATACGTCAGCCAGAAGTAGTTCAGGTTACGGTTCCAGCTCGTGCGTCAAGTTACACATAATTTTTAAACACTAATGATATGAAAGTTTCGAAAACTAATAAGCTAAAGAAACTATAGTTTATCATATTTAAATCATGAAACAGATTACAAAAAAAAAATAAACGTTAAAACTTTCTACTCGGACCACAACAAATTCTGCACTCTAGACACGAGATAAATAATTTTATCTTTTTTAGACTTGTCTGTTTTTGATAGTGAAAGTGACGAGTGAAAGACAGTCTAACGAAGTTACTGTTATGGTAATCACCGTTATTATCATGCACAAGCACGTGCAACATGTCACTGACGCGTCACGTACATTGGCTGTATACGTCACTTTCTTGATGTTTGCCGAAAGCTCATTCGGAACAGAACAATATAGTTGGTTGGAGAACTCCAATATCCAGTAGGTGGGTATCGTGATTCACTCGCTTTTTAACTTTACAGAATATTGTAAATCCGAACGAATTAAACAAAGCTTAAAATATTTTCTCAGTTTTCTGCATTTCCAGATCAGTTGTAAGATAACATTTAGCTTTCTCACATACGTAAAAAACTGAAAAAACGGCATATGACAAAGCAAATCCAACCTCTACACACATCAGATAGGGTTAAGTCAAATATGTGTGATAATACAGTCTATTAAGATACGATAATACAGACTACTAATACATAGTAATACAGTCTATTAAGATACGATAATACAGACTACTAATACATAGTAATACAGTCTATTAAGATACGATAATACAGACTACTAATACATAGTAATACAGTCTATTAACATACGATAATACAGACTACTAATACATAGTAATACAGTCTATTAACATACGATAATACAGACTACTAATACATAGTAATACAGTCTATTAACATACGATAATGCAGACAACTAATACATAATAATACAGTCTATTAACATACGATAATGCAGACTACTAATACATAATAATACAGTCTATTAACATACGATAATGCAGACTACTAATACATAATAATACAGTCTATTAACATACGATAATGCAGACTACTAATACATAATAATACAGTCTATTAACATACGATAATGCAGACTACTAATACATAATAATACAGTCTATTAACATACGATAATACAGACAACTAATACATAATAATACAGTCTATTAACATACGATAATACAGACTACTAATACATAACAATACAGTCTATTAACATACGATAATACAGACTACTGATACGTAATAATACAGACTATTAACATACGATAATACAGACTACTAATATACCATAATACAGTATGTAATGTATTACAATACGCTAATATATGATAATACAGTCTACTAATGTAATACAATACGCTAATATATGATAATACAGTACACTAATGTATTACAATACGCTAATATACGATAATACAGTCTACTAATGTAATACAATACGCTAATATATGATAATACAGTCTACTAATGTAATACAATACACTAATATATGATAATACAGTACACTAATGTATTACAATTCACTAATATTTGATAATACAATCTACTAATGTATTACAATACACTAATATATGATAATACAGTACAATTATGTATTACAATACACTAATATTTGATAATACAGTACATTAATGTATTACAATACACTAATATATAATAATAGTCTACTAATGTATACAATACACTAATATATGATAATACAGTACACTAATATAATGCAATACATTAATACATGATAATACAGTCTACTAATGTAATACAATACACTAATATATGATAATACAGTCTACTAATGTAATACAATACACTAATATATAATAATACAGTGCACTAATGTATTACAATACACTAATATATGATAATACAGTGCACTAATGTATTACAATACACTAATATATGATAATACAGTCTACTAATGTATTACAATACACTAATATATGATAATACAGTACACTAATGTAATACAATACACTAATATATGATAATACAGTACACTCATGTATTACAATACACTAATATATGATAATACAGTACACTCATGTATTACAATACACTAATATATGATAATACAGTACACTAATGTAATGCAATACACTATTATATGATAATGCAGTCTACTAATGTATTACAATACACTAATATATGATAATACAGCCTACTAATGTAATACAATACACTAATATATGATAATACAGTACACTAATGTATTACAATACACTAATATATGATAATACAGTACACAAATGTATCACATGGTCCTCTTGTAGTACCATATTCTCCTATACATGGTAGATAAATAGCTTTTGTTTCTTAACAGATTTTACCATTGTCGTTTAAAACTGTGGAATTTCACTGTGTTGTGAAAACACATCAGCAATAACCTTTAGATGTGACAAAACTGTAACGATGACCTGTAGCTGTGATAACACTACAGCAGTGACCTTTAGATGTGACAACACTGTAACGATGACCTGTATCTGTGATAAAACTACAGCAGTGACCTTTAGATGTGACAACACTGTGACGACGACCTGTATCTGTGATAACACTACAGCAGTGACCTTTAGATGTGACAACACTGTAACGACGACTTGTATCTGTGATAACACTACAGCAGTGACCTTTAGATGTGACAACACTGTAACGATGACCTGTATCTGTGATAACACTACAGCAGTGACTTTTAGATGTGACAACACTGTGACGACGACCTGTATCTGTGATAACACTACAGCAGTGACCTTTAGATGTGACAACACTGTAACGATGGCCTGTATCTGTGATAACACTACAGCAGTGACTTTTAGATGTGACAACACTGTAACGATGGCCTGTATCTGTGATAACACTACAGCAGTGACCTTTAGATGTGACAACACTGTGACGACGACCTGTATCTGTGATAACACTACAGCAGTGACCTTTAGATGTGACAACACTGTAACGACGACTTGTATCTGTGATATCACTACAGCAGTGACCTTTAGATGTGACAACACTGTAACGACGACTTGTATCTGTGATAACACTACAGCAGTGACTTTTAGATGTGACAACACTGTAACGACGACCTGTATCTGTGATAACACTACAGCAGTGACCTTTAGATGTGACAACACTGTAACGATGGCTTGTATCTGTGATAACACTACAGCAGTGACTTTTAGATGTGACAACACTGTAACGACGACCTGTATCTGTGATAACACGACAGCAGTGACCTTTAGATGTGACAACACTGTAACGATGGCTTGTATCTGTGATATCACTACAACAATACAAATATATTTTAATATACAAACAACAATACAATTCATAATAACGGTTATTACAAATAATACTGAGTATTTTATCTCGTCTGGAGCTGAATATTTTATCGACGGTTCGCGGTGAGCGAATTAATTCTAATTTATTTGCTAAAGGTTTACAAACTTACAAACAATATTAAGCCCTCTATCCGGTCTGCAACTGAAAACTTTGTCGACTGTTCACGAGCCGCGAATCACTTTTATGTTGATACACTTCCTTTGACGGGAGTACTAAGTAACTCTATTCTTCACACGTGAGTTTTTCTGATGAAAATATCTAATGTCCTCGTAAAAATATTTAGATCCGAAGCTAATTCTCTGAAATTTGTGATGTTTGAAATATATGAACGTTCCTGATCAAATGTTTGTCGTTTTCCTATTAATAAGCATTTACCACAATTATAGTTTCCGCTGTTTTAGGCCCGGCATGGCCAAGTGTTTTAAGGCGTTCAACTCGTAATCCGAGTTCGCGGGTTCGAATCCCGGTCGCACTAAACATGCTCGCCCTTTCAGCCGTAGGAGCGTTATAATGTGACGATCAATCCCACTATTCTTTGATAAAAGAGAAGCCCAAGAGTTGGTGGTGGGTGGTGATGACTAGCTTCCTTTCCTCTAGTGTTACACTGCTAAATTAGGGACGGCTAGGATAGCCCTCGAGTAGCTTTGCGCGAAATTCAAAACAAACAAACCGATGTTTATAGTATACTGAGTGTAGCAAACCAACAGTATTATTAAACTGTTTCTCCGCGTGTGTATTTATTAGTTTTAACGCGACATTATCGAAAGTTCACTTAGCAGCAACACCGGCAATCGCTAGTATCACATACACATTTAGTAGTTGTTGATTCTTACGCCCAAGAATCTTCTACAAATTTAGACTAGGCGGAACTTTCGCGATACACATATGCAATTCTAAATATATATTAAACTGAAACAAGCAGATAATAAAATAGATACGTAATAGTGAATCTGTTACAGGGACAACTCAACAACGACTTTCAGCTTGTGATGACCTTGCAGTTGGGACAACGAAGCGATAAAGACCTTTAGCTGAACAAAGAAGCATTTAACATAAGAATTCCTCTTGTAATATGGAAACAATGCAAATCGTTAAACTCAGAAAAAACAACAAGTCCATATAAACCTGCCAGGTGGCAACCCTAGCTATGTACTTGCTGTCACTTACAAGGTTCAATTCCATAAAAACATCAACCAGGTGGCAATTTTAGTTACCGTTACGTCCAAGGTTAGAGCTGTGACCAGGCTCGGTACTTCAACTGTATGAATATTATAACCATAACAGTGAATTCTGTTCTTCTAATAAGAGTAGAAGCCTCATAGGCGACAACTGCTGTTGACCTTATGCCCTCCCACTGATCAGTAATTCTAACTTATGAATGAGTCTCTGACCTGGCCGCTTAACCCATATGTTACACAAGGTGTCGTTCAGGCTAAAAATAGCGATTTTTTTCCCCGGAATTTATTAGCACAGGACTACGTCAATACTTCTGCACATAGACGTGCCAAGTATTGAACTTATTTATAGACTAGAGAAGAAATAGATTAGAAATTTGTAATTTTGTGCGATTTTTTTTTTCGTATTTAATTAGGAGAATTACAAGATTAGAGGACAGCGTGTCTACAGTCTGGCTGTTTAACAGATGTCATATCTTTCTGAAAGTGTGTCAGCAGTCTGGCTGTTTAACAGACGTCAGATCTTTCTGAAAGTGTGTCAGCAGTTTGGCTGTTTAACAGATGTCAGATTTTTCTGAAAGTGTGTCAGCAGTCTGGCTATTTAACAGATGTCAGATCTTTCTGAAAGTGTGTCAGCAGTCTGGCTGTTTAACAGATGTCAGATTTTTCTGAAACTGTGTCAGCAGTCTGGCTGTTTAACAGATGTCAAATCTTTTTGAAAGTGTGTCAGCAGTCTGACTGTTTAACAGATGTCAGATCTTTCTGAAAGTGTGTCAGCAGTCTGGCTGTTTAACAGATATCAGATCTTTCTGTAAGTGTGTCAGCAGTCTGGCTGTTTAACAGATGTCAGATCTTTCTGAAAGTGTGTCAGCAGTCTGGCTGTTTAACAGATGTCATATCTTTCTGAAAGTGTGTCAGCAGTCTGGCTGTTTAACAGACGTCAGATCTTTCTGAAAGTGTGTCAGCAGTTTGGCTGTTTAACAGATGTCAGATTTTTCTGAAAGTGTGTCAGCAGTCTGGCTATTTAACAGATGTCAGATCTTTCTGAAAGTGTGTCAGCAGTCTGGCTGTTTAACAGATGTCAAATCTTTTTGAAAGTGTGTCAGCAGTCTGACTGTTTAACAGATGTCAGATCTTTCTGAAAGTGTGTCAGCAGTCTGGCTGTTTAACAGATATCAGATCTTTCTGTAAGTGTGTCAGCAGTCTGGCTGTTTAACAGATGTCAGATCCTTCTGAAAGTGTGTCTACAGTCTTGTTTTTTAACAGATGTCAGATCCTTCTGAATGTGTGTCTACAGTCTCGATGTTTAATATATAGTAACTTACATGCTCAAAATAGATCACTTTAAATATGGTGTATCTCAAACACTAACTACAAGACCTTCTTATCCACCACCAAGTTTCCTCTGATCAGGCAGTGCTTAATACTAGATACTTAACACTTTTGTTTACTTAAGACTTCGAATGAAAGGAAGCGTCTCACTTTAGTTGTTGGTGTTATTGTATTAGATGTAATTCACATAATCGTATTTTCTCACCAGGTGTCAGAAATGTCCTGTTCCTTTCTACATGCGAGAGTATCCTGACGGGAGATGTAGTTGCGATTGCTTTGACCACCAGAAGCCCTGTTTACGAATCAAAAGAGGACGAGATGCTCTTGTAGGTGTAGAAAAGAGGTATGTCATATTTCTTAATGACCAAGGAGACGTCATCTTTCATAATTATCTATCATAAGCTATATTTTGTTATGGACCAGTTCATGTCATATTCCATTATGACTTAGTGTACGTTGAACTTTAGTTGAAATGTTTCAAGGCTTTATAAAACACAAATATTCACTCTTTAGATTCAAAAACAAAATGTATTTAATATTAATAATTGGGGTAATATTTACTTTTCTATTTCAAATGTTTAAAATTACGTTTTTGCAACATCCAGAAATGTTCTTTATAACGAAGGTTATTTTGGTCAGATCCACAAGACCCATTAAAAGTCCTTCATAGTAAGTTGATTTTACCAGGTCCATGACGCAAATGGTTATTGAAATAACTAATAGATGAATATTTTGGTCAATGTGTATTTTTTAAAAAATATTTAACGCCAGTTAATTGCGAAAACAGTTACATTTTAAATTTTCTTATGTTTCAGACTTTGTGTATTTTATCAGTTAACATTGGTTTCTTGATCTTGCTACTTTTGACCTCTTCTTTATTTTTTCGACAGTTATATTCCTGGTCTAGATCTTTGTACATGTACTTAGAACGTTGTAAACATAAAATAATTAATAACCTTCAACGCCACCATTTTCTTTTTCGATATGCTCTCGTTTTGGACGATATAATGACGGATCAATCATGGCAGTTTGGAAGACAAATGTGATGGTGATGTTGAGGTGGAAAACGTGGCCATGTGTAGTTCTGATGATGAACAAGATGTAATAATAACGAAATTAAAGTCAGTTTTCGTTCTTAACTTTTAAATGATACGAGTTCTTCATCAGTTAACGTTAGTAAATGTATTGTGAAGTTAATTTTATAACTGTGTATTATAACAGTTGTATGAAGTTCTTAATGTCCATCAATGTATATTCTAACACACAGCGTCTTCGTCATGTTCACCAATATATACTGTAGCTACTGTCATACGAACTTGAAATTATATGTTAGTAGTATTATTAATATATTGGTAATGTGGTTAGTAAGACGTTTGTTTATCTGTGAACCTAAAATTATATTAATGTGAAACCTAAACATGTCGAAGACAGCAGATAAAATAACTTCAAAGTTTTATAAAGTTTATTTGCATTTTTTTTTTAAATTTTGCCTTCGTCTGTTCGATTCGAAACTTTAAACGTGTTTTATGTTTTAGGTGTGTACTGGCGGGTTACTGTCACATACCAGACTGTGAATATGGACCTTACGATGCTACCAGCGGAAAATGCCCGAAACGCCCAGAACATTATAAACGTACCAAACAGAGACAACGAAGTCATGTTCGGCATTCTCACAGATGGGCATTTTTTGAACGAGATTAACCAGAACCGTATTGAATGCTATAGCCACCTAGTCTCAACCCTCACATGAATCTAGTGATACGCTGGTCGTGTTTCCAGTTCTCATCCAATCACAGGTTTCACTGCTCGAACGAAATCACCGGTCTTTACATAAAAACGATTTTGAAGAGTTGTGATTGGTGCTCCTGATGTTACCATAGAAACGTTTTTGTCTCTAATAATTCCCTGCCTGGTTGCAAGTATAAACGTACACTTAAGCCTAATGTGGCTACTCACTAAATAGTGCCGGTGGTTTACTGTGTTTATCCAACTTTTTTCATTTGTCCTCTGTATTTAGTTGTTTGTTCCACTTGTTGAGGTCTGTCATTGTTTTACCAGAGTCACGTGTAACTGTATTCTTTAATAAGGCCACAAGAACGAGAACCCTGTTTAATTATATCAGACAATTAAGTAGATAATTAGCGAACAGTTGTAAGCGTTGTTAACTGGTAATTGTTAATCATAATACCAACGATGGTACAAAAATATCAAATTATAACAAAAGACGTACACAAATTGGTTCGAGGCTTACACTTTCAGAAACGTAAGTAGTGGATTGTTTGGTGTAAGCCTCAAACCCACTTGTGTATGTCTTTTGTTATAATTTGAAAATTTGTACTACCGTTATCATTATGTTTAATACATGAATTTACCATCTTCAACCATTACTTTGACACTCATATTTTGTTGGTATTATGTTTCTGTGGGAAATCTAAACACTGGGTCGTTTTATGAGGAATATTGATAAAGAAAATTTAAAATAATTTCATAATCACCAAATCATCTTTATTTCATTTGTGATTTTAATAGATGTAGTTTCAGAATTTCTATCATATTGGGTTTATAAATAAATCTCTTAAGTAAAGTTTTGATAATAGATGAAAGACTAGAGTTTAAAATTAAGAGAATAATTTATAAAACTAAACACTTCGTATTGTATTTTTGTAGTGTTTGTTTACAACGAGAGATTTAATACAATAACGAAAAACTACAACATTTCTCGTGCTAAAAAAATTGATTTAACGCACTCGAGGTCATTCCAGGTATGAGATTGTGAAACTAAATATAATTTTTTATAGTACTTTTGATTAGGTTTAAGATTACCAAGAAAATTACGTTGAAGTTAGGTTTAAAGCCAAATTAACTTTAGCTTGGTTAACACACGTACCACTAGGTGTTTGTGTTTTATTACGGATCTACGAAATTAGATTTATTTGAAAGAACTAAATTATTTTTTTCAGTCATTTCTTTATTTTGAGGCTCAAGTCTCAACTTTTTATATTTTAGAAAAGCTTTATTACTATGCTATTTTGTTGTTGTTCTTTTTGGTATTTCATAAACTTCGTTAGTAATTTTGAATTTAACTTAAAAGCGCTAAGCCTAACAAACAAAGGAAATTTCCAACAGTTGATAATTTCAAGTTTTGGTGTTTGATGTTCAGCCGTAGAGATACTTTGCATGTGGATATATTTTTCTTTGTCTGCGGCTTATTAATAAACTGTTCAGTGAACAATTATATATGATATTATTTCTCAGTGACGCCAGAGGGTGTTGTTATAAAAAAAATGGCAAGTTACTCATTGTTTAGGGAATTTTTTTATAGAAGAAAGAATTACCAGAGTTAAAACCTATAAAATATTTTTGTAAGAATTCTAAACAATTTCTATATATAAGTGGGCAATTTAGATGTCTATCGACTAGTGGTAATGCTTAAAAATTCAAACGTCTTTTTTTTATATGTGCAACTTTTGAATACCGTTTTCACTTTAAGCATGTTTAGAATGTACTTTTTGATTAATTTTGACTCAGTATACGACTGATATTATTAATATTGTTTTATAAAATAAGGTATTTAATTTACTTATATTTTGTTTAATGTCTCTGTTTCGTTTCCCGAGAAATCTTAAATTTATACTTTTAACAGTTAAGAATTTTTTTCAGAATAACGTGTTTTTGTTGTGTTTTTTTCCATGAAACAAAATAAAATGTTTCTGTCAGTGAAACTGTGTAATAAAAAGTATGTTCTATATATCTTGGTTTGATTTATAAAACGCAATCACAGACCTACGAAATGTAACGATGCAAAACGAATTTGTGTTACGTAAGTACTTTTAGACATATTGTGACACACAGGTCCATCCACATTTTAGTTAAGTTGTTTGTCACACAAGTACTACTGGACACATTGTGACACATGAATCCCACCCAAACTTTCATTCGTTCGTTGAATTTCGCAAGTGCTACCCGAGCTAGTCGTTACTAAGTTAGGAGTGAAAGACCAGAGAAAAGGTCCAACCTGTATCACTACATCTTGATTAAACCGGAACGGTTTGTATGCGTAACAGACTGTTAAGTAAAGGTTATGACCCCATGAACCATACCATTTAAAACAACACAAGAAACTTATAAAGTTAGTAAATAAATTATACGATTTTTATTATTTCATGGCTGGAATTCAACTGGAAACAAAATAGGTTTTTCACCGATATATAGTTTCCTAACACAGCAATGAAACCTATAATTATTATCTTAAACGGTGGCGTTTCTTGTTGTTGTTTTTCAGCCCTTTAACATAAGGTTTCAACTGTTGATTAAAACTAGCAGCATACCCATGGTTTCAAGGAATGACGAATTTCAATCATCTACTACTTTGGCTACAGATCGCAGTTAGGTTCTTAGAAAAACTGGGATTTCTTGGAAGGTCACGTGTAATCATATGACCAATTAAAACCCAAACTCAAGGACTTCTGGCAGTTTTTCCAATTTCCTAATCTGTCTGATTTTCTTCTCCCCACGTGGTGAAGAGCTGCATTATTACCACGAAGGTGTACATGTGGTATCATGAAATGTTACTTGGTTCTACAACATCTGCAGTTTATACGTGTGGTTTAATACAATATTACTAAGTCATACTTGTACCAAATACAACGTTTCTAGACAATACTTATGGTATAATGTAGCATTATTAAGACATACGTGCGAATTAATAAAACGTTGCTAAATCACATGTGTGGTTTAACACAAGAAAATGGCTCAGGTCTCCCTCAGCTGTAACCTAAAGCCCTGTACGTGAATTCTACTTTACCTTTTTAAAAAATACACTTTTATTGTTATATTCCCAAAGCTAGGCTGAGAAACCCTCGATATCATAATATGGGATAAGTTTGTTTTCCAGGATTCCATTAAAGCAAATACGTTATCCCGATTCTCCAGTTCCCCCTGGTTCTAGTTGTATGCCTCCTATCTGCTATGTCATCACTACTTAATGCTCACTGCGTCCTCTGGTGGTTTAAGATTTCTAATTGATGGACTTCATCTACCCCAGGAATCTGTGTCTTCTGGTAACATTCTATGTGTTCTATAGAGACCTCCTCGCTTGTCCTCAGTAACATTCTGTGTGTTCTATAGAGACCTCCTCCCTTGTCCTCAGTAACATTCTTTGTGTTCTATAGAGACCTCCTCTCTTGTCCTCAGTAACAGTCTGTTTAATAAAAACCTCCTCACTTCTTCTCAGTAACATTCTGTGTGTTCTATAGAGACCTCCTCCCATGTCTTCAGAAACATTCTATGTGTTCTATAGAGACTTCCTCCCTTGTCCTCAGTAACATTCTTTATGTTCTATAGAGACCTCCTCACTTGTCCTCAGTAACATTCTTTGTGTTCTATAGAGACCTCCTCCCTTGTCCTCAGTAACATTCTTTGTGTTCTATAGAGACCTCCTCCCTTGTCCTCAGTAACATTCTTTATGTTCTATAGAGACCTCCTCACTTGTCCTCAGTAACATTCTGTGTGTTCTATAGAGACCTCCTCACTTGTTCTCAGTAACATTCTGTGTGTTCTATAGAGACCTCCTCGCTTGTACTCAGTAATATTCTGTGTGTTCCATAGAGACCTCCTCCCTTGTCCTCAGTAACATTCTTTGTGTTCTATAGAGACCTCCTCTCTTGTCCTCAGTAAGAGTCTGTTTAATAAAAACCTCCTCACTTCTTCTCAGTAACATTCTATGTGTTCTATAGAGACTTCCTCCCTTGTCCTCAGTAACATTCTTTATGTTCTATAGAGACCTCCTCACTTGTCCTCAGTAACATTCTGAGTGTTCTATAGAGACCTCCTCACTTCTTCTCAGTAACATTCTGTGTGTTCTATAAAGACCTCCTTGCTTGTACTCAGTAACATTCTGTGTGTTCCATAGAGACCTCCTCACTTGTCCTCAGTAACATTCTGTGTGTTCTATAGAGACCTCCTCACTTGTTCTCAGTAACATTCTGTTTGTTCCATAGAGACCTCCTCACTTGTCCTCAGTAACATTCTGTGTGTTCTATAGAGACCTCCTCACTTGTCCTCAGTAACATTCTGTGTGTTCTATAGAGACCTCTTCCCTTGTCCTCAGTAACATTCTTTGTGTTCTATAGAGACCTCCTCTCTTGTCCTCAGTAGTATTCTGTGTGTTCTATAGAGACCTCCTCCCTTGTCCTCAGTAACATTCTTTGTGTTATATAGAGACCTCCTCTCTTGTCCTCAGTAACAGTCTGTTTAATAAAAACCTCCTCACTTCTTCTCAGTAACATTTTGTGTGTTCTATAGAGACCTCCTCTCTTGTCCTCAGTAACATTCTGTGTGTTCTATAAAGACCTCCTCACTTGTCCTCAGTAACATTCTGTGTGTTCTATAGAGACCTCCTCACTTGCCCTCAGTAACATTCTGTGTGTTCTATAGAGACCTCTTCCCTTGTCCTCAGTAACATTCTTTGTGTTCTATAGAGACCTCCTCGCTTGTCCTCAGTAACATTCTTTGTGTTCTATAGAGACCTCTTCTATTGTCCTCAGTAACATTCTATGTGTTCTATAGACACCTCCTCCCTTGTCCTCAGTAACATTCTTTATGTTCTATAGAGACCTCCTCACTTGTCCTCAGTAACATTCTGTGTGTTCTATAGAGACCTCCTCACTTCTTCTCAGTAACATTCTGTGTGTTCTATAGAGACCTCCTCGCTTGTACTCAGTAACATTCTGTGTGTTCCATAGAGACCTCCTCACTTGTCCTCAGTGACAATAACAATCTAATTTTCTATATTATTTTTCTCAGTGTTTTGTTCAGGTGTAGAACCTCATCAGTAGTTGAAGAAGTGACAGATTATAATTTTACATCCTGAGGAGTTTGCAGACAGATAAAGAATGTTGGCAGGTCTCTTTGAATCACTGACAAAAGGCCAGTGAGAGATTTTTCATAGACTTCATTACCTGATCAAACTATCGCCCTCTACGTAAATCCTTCATCTGTAAAATCGTAATTTTCAAATTTCACCAATATAATCGAACAGAAATGTGTACTTATAAAAAATCAGGAAAACCACAAAAATAAATCATGTGGACACAACACCAAATGTTAACTTCATTATCTTAATCTTACTTGTATGATATTCACTAATTACCTCACAAATAACTGTATGAATGACAGAAAATGTAATATATAATAAAAGTTGAAATTGTGACTCCATTGGAGATGAAAAAAAAATTAGAGAGAATGTTGAACAAAGTAAAACAGCAACTCATAATAACATACTATACGAAAACTGTCACTCAAAATAGATTATGTTCTAGATGTCACTCAAAATAAATTATGTTCTAGATATCACTTAAAACAGATTATGTTTTAGATGTCAATCAAAATAGATTATGTTCTAAATGTCACTTAAAATGGATTATATTTTAGATGTTAATCAAAATAAATTATGTTCTAAATGTCAATTAAAATAGATTATGTTCTATATGTCAATCAAAATAGATTATGTTTTAGATCTCAATCAAAATAGATTATGTTCTAAATGTCACTTAAAATGGATTATGTTCTACATGTTAATCAAAATAAATTATGTTCTAGATGTCAATTAAAATAGATTATGTTCTAAATGTCACTCAAAATAGATTATGTTCTAGATGTCACTCAAAATAGATTATGTTCAAGATGACACTCAAAATAGATTATGTTCTATGTGTCAATCAAAATAGATTATGTTCTAGGTGTCAATCAAAATAGATTATGTTCTAGATATCAATCAAAATAGATAATGTTCTAGGTGCCACTCAAAATAGACTATGTTTTAGGTGCCACTCAAAATAGACTATGTTCTAGATGTCAATTAAAATAGAATATGTTCTAAATGTCACTCAAAATATATTATGTTCTAGATGTCACTCAAAATAGATTATGTTCAAGATGACACTCAAAATAGATTATGTTCTATGTGTCACTAAAAATAGACTATATTCTAGGTGTCAATCAAAATAGACTATGTCTTAGGTGCCACTCAAAATAGATTATGTTCTAGGTGTAAATCAAAATAGATTATATTCCAGGTGCCAATCAAAAGAGATTATGTTCTAAATGTCAATCACAATAGATTATGTTCTAGATGTTAATCAAAAGATATTATGTTCTAGATGTCTCTCAAAATAGATTATGTCCTAGATGTCACTCAAAATAGGTTATGTTCCAGGTGCCAATCAAAATAGATTATGTTCCAGGTGCCAATCAAAATAGATTATGTTCCAGATGTCAATCAAAATAGATTATTTTCTAGGTGCCAATCAAAATAGATTATTTTCTAGGTGTAAATCAAAATAGATTATGTTCTAGGTGTCAATCTAAATAGATTATGTTCTAGATGTCACTCAAAATAGATTATGTTCTAGGTGCCTCTCGAAATAGACTATGTTTTAGGTATCACTCAAAATAGACTATGTTCTAGGTGCCACTCAAAATAGATTATGTTCTAAATGTCAATCAAAATAGATTATGTTCTAGGTGTCAATCTAAATAGATTATGTTCTAGGTGCCTCTCAAAATATATTATGTTCTAGGTGTCAATCTAAATAGATTATGTTCTAGATGTCACTCAAAGTAGATTATGTTCTAGATGTCAATCAAAATAGACTATGTTCTAGGTGCCACTCAAAATAGATTATGTTCTAAATGTCAATCAAAATAGATTATGTTCTAGGTGTCAATCTAAATAGATTATGTTCTAGGTGCCTCTCAAAATATATTATGTTCTAGGTGTCAATCTAAATAGATTATGTTCTAGATGTCACTCAAAGTAGATTATGTTCTAGATGTCAATCAAAATAGATTATGTTCTAGGTGTCAATCAAAATAGATTATGTTCCAGATGTCACTCAATATAGACTATATTCCAGGTGCCAATCAAAATAGATTATGTTCTAGATGTCACTCAAAGTAGATTATGTTCTAGATGTCAATCAAAATAGATTATGTTCCAGATGTCACTCAATATAGACTATATTCTAGGTGCCAATCAAAATAGATTATGTCCTAGATGTCACTCAAAATAGGTTATGTTCCAGGTGCCAATCAAAATAGATTATGTTCTAGATGTCACTCAAAGTAGATTATGTTCTAGATGTCACTCAAAATAGACTATGTTCTAGGTTCCACTCAAAATAGATTTTTTGGTTGATTTATCAGGTTTTCATCTAATTTTCCGATATCCTTAAATTATCCATAATTAAATACAACACCAGTCTTGATATATAGTGTTCAATTACACCCCGTTTTTATCCTCCTAATAGAATTTCATGCTTTTTGTTAACTTTTCTTCACCAACTACTTTGCGGGTTCCGAACCATGTTAACACTGTGGTAACAATGTACAAATCTACAAAATAAATTATGAAATCTGATACTTCAGAAATTATAACAATATGGAAAAGTCTGAGATGGGTTTTAAATATATACCCACACATATATATATATATTTATTCTGCATGCTGGTTTGTAGTACAAACCTTCAAATAATTAATTGGGCCACCAACACCCCCTGCTGGATCGGATGTACAACAAAACAGGAAGGGCGTAAGAGTGGAGATCAGAAAAACATGATAATTACAACCCTGCTGAGGCGCCACCTAGGTGGTTTACTCATGCCGTGCTTTAACGTGTGCAACAAAAGGCCATTATTACCGTTATACCTCAAGCAAGTATATTGTGCCAAGGTTATAATAGAACTCTTCAACGAGGTCTTAAACTCTCTACCCACAGCATACGAATTTAGAATCCTACAAACAAAACATTCTAACTATACTCACACAAGGCTCGATTAATGCCTATTTTAAAGAAACTCCTCACTTCTGACGCCACCTATTGAGACATAAAAGTTATTGTATTCTTTCATTAATAATTTACTATTTTAAAGAGATCACTTAAACATGCAATAAGCTAGAACTATACGTTTACTTACAAAACTATATTGCATTGAAACATGTAACAACCTTAAAATATGTGAAAACAGAAAACACGGAAATTATTTCTTTTATAATTCGATTTATGAGCTACACTAGTCTTGTAACAGCTACTGCTTACGTAAGTCTTGAATTCTCCAGTATGACGTCAATGGTTGGCGGCCTAACTGTCTTTCAACATTAAAGTTTCACTCGGTAGTTTCTCGTGAGTAGAAAGTTCACGGCAGCGTTTTAGGTACGTTGTGGTTATTAGGTTATTCAGGTTTAGCTTCAACACGTTATAAAGATATTTAGAAAACTTTGACCTTTCTGACCACAAGGGACACTACACGTTGAGAAGTTGGGTTATTATCAGGCGAAACTTTGGTTGTAAAGTAGACGGTTGTCCTTTCCTATTGAGGATTTCAAAGACAACAATATTCGTTGTTTGTTGTTTAGCGCAAAAAAAACAACACGTAGGCTATCTGTAGTATGTCAACCTCAGGTATCAAACCCAGATATTTATCAGTAACGCCCCTCAGATTCATCGTTGGATCACTGGTAGGGGTAGTACCATGTCTTATTAGGGTACACTAAGTTTACAGCAAGACCTGACATCAACCATACGATATCTAACCATCACTATGAACTAACATAACACACTTCTATTCACAGCCCCAATATCACTAATTTCCTAACAACCCACGATCATTAATAACCGTCTTGCAACGTTATAGCCGGATGAAGCAATACCATGTGCTTCGCTAGACATAAAGAATATTCATAGCTGATCATAAAATTACGCCCACCTGAGCAACGCTAACTTTATGGAAAATAATTTCAAGTTAGTACCGTTAAGTGTCTCTTTCTTCCAAGAACGCCTCAGCACGCCCAGCCCGGAAAAGGGTTGTTCGAAGGTCACCCGACATTCAGCATAAAAGATTGTAGAAGTGATGCCAATTTTTGTTTGTGGAATCAGGAAGGATAATACCAATACCAGTTGTTCTGACATACATTTTTATTTCAAGAAAGTGATGTTTTGTTTATAAGATGGCCAAAAATGACGCAAGTAGGATGGAAAGTGCCATCACTGATGAACTATTGCATTCTATAGACTAGTATATGTTGAAGGAATAACTTATACTGACTTTCCTCACACAACGAGTTGAGTAACTTACTCTTATACTGACTTTCCTCACACAACGAGTTGAGTAACTTACTCATATACTGACTTTCCTCACACAACGAGTTGAGTAACTTACTCTTATACTGACTTTCCTCACACAACGAGTTGAGTAACTTACTCTTATACTGACTTCCCTCACACAACGAGTTGAGTAACTTACTCTTATACTGACTTTCCTCACACAACGAGTTGAGTAACTTACTCTTATACTGACTTTCCTCACACAACGAGTTGAGTAACTTACTCTTATACTGACTTTCCTCACACAACGAGTTGAGTAACTTACTCTTATACTGACTTTCCTTACACAACGAGTTCAGTAACTTACTCTTATACTGGCTTTCCTTACACAACGAGTTCAGTAACTTACTCTTATACTGGCTTTCCTTACACAACGAGTTGAGTAACTTACTCTTATACTGACTTTCCTCACATAACGAGTTGAGTAACTTACTCTTATACTGATTTTCCTTACACAACAAGTTGAGTAACTTTCTCTTATACTGACTTTCCTCACACAACGAGTTGAGTAACTTACTCTTATACTGACTTTCCTTACACAACGAGTTGAGTAACTTACTCTTATACTGACTTTCCTCACACAACGAGTTGAGTAACTTACTCTTATACTGACCTTTCTTATATAACGAGGATTATCTGTTGTTGTTTTTCTTTATGGTTTCTAACGTATAAAGGTGTTTGAAAGACACACATGTTGGTAAAACTTCACCTCACACCTTACACCATACTCATTTGTTTAAGTCATTGTATACAGAAAGTAGTCTGTTAGCTTCTCTACAATTATACACGAGTGTAACACGTGTTGAACATCACAAAGTACATTACTACTTGTGTCTCTGATAGTATCCCACACTTGTATAATGTATTATCAACTTGTTCCAGATTAACAAACTCTGGGGTGAATATGAAATAAAAAACTATTTAACTAGATAACTGTTCACGGCGTCCATCAAAGACGTCGATTTGTTTTAAAAATGTATACAAAATTATCTAAATATATTCAATTTATATTATAATGATATTAACCCTTATCAAAAGAATGTTTATTGAATATCAGAGTGTTTTCTGTTCTTCTTTTGTTATCTAATAAATATTTATTGTTTACCATTACTCGATTCAAGTAACACAGTTCACTATTACTTGATCCAAGTAAAACAGTTCACTATAACTTGAACCAAGTGACACAGTTCACTGCTACTTGATCCAACTGACACAGTGCAATATTACTCCATCTAACTGACACAGTTCACTATGAATTGATCCAAGTGACACTATTCACTATTACTCCATCCAAATGACACATTTTACTATTACTCCATTCAACTGACACAGTTCAATATTACTTGATCCAAGTGATACAGTTCAATATAACACCATCCAACTGACACACTTCACTATTACTTGATCCAAGAGACACAGTTTGCTGTTACTCCATACAACTGACACAGCTCACTATTACCTGATTCAACTAACACAGTTCACTATTTTTCCATCCAGCAGACACAGTTCACTATTACTCCATCCAACTGAATCATTTCATTATCATTTGATCCAACTGACTCATTTCATTATCATATGATCCAACTGACTCATTTCACTATTACTCCATCCAACTGCCGCAGTTCACTATTATTTCATCAAACTGACACTGTTCACTATCAGTTCATCAAACTGACACAGTTAACTCTTGCTCCATCCGACTGACACAGCTCACTATTACTTGATCCAACTAACACAGTTCACAATAACTCCATCCAACTGATACAATTCACTATTACTCCATCCAACTGACACAGTTCACTATTACTCCATCGATCTTACAGAGAACAATATAACTCCACCCAACTGACAAAGTTCACTATTACTTAATCCAAATGAAAC